>NC_092418.1:123884123-124224123 GCF_040894005.1 Engystomops pustulosus | reverse complement strand
ACTGGACTTGGTTCCTCTGCCTGGTGGATGTAAGACCAGTAGCCCATTGATGAGTCGTTTGTTATCTAATGATGGGAAGATCTATGGATTCACCATAAATATGATGTAGAAGACTCCGGAAGATCTGATGATGATGAAATTGCCCTCAATGCTAATGGTGGCATCTATGACATTGATGTGACCTGAATCATTGATGATGTCACCTTAGATACAAATATCTCGTTACTGGGACATTGATACAGTATTTGGATCATAAAGAGTTACCCCCCCCCCCCCCCCCCCTTTATATTACCGCTATATACTAGGCCTATTAAATTTGATATTTATATTTAAAATTGCTGGTGCAGCATTTTACAATTTGTGACCAGAAAACAGCACATATGTTCTTTCCAACATACGACCTACGCAAGGAAAGCCAATTAATGTCAGACTATTCTTCCAGTCAACAAATTGTGAATCTTTAGGTGGATCCGGAGCTATAATTAGCGGAAATGCTTTAGTGATTTCTCAGAAGTCCATGGACCTCATCTACGGCTCCGAAAGAATCCATGCATCTGCATGAAAATGTGTTGTGATATGACAAATACAAATGATAAACCTGTAACTAGTTATTGGGGCCCAAATGTATCAGGTTATAGACAATGGGGGGGGATTTCTTCAGGCCGCCATTTTGAACTCCAAGTTCCCCCGTCTTCGCTCCACTAACAGGTTCCAGTCTCTTAGTAAAGAAGATTACAAATTCCACCAGTTCGGATCCGTAAACCAGGTCTGGACCGCCAGAGGTTCTTCTTAGCTAAAGTCTCCACCGATGTTCTGACAGGCTGGACCGCAACACCTTCTGTTCCGCTCTGTCCAAAGTGGCTTTCGGGTCGGAGAAGCCTGAAAACTGGCCGGGAGGAGGAGATTCATGTTCTTTCTTTGCCAGAAAATTGGAGGATAAGGTATAATGAATACCCCCCAATATATTTACATTTACTACAACTTGGGCCTTATAGGGGATCATCTGCTCAATCTACTCCATAGGGTCAAGTAAAAGGAAAAAGAAGACAATCGTCAGCGACGTACTTTTCCCTCTTCCGTTCTTCCAGTCAGGACCAATCAACACAATTTAATTATTTTAATATATTTTATAAGGCTAATGTTTATTCTAGTAATGACTTAGTCTTGAGGGTTGGGGCAGTTGTCCATTTTGTTGACCTCAAGTAGAGTTGGATCTTGGAACCCTCTAATGCACAAGTCTCGCTGCTCTTCCGCAGCTTTCGCTGTATTGGCGTCCTGAGGACAGAGGGACATTCAGGTCAGTATTTTGCATCTCGGCAGGAGCCTGATACCAGTCGATCTAGGACAACCTAGATACAATGACCCCGAACTCCAGGAACCCACTCTACATTATGGGGTACATAACGCTCTGTGTCTGCAAGTGCAGCTCGATAGAAGATGAGGCACCAGTCACATCTCTGCGCTTGACATCTGATGAGGTTGACAAGAAGAAACCAGGTACCAGGTTTATATTATAAATACATATGGCGATTCTGGGCCTATAATAAAAACTTACTACCTTCAAGGACTGTAATTTTTAAAGTTGAGTTCGTAATGCAACTTCCAACTTTGTGCATGGCTACTAGCACTGTCTGGGAAGTCTATGGGACTGGTAAAGGGGACTTGGCACCCCAAGATCTCAGGAGGCCATAGTATCAAAGCCTTACCGTATAGGGATGAGAAACCCCAGGATTGATGAGTCCGGCCAAACCTAGAATAAAAGTTTGGTTTAGGTACCTGAACACACCGCTAACTGGCACCGATCACTGGCGTTAACCCTTTAAATGCCACTGGCAAAGCCGTCATCAAGGATCCCAGGGAAAATGGCGGCTCACATGTGCCACCAGCATGTATGGCTTTGTCAGTGCCATTTAGAGGGCTAAATCTGATCATGGGGTGTTCAGGTTCGGGTAACCGAAACAGATTTAGTGGTGGGTGTAAAAAGCTTTTTATGGGCAGCACATTGGCCTATATACCAGCTATTGTGGGGGAGCCCAAATGCCAAACCTAAATTCTGGGTGAAGTTAAGGTCGGACCAAACCTGCAATTTTGACCACGACGTTGCAGTTTGGGTCAGATCTTCACTATTAGGGAACAAAGCACTTCCCAACAAATCAAGGACAACCCCTTTAAATGACATCTTCAGCTCTGCTTCATCTCCACGTCGCTGAAGTCTTTGTTCATAAATAAAATATAAAAATTAATGGATTCGTCCAGGATTCTTTTATGCCAAGAAACAAATACACAGCGGATAAATGTAACTTCAGGAACGGAGTCATTGTAAGCGACAGTGTCCTCTAGGAGAGAAGTGAACCTTTCCT
This sequence comes from Engystomops pustulosus, assembly GCF_040894005.1. Taxonomy (NCBI): domain Eukaryota; kingdom Metazoa; phylum Chordata; class Amphibia; order Anura; family Leptodactylidae; genus Engystomops; species Engystomops pustulosus. The sequence continues at coordinate 124,221,763 of NC_092418.1, read as the reverse complement.
GAAGCAGAGATTAAGAGCAGGCAATCAGAACGATCCAGCCATGAAATTAATAAATGTTTAAATTACTTAAATTAAGACCCTCAAAAACTACAGTATGTTATAAGCCACGTACCATGAATTCTTTAGAATGAGAGTGCAGATAAAATATTGAGGATTGATGGACTGCAGTAAAACATTTCCCTGAGGGGTATGTATCCAATGCTTGTAACTTCCTCCGGCCTTGCACTGTAAATTTTATATTAAAAATGAAAAATATTGCGTGCGAGGACGGCCTGAAGCTTTTGTTTTCAGAAAGAAGATTTTACTGGTGAATTTACCCGCCATAAATAACATCCAGAAATGGTGATATTTGGGAACGATTGCTTCCATGGACATGTCCCATCCACCTACAGGTAAGTGTCCTTACTTACCTTTCCTCTTCACACGACAGAAGATATGTGTTTCACCACATTGTTGGGGTCTGTGGGGAACATGGTGGGTTCAAGACCCTGGGCTCCCACAGGAAGTTGGGGTTTGGCATTCAGCTCATCCACCGGTGATTGTGGGTGTTAATTTGGTAAAGGCTGTGTCAGCACCTGTCCAGCAAACGCGCAACCACAACCAGGCTTGGCGCTCGCTGTCAGACTAGCTAGGTGGTGGCAAACCCACCCTGCGACGTCCCTGCGGGCTAAGGCCCTGCCTAAAGCAGATAAACCGCCCTGATAAGGGGAACCCACTATCAGGAACCTACCTGACGGTCCCTGAGTGACCCTACAGCTTGACAGGGGACACTTACTTCGTCTGGCAGCTGCTGGATGGTGGAGCGGAGAGGTAACGGAAATACAGGTATAGACCAGAGTTCACACTGGTAACAGAAACCGACACAAGACTGAACAGGTAACCAGAATACAGGAATAGACCAGTGATCACACTGGTGCACAGAATACAAACACAGGAATGAGACAGGGACAAAACAATAGATTTAGACAGGTCTACAGGCAGATAATCACAGGTCAGGTACAGGTACAGGCAGGATATACACAGGTCAGGTCAAGATCAAACAGGTAATATACAGGTCAGATACAGGCAGACAAACGGAGACAGGAAAACATGAACTAGATACTCAGGGAAGACAAGACTAACATGATTAAGCATCATCAAAAATGACCTAAATGGGGCAGATTTATCAGGGCCTCTGCGCCACGTCAGCCCAGAAATCGCAAATGCCAGCTTATTTCCAGCTTCTTGCGTCCAATTTTCTGCTTCCCCTGCTCAGGTCCGCCGGAGTTCACCTTCTTATTCCCGGCATGTGAGTGCTGATTTTACGACACAATTTGGTTTTTAAATTCTGCGGTTTGTCCGCATCAGTCGGGTTGTCCGACGTCCACGCCCCAAACAGCCAATTCGGCAAATTGAAGCTGGCGAATTGACTTCCCTAGCAACTAGCCAATAGTTCCTGTAATATATCACACAGAGGTAAGAACATCCCTTGGCTGTCTTTCAGAGCTGCGGGTATGTCACTAGTGTCAGCTGGAGTGAAGGATGGCCGAACCAATCAGCTGCTGAGGCAGCGTCCAGGCATTCCAGTTAATCTCACCTGTGACTTCAATCAGTGTTCTGGCTGTAGACTATACTGTGCTTTTACGTTGATTCTGACCTTCTGCTTTTACCCTTTCACTATTCTACTGCTTTATGATTTTGTACCTCTCCACCATCTTGGTTTTAATTAAGTTTTCCTGAGCTTCATATTTGTCTGTCTCTCTTTTTTGTTTGTCTTACTGTCCTGCGATTGAAACCCAGGGTATGGACCATCACCCAGTTGTTTCCTACCGTTTAGGACAGGGCTGTCAAGTAGTCAGGTACAGAGGATTTCCTGTCTTCACATTTATTATATCTTTTGACGACAACACTGAAGATATGACACTTAGATACAATGTAACGTAGTCAATCTACTGCGTGTATAGCAATGTAATATTTCTGTGCCCTCAAATACATAAAAGTTGAGAGTCCTCAGTTGTTTATACCTTTTATTGGCAAACTTAAAGGGATGCTCCCTGATGATGTGACGGGATGAGGTGACCAAAGGGAACATGGCTTTGCCACAGCATTTAAAGGGTTATTGGTCATGAACGGCAGGGGGTTTAGCCTGAATTCTGAACCCGAGGTTCTGGCTAAATTCTGGGTTTGGGGATTGGCAATGGGTCCATCACAAGAATTGCAGTTCAGGTTTGGTCATCCCAACCAAGGACCCTTTTAGCAGGTTGGGATGGTCTAACGTGAGGACCTATGAAACTACTCAGTGACTGCGCTAATTCAATGGCCATGATTGTCCCCCACCTCTGCATGCGGCCCCGGCCATATCACAGCAGAAAGTCTTGTAATATGTGCTGTACAGAGAAGCCGCCATTGACTGTCTACCTCTGACTGCAATTGACTGTCCACCTCTGACCGCCATTGACTGTCCACCTCTGACCGCCATTGACTGTCCACCTCTGACCGCCATTGACTGTCCACCTCTGACCGCCATGGACTGTCCACCTCTGACCGCCATTGACTGTCCACCTCTGACCGCCATTGACTGTCCACCTCTGACCGCCATTGACTGTCCACCTCTGACCGCCATTGACTGTCCACCTCTGACCGCCATTGACTGTCCACCTCTGACCGCCATTGACTGTCCACCTCTGACCGCCATTGACTGTCCACCTCTGACCACCATTGACTGTCCACCTCTGACCACCATTGACTGTCCACCTCTGACCGCCATTGACTGTCCACCTCTGACCGCGATTGACTGTCCACCTCTGACTGCGATTGACTGTCCACCTCTGACCGTGCTCCGCTGAGACACTAATTGTACAGATCTCCGTTCTAGATCAGATTAGACTTTAGCTCAAATTGTAGAACACATTATTCCCAATCAAACCTCCGACCATCATTCTCCAAGACTTTGTAAAAAGGGGATTAATAATTCATCATGGCAAGAAAATAATAAAAAAAATCTCTATTTATACCGTCTCCTCGGCCGCCATAAACTACCTGGCGATTGTGCGGTAATGATCCCCAGTAAATTCCTTAAAATGCTCATTTGTCATTCTGTCACTTCATTTGTGACCTAAAATTCCTCACTTGAGGCTTCATCAAATAAATTAATCACTTTGCGGATCCATTTCTGTGTTCCTGGCGTTATTATGCCGAGCTCTCCGGTGTCTCCCCTCATTTACATGGATGTAATGGCTGAGCAGCGGCTGCACATCGGACGTGGCCCCCACACATCTCATTACATCTCCTCCATCTCTGGGCGACACATCACATTCTCCCCATCGTCTGCTGATGTCATCTAGAGGATGATCCCCTCGCCGGGCGTCCGGAACTATCACACTCGTAATAACAGCTGTAATATCTAAGGAACGTTACAGGAAAGCAAAGCCGGAACTTTACTATCCACCTCTTCCATAAAGAGACACTTTTATATTATTACTGGACAAGATTTGTTACTTTAGACTTTGGGGGGGGGGGAGGGGGATTCCTTAAAGTTGCTCTTCTGTGTCGCTCTCCCCATTACTTAACATTTTTGTGCAGAATAATGTTTTAGTTTGAGCAGAATGTTCGCTCTAATGTTTTCTTTTCATAGTTACATAAGTACATAGTAGGGTTATAGACTTATGTCTTTCAGGTTTAATAATGGAAGGAAAGAGATGGGGATGTTATAGAGCAGGAGGAGCTGAGCAGATTGTACATAGTGTCCTATCTGCAGGCAGCATGTTATAGAGCAGGATGAGCTGAGCCGATTGTACATAGTGTCCTATCTGCAGGCAGCATGTTATAGAGCAGGAGGAGCTGAGCAGATTGTACATAGTGTCCTATCTGCAGGCAGCATGTTATAGAGCAGGAGGAGCTGAGCAGATTGTATATAGTGTCCTATCTGCAGGCAGCATGTTATACAGCAGGAGGAGCTGAGCAGATTGTACATAGTGTCCTATCTGCAGGCAGAATGTTATAGAGCAGGAGGAGCTGAGCAGATTGTACATAGTGTCCTATCTGCAGGCAGCATGTTATAGAGCAGGAGGAGCTGAGAAGATTGTACATAGTGTCCTATCTGCAGGCAGCATGTTATAGAGCAGGAGGAGCTGAGCAGATTGTACATAGTGTCCTATCTGCAGGCAGCATGTTATAGAGCAGGAGGAGCTGAGCACATTGTACATAGTGTCCTATCTGCAGGCAGCATGTTATAGAGCAGGAGGAGCTGAGCACATTGTACATAGTGTCCTATCTGCAGGCAGCATGTTATAGAGCAGGAGGAGCTGAGCAGATTTTACATAGTGTCCTATCTGCAGGCAGCATGTTATAGAGCAGGAGGAGCTGAGCAGATTGTATATAGCGTCCTATCTGCAGGCAGCATGTTATACAGCAGGAGGAGCTGAGCAGATTGTACATAGTGTCCTATCTGCAGGCAGCATGTTATAGAGCAGGAGGAGCTGAGCAGATTATATATAGTGTCTTATCTGCAGACAGCATGTTATAGAGCAGGAGGAGCTGAGCACATTGTACATAGTGTCCTATCTGCAGGCAGCATGTTATAGAGCAGGAGGAGCTGAGCACATTGTACATAGTGTCCTATCTGCAGGCAGCATGTTATAAAGCAGGAGGAGCTGAGAAGATTGCACATAGTGTCCTATCTGCAGGCAGCATATTATAGAGCAGGAGGAGCTGAGCAGATTGTACATAGTGTCCTATGTGCAGGCAGAATATTATAGAGCAGGAGAAGCTGAACAGATTGTACATAGTGTCCTATCTGCAGGCAACATGTTATAAAGCAGGAGAAGCTGAACAGATTGTACATAGTGTCCTATCTGCAGGCAGCATGTTATAGAGCAGGAGGAGCTGAACAGATTGTACATAGTGTCCTATCTGCAGGCAACATGTTATAGAGCAGGAGGAGCTGAACAGATTGTACATAGTGTCCTATCTGCAGGCAACATGTTATAAAGCAGGAGGAGCTGAGCACATTGTACATAGTGTCCTTTCTGCAGGCAGCATGTTATAGAGCAGGAGGAGCTGAGCAGATTGTATATAGTGTCCTATCTGCAGGCAGCATGTTATAGAGCAGGGGGAGCTGAGCAGATTGTACATAGTGTCCTATCTGCAGGCAGCATTTTATAGAGCAGGAGGAGTAGATTGTACTTAGTATCATCCTTATGCCTATATGTGAATGCATGATACTTGTTGTACTTGTAAAAATTCTTCTTAAAACAGACGTTAATTAAAGTAAAACAACAGCCAAAACATCCATAAAGAAAAGGTCATAAGACGCAATGTTTTGTATAACTTTTATATTGTTTCCCTTGTAAAGCAGCACAGTAATCACATACATCACAGGATTTAGTATTTATATATGAAGTGGCTCCGTATTTCATGTAGACAGATGGGGATATAAAGATAATAATAGTCATTGTTTGTGTTTTATTACTTCTGGTTCGGTGAAGATCTGATCACTGGAATCACTGCAGACCCTAAGACCTAATTCAGACGCATCCTAATATATTAGACAAGTGTCTTCTGCAGCATTTGGTCTCAAATTCAGTCCAAATGTCCATGAAGGAGATAGAGCGAGTCCAAGTCCGTGTCCTCTGGATGACGTGATGTCAGTGATTTCCAATGGGACTTTGGGTCTATGTAGAAAACATTGGTATTTTGCAGAAGGTTCTGTCGTGGCTACTACAATCCATGTAGAGGACAGCGAGGCTCAGGATATGAACATCTGAATGAAAACTAAGCTCTCTCTCCTGTCATCTCCATAAAAGGTCATACTCAGAATATGTATTTATGTATTTCCCTCTGTAATACGTCAATTGGTATAACCATAAACCCTACGGGAGTCGTCTCTATAATATGGACATCCCGAGGAGTCCTACGTATGGAAATAGCCTCTTCTAATCCCCTCCTATCATCTATGATCCACAGAGGACGACTTGTAAGGAGACCTGCCAAAGTCCTGTGTTCCTTGTGGATACTTCCGGATTGTGATGAGCCAACCCGAACCATAATGTCCAGGTTTGTACCAAACATGCGGGTTCGGGTCCACAGAATAGGAACATGAATTTCAGTGAGAAATCGGGGTTCAGTTCACAACCCCCAGGGATTGTGGTTGTTATCCTTTACATGCCAGAACCGATCATGGATGTTACCGATGGGCCAGTTGACCCATCTAATGGATTTACACCTGCGATTGGTGCGAGCACCGTCCTCAGGTGTTCAGATTCCAGTCCGGCTTTGGTAGAGTCTGTTGGACCTGAATACTGATGGATCTGCTGTGTGGGTCACATGACATTGGTTATTATGGGTCGTATTTTATGCGCCTCTTCTATGCTTTGAACCCAACCTGGACTTAAGCTTATAAATACTGATACAAAGATGATTCCGTATATAAGACCTCATCGATATGTACTGAATGAGGCGTCAGAGTGAATGGGGGACATGGAGACCACTGAACACAAGGTCAATAAACACATTCACTATGAAACGAGAACCAAGGACTGGCCAAACTATTCAATAAATCAGTGAAAGGGGTCAGACCCTGCCAATCACATATCTGTAACTTGTCTAAATGTCTATGGCTGCACAGGGGAGCACTCCCAGTGACCTGCAGAAATCTCCATGGTCATGAGACTCCAGTTTTGTTTCCTCTACCAGGTGACAGCTGAATAATTTCCTTCCATCTTTGGTGACGGTGGAGCAAGTCAAGGTGGACTGAGGCGATGGACCTCGGCGAGCAGATTCACTATAACTTGTGCCAGAAACTGTTTCCATACGGGAAATCTGGGACAGGTTACAGCTGAAATCTGTGCCGGTGCTTGACTCACATGGGTCTGCAAAATGGGACCTCATGAGAGTTTGCTTCAGGTACCCAAACCAGAACACCCGCCAGCGATACCCATGATGGGTGCTGGTAACGACTGCCGATGTTAACCTTTTACATACCGGCTAAGCAGGTGAACTTTTGACTGAATTACGGATTTGGGGACCCAAACATTGCAGCTCCGGTCTGCTTATCCCTATTAGGAGGTTGAAGCCTATGTGATAATAAATAATAATTCCTTTATTTATATAGAGCACACAGATTCCGCAGCGCTGCACAGAGATGTCACATCAGTCCCTGTCCCCAATGGGGCTCAGAATCTAATCATCCTACCAGTATGCATGGAGTGTGGGAGGAAACCGGAGCACCCGGAGGAAACCCACACAAACACGGAGAGAACATACAAAGTCTTTGCAGATGTTGACCTGGATGGTATGCAGTTTTTTTCTAACATATTTTCCATATAGAAAAGATCATAAACCTCTGATCATGTGATCAGGACCCCACTGTGGTTGGGATGATGGGGGGTCACAATTTCCTGTCATCTTCTGAATACAGCTTGAGATTTCCATGATCTGGTCATCCTATGAGGGAAGGCAGTACAGGGCAGCTTATAGGGGCCGGAGGTCAGACCCCCTGAAATCAGACATTTATCCCTTAACCTCATAATCATTTTCTTTGTTTATGTTTATTTGTTTATATTTGGGCTTTTATTTTGTGGGACAAGTTGTAATTTTTCTTGGTACCCGATTTGTTTCTTTTTATCATTTTTATTGTAAGGATTTTTTTTTTTTTTTTAAATGTATAATTTTTTTGTTTTCTTTTTAGACTTAAAGGAAATCTACAATTTAATTTAGTAAATTATGATTTAAACCAAACATTATAAAATTATGATAATGAGTCTGTGTGGCTGCCCTGGAGATTCTCCTCTCACCCTAATTATGCACTGCGCCAGAGAACACTGAATTCACTGTGTTGTGCCTGACAGGTAGAAGTAATCAATCGCTGCACCATCCTCCAGCTGCTGTGTCATCCAGCTCAGGTTGATTAGTCCTGTCTGGACAGTTCATGAAGCTCCATGTAATATGTTTATGCATAGCACCCAGCTTTCCCAAGGTCCTAAATTTTATACTTGTTTTTTTTTTTTAGCAAAACCACTCAGATCAGGGATTAAACAAGATATGTTTCTGCATCAGTGTAGCTGCAGCATTCTCAAGGTGTGTTTGCTTCACAATGCATAAAAACAGTAGATTTCCTTTAATGTTTCATAGACAGACTTGAGTATCTGCATTAAGCCCCCGGATATTGGGGAAAATTATTATTACGATCAAAGCAAAAAGTTCAGGTTTTGATAAATCCGCCTCATTCTATCCGTTATTTGATGCCTTCCTTCTATTTCCTTTCTATAAAAGTAAAATGGTAAAAGTTGCCCTTATGGCAAAACTATACGCGGAAAAAAAAAACTATAAAAAATCTTGACCTTGTTGACTCCGATAAACACGTTCTGCAATAAAAGTCTAATAATCAAACTTTTGGAGAACTTCACGAATCTTCCAATTGTAGCAATCCTTCAGGAACAAATATAAAGTTTCTAAACCTAACATCTTGTGTTTCCAGCTAAAACCATATTGAGATCTCGGCGAGCGCGTGCGGTTGTTTGGGGCTGTTTATTTGACAGGTTAACCCAGAGAATAAGCGTCGGGGGATTTACCGCGCTCGTCTGTGATAAGGCCAAACCATTACTCCCGGGGATCACATGATTTATTCCCTTTTTTTTTTTCCTGGACTGTTTTTCCGCCACAAATATTTTTATCATCTCGGAAAATATAAGATTCTATTTTATTATTTTTTTATTTATTTTTTTTAATTTATTTTTTTTTCTGTTGAAGCTATAAATCACCTAATGGGGAATATCTTTAAATTGATATTTGTTATGGTGGAGAATCCAGCGGCGAGCTTTGTGTGTGAACCTTGGAGTCTGAATACTTAGGTCACTTATCTTATGCCTGAAGGTCGACAGTTCAAATGATTTGGGTCCATGGTGACTGAAAGTCATTACCACCTGACAGCTGGCTGCTTGTCTGTGTCAATTCTCCTCCTTGTCTTCGTAGCGCTGCTCCCATTAGACACATGTCCATATCACAAAACAACATCCAAGCAATGAGAAACCCTATTAGCAGCTTAAACCGTGTGAAATCAGGGAAGGCAATAAACTGATACATAATTTGCCTCTCTGTCCTGGGTAACAACGCAAAGGGGTCGGAACGGGAGGATAATTATCTCATATTCTCTATTAACACTAATATATTGGATATCATTAGATGTAATATATCATTAGTGAGACATATGGAAATTTAGCCGTTTTTGGAAAAAATTTAACTGCTGGAGTAATTTTTTGTATAATACGGAGGGACGTTTTGTGCGTTCACTTTAATAGGAAAAAAAGGTAGATTTTTTATTGTATACTTTTTTTTTATTTTATTTGTCCAAAGTCAACTCTTTCCCATTTATAAAGGATTCCAATCCATAATGGCCAGGTTCTTATGTTCAGCATATACAGCGTGTATGTGATATGGTGTGAATAAAGGCTTAAAGGGCTTGTTGTCAAAGAAAGGGTTAAAAATTATCAATGACAACCAATCACTGGCCGCAGCTGTGGCCACCACATAGAACAGCGAAGACAAAGCTCTACAGCAGAAGGGAATGTACGTTGTAAGTACCGACCCACTTGGTATCTGAATCTTCCCCTACTGGCAGCCATTTTTAATAAAACTAGGTATTCCCTTTAAGCTGCCCATTCACATGGGGTCAATGAATTTTAATATACTTACCCCTTTTCTTTACTAAAGTCATCTCTACGGGCACTGTCTCCTCTTTTGTAAACAAAGAATAATCATTACCCTATTAATGACACTTGTCATAACAATAAAGTCCTGAACCTTTGTCTTATTATTTGGCAACGTAATCCCATCGGTGATATCCCCGTCCTTGTAGTTTGGAGTGGGTTGGCTGACTGAGATTACATCATGTCAGCCAACATCACTACTGACAATAGATGATGTCACAGCTTATCTCCTCCCCCTCCCTGTACAATGACTTCTATATAGATAACACTGACCCATCATTACATCACTACTGACAATAGATGATGTCACAGCTTATCCCCTCCCCCTCCCTGTACAATGACCTCTATATAGATAACACTGACTCATCATTACATCACTACTGACAATAGATGATGTCACAGCTTATCTCCTCCCCCTCCCTGTACAATGACCTCTATATAGATAACACTGACCCATCATTACATCACTACTGACAATAGATTATGTCACAGCTTATCTCCTCCCCCTCCCTGTACAATGACCTCTATATAGATAACACTGACCCATCACTACATCACTACTGACAATAGATGATGTCACAGTTTATCTCCTCCCCCTCCCTGTACAATGACCTCTATATAGATAACACTGACCCATCATTACATCACTACTGACAATAGATGATGTCACCACTTATCTCCTCCCCTCCCTGTACAATGGCTTCTATATAGATAACACTGACCCATCATTACATCACTACTGACAATAGATGATGTCACAGCTTATCCCCTCCCCCTCCCTGTACAATGACCTCTATATAGATAACACTGACTCATCATTACATCACTACTGACAATAGATGATGTCACAGCTTATCTCCTCCCCCTCCCTGTACAATGACCTCTATATAGATAACACTGACCCATCATTACATCACTACTGACAATAGATTATGTCACAGCTTATCTCCTCCCCTCCCTGTACAATGACTTCTATATAGATAACACTGACCCATCATTACATCACTACTGACAATAGATGATGTCACAGCTTATCCCCTCCCCCTCCCTGTACAATGACCTCTATATAGATAACACTGACTCATCATTACATCACTACTGACAATAGATGATGTCACAGCTTATCTCCTCCCCCTCCCTGTACAATGACCTCTATATAGATAACACTGACCCATCACTACATCACTACTGACAATAGATTATGTCACAGCTTATCTCCTCCCCCTCCCTGTACAATGACCTCTATATAGATAACACTGACCCATCACTACATCACTACTGACAATAGATGATGTCACAGCTTATCCCCTCCCCCTCCCTGTACAATGACCTCTATATAGATAACACTGACCCATCATTACATCACTACTGACAATAGATGATGTCACAGCTTATCTCCTCCCCCTCCCTGTACAATGACCTCTATATAGATAACACTGACCCATCACTACATCACTACTGACAATAGATGATGTCACAGCTTATCCCCTCCCCCTCCCTGTACAATGACCTCTATATAGATAACACTGACCCATCATTACATCACTACTGACAATAGATGATGTCACAGCTTATCTCTTCCCCCTCCCTGTACAATGACCTCTATATAGATAACACTGACCCATCACTACATCACTACTGACAATAGATGATGTCACAGCTTATCCCCTCCCCCTCCCTGTACAATGACCTCTATATAGATAACACTGACCCATCATTACATCACTACTGACAATAGATGATGTCACAGCTTATCTCCTCCCCCTCCCTGTACAATGACCTCTATATAGATAACACGGACCCATCATTACATCACTACTGACAATAGATGATGTCACAGCTTATCTCCTCCCCCTCCCTGTACAATATCCTCTTCAGAGGTCTTCAAACGCCCGTCCGCGGACCAGGACCGGGCCGTTGGAGTTCATCAGCCTGTCCGCACAGGGGTGGCACCGGCCAGCACTGAGCTCCCGCACCGGACGGGACCACGTTGCAGCCCTCCGTCCGGCACCTTGCTCCCCGACGCTGCCAGCACCTTGCGCCCACCCCCCGACGACGCCGGCACCTTACAACGGCCAGAAGACCCTGCCGGCACCGAGCTCCCCCTGCCCCCGCTCAAGCTCCAGGCTCCTTTCCCGCTCCCTCCGCTAACGTCCTCCCTGCTCCCGGCTCTCCGCCCCCCGCTCTCCGCTCCCTCCGGTTCCCGGCTCTCCGCTCCCGGCTCTCCGCTCCCTCCGGTTCCCGGCTCTCCACCCCCCGCTCCCGGCTCTCCACTCCCGTCTCAACCTGTCTCTACTAATGCCCCCTCCAGGCTCTCGGCTCCCTGCCCCTGCTCAAGCTCCATGCTCCCCTACTGCTCCCTCCGCTCTCGGCTCTACGCTCCCTCTGCCACCCCGCTCCCGGTTCTCGGCTCTCTGCTCCCGGCACCCCTTCCACTCCCGTCTCAACCCGGCTCCGCTAACGTCCCCCTCCAGGCTCCCGGCTCCCTGCTCCCCCTGCCCCCGCTTAAGCTCCAGGCTCCCTAGCCTCCCGCCTCTCACGACCTACTCGCTCCCGGCTACCTCACCGCGCCACCACCACTGCAGGAAAAGGCACCGAAATTTCCAAGAACACAATAGGTAAGGTTACTTTATCTTTGCATATATATGTGTAATATGTGTATATATGTGTAATATGTGTATATATGTGTAAATATATGTAATATGTGTGTGTATATATGTGTACTTGTATATATGTATATGTGTGTGTGTATATATGTATGTGTGTGTGTATATAAGTATGTGTATGTATGTGTATATGTGTATATGCTGTATCTACTGTTTGTTTATGTGTATATATGCTGTATGTATATATAGCATTTGTGATATTTGTGATATTTATCAGGGCTTCTATTTTGTACTACATGGCTGAACTCGGTATGCATTTTATACTACTTGGCGGTATGTTGTATCTATTTTATAATACTTGGTGGCATGCTGTGTGCATTTTATACTACATGGCGGTATTCTGTATGCATTTTATACTACATGGTGATACGCGGTATGAATTTTATACTACAGGCGATATGCTGTATGCATTTTATACTACAGGCGATATGCTGTATGCATTTTATACTACAGGCGATATGCTGTGTGCATTTTATACTACAGGCGATATGCTATATGCATTTTATACTACAGGCGATATGCTGTATGCATTTTATACTACATGGTGATATGCTGTATGCATTTTATACTACAGGCGATATGCTGTGTGCATTTTATACTACATGGCGATACGCTGTATGCATTTTATACTACATGGTGATATGCTGTATGCATTTTATACTACAGGCGATATGCTGTGTGCATTTTATACTACATGGTGATACGCTGTGTGCATTTTAAACTACATGGTGATACGCTGTATGCATTTTATACTACATGGTGATACGCTGTATGCATTTTATACTACATGGTGATACGCTGTATGCATTTTATACTACATGGTGATACGCTGTATGCATTTTATACTACATGGTGATACACTGTATGCATTTTATACTACATGGTGATACGCTGTATGCATTTTATACTACATGGCGATACGCTGTATGCATTTTATTGTACACGGTGATACGCTGTATGCATTTTATACTACATGGCGGTATTCTGTATGCATTTTATACTACATGGTGATAAGCTGTATGCATTTTATACTACATGGCGGTATTCTGTATGCATTTTATATTACATAGTGATACGCTGTACGCATTTTATACTACATGGCGATACGCTGAATGCATTTTATACTACATGGCGATACGCTGTATGCATTTTATACTACATGGCGATACGCTGTATGCATTTTGCATTGCTTTATTTTTACACCAAACCAATATGATGGATCTGGTCCGGACATTCCCTGATATCTTATATTATAAGCTCCACCCCTCCATAACCCCACCCCATATGACCAAAGCCCCACCCCCACCCCCACCGGGCCATGGAAAACTGGTCTAGCTTAAAGCCGGTCCCTGGTGCAAAAAAGGTTGGGGACCTCTGCTCTATATAGATAACACTGACCCATCATTACATCACTACTGAGAATAGATGATGTCACAGCTTATCTCCTCCTCCTCCCTGTACAATGACCTCTATATAGATAACACTGACCCATCATTACATCACTACTGACAATAGATGATGTCACAGCTTATCTCCTCCCCCTCCTGTACAATTACCTCTATATAGATAACACTGACCCATCATTACATCACTACTGACAATAGATGATGTCACAGCTTATCTCCTCCTCCTCCCTGTACAATGACCTCTATATAGATAACACTGACCCATCATTACATCACTACTGACAATAGATGATGTCACAGCTTATCTCCTCCCCCTCCCTGTACAATGACCTCTATATAGATAACACTGACACATCATTACATCACTACTGAAAATAGATGATGTCACAGCTTATCTCCTCCCCCTCCTGTACAATGACCTCTATATAGATAACACTGACCCATCATTACATCACTACTGACAATAGATGATGTCACAGCTTATCTCCTCCTCCTCCCTGTACAATGACCTCTAAATAGATAACACTGACCCATCATTACATCACTACTGACAATAGATGATGTCACAGCTTAACTCCTCCCCTCCTATACAATTACCTCTATATAGATAACACTGACCCATCATTACATCACTACTGACAATAGATGATGTCACAGCTTATCTCCTCCCCCTCCCTGTACAATGACCTCTATATAGATAACACTGACCCATCATTACATCACTACTGACAATAGATGATGTCATAGCTTATCTCCTCCCCCTCCTTTACAATGACCTCTATATAGATAACACTGACCCATCATTACATCACTACTGATAATAGATGATGTCACAGCTTATCTCCTCCTCCTCCCTGTACAATGACCTCTATATAGATAACACTGACCCATCATTACATCACTACTGACAATAGATGATATCACAGCTTATCTCCTCCCCCTCCTGTACAATGACCTCTATATAGATAACACTGACCCATCATTACATCACTACTGACAATAGATGATGTCACAGCTTATCTCCTCCTCCTCGCTGTGCAATGATCTCTATAAAGATAACACTGACCCATCATTACATCACTACTGACAATAGATGATGTCACAGCTTATCTCCTCCCCCTACTGTACAATGACCTCTATATAGATAACACTGACCCATCATGACATCACTACTGACAATAGATGATGTCACAGCTTATCTCCTCCTCCTCCCTGTACAATGATCTCTATATAGATAACACTGACCCATCATTACCTCACTACTGACAAGAGATGATGTCACAGCTTATCTCCTCCCCCTTCTGTACAATGACCTCTATATAGATAACACTGACCCATCATTACATCACTACTGACAATAGATGATGTCACAGCTTATCTCCTCCCCCTCCCTGTACAATGACCTCTATATAGATAACACTGACCCATCATCACATCACTACTGACAATAGAGGATGTCACAGCTTATCCCCCCCCCCTCCCTGTACAATGACCGCTATATAGATAACACTGACCCATCATTACATCACTATTGACAATAGATGATGTCACAGCTTATCTCCTCCCCCTCCCTGTACAATGACCTCTTTATAGATAACACTGACCCATCATTACATCACTACTGACAATAGATGATGTCACAGCTTATCTCCTCCCCCTCCCTGTACAATGACCGCTATATAGATAACACTGACCCATCATTACATCACTACTGACAATAGATGATGTCACAGCTTATCTCCTCCTCCTCCCTGTACAATGATCTCTATATAGATAACACTGACCCATCATTACATCACTACTGACAATAGATGATGTCACAGCTTATCTCCTCCCCCTCCTGTACAATGACCTCTATATAGATAACACTGACCCATCATGACATCACTACTGACAATAGATGATGTCACAGCTTATCTCCTCCTCCTTCCTGTACAATGATCTCTATATAGATAACACTGACCCATCATTACATCACTACTGACAATAGATGATGTCACAGCTTTTCTCCTCCTCCTCCCTGTACAATGACCTCTATATAGATAACACTGACCCATCATTACATCACTACTGACAATAGATGATGTCATAGCTTATCTCCTCCCCCTCCCTGTACAATGACCTCTATATAGATAACACTGACCCATCATTACATCACTACTGACAATAGATGATGTCACAGCTTTTCTCCTCCTCCTCCCTGTACAATGACCTCTATATAGATAACACTGACCCATCATTACATCACTACTGACAATAGATGATGTCACAGCTTATCTCCTCCCCTTCCCTGTACAATGACCTCTATATAGATAACACTGACCCATCATTACATCACTACTGACAATAGATGATGTCACAGCTTATCTCCTCCCCCTCCCTGTACAAAGACCTCTATATAAATAACACTGACCCATCATTACATCACTACTGACAATAGATGATGTCACAGCTAATCCCCTCCCCCTCCCTGTACAATGACCTCTATATAGATAACACTGACCCATCATTACATCACTACTGACAATAGATGATGTCACAGCTTATCTCCTCCCCCTCTCTGTACAATGACCTCTATATAGATAACATTGACCCATCATTACATCACTACTGACAATAGATGATGTCACAGCTTATCTCCTCCCCCTCCCTGTACAAAGACCTCTATATAGATAACACTGACCCATCATTACATCACTACTGACAATAGATGATGTCACAGCTTATCTCCTCCTCCTCCCTGTACAATGACCTCTATATAGATAACACTGACCCATCATTACATCACTACTGACAATAGATGATGTCACAGCTTATCTCCTCCTCCTCCCTGTACAATGACCTCTATATAGATAACACTGACCCATCATTACATCACTACTGACAATAGATGATGTCACAGCTTATCTCCTCCTCCTCCCTGTACAATGACCTCTATATAGATAACACTGCCCCATCATTACATCACTACTGACAATAGATGATGTCACAGCTTATCTCCTCCTCCTCCCTGTACACATACTTAAAATGAGTCAGTTCCAGATTGTTATGGCCATGAGGCTGCTTTAAAGGAAGTCTGATTCTAGAGCCATGATGGATGCTCCCACGCTATTGGACTGAAAACAGAAAAGTTAATGTCTACAATCAGAAAACAAAAGAAAATTACAAAAAAATAATGGTTAGATTGTTACAGGAAACCTACAAGGAGGATTCCATCTTCAGAAATATATCTGGACTCCAACCTCGCAAAAAGAAGCAAGAGGAGGAACCCACCATCAAATCTTCTTCTGATAGCAGGTTCCTCATGGGAGGTTTCCTTTAATCAGACTCTAAACAGAAATTGTTGGCACATTCCCTTTCAACAAACCTAAGACATGAAAACTAAATCATATTCATTATTATTATGTAGTAAACATTATAAATAGTGAAATTAGTAAAATTCCACCAAACAGAAGACAAACGTCATGGGGAAATGATGAGTTTCTGTGCAGTTGGGGATGCGGTGCAGCACGAGAGGAAACCTGCACTAATGAAACATTACACATAATATTCTAAATGTAACTTTCCATCTTATCCACTTATATAAACCTGATAATATCTGACATGATACAATAACCCATCACTTCATAAGCAGCTAAATATTTCCTGACAGTAGAAACCAAGGAGCACGTGCATTGTGCTCAGTGTCAATGTGAGACGCTTCTTTACCATCGACAATCCGTCTATTCCTCGGGGACTGTGCGATATAATTTGCTGCCTGACTTGTTCGAGGTTTTCACTGAACCATCAGTGGCCATGAATAGGGCTGTCCGACATCAAATATTAATACAATCAATATGTTTAATCAAAACAAGACATAATTATTTAGGAGGCAATGGCAGGATACCACAGTTGTCATCTCCCTGAGAGAAGGGGATCAATATTTTAGTGGCCTGAATGCTACTAGATTTACTAGTTAAAATGAAATTTTATTTTTATTAAGTGCTCGGGAAATTGGTCTCGGGTTTAGAAGTCTATAATCCACAGGAAAAACACAGATCTCTTTGGGTAAAAACTTTAAACTCAAAATAAAAAATGAATTAAAAACATTGTATTTTTTATCTTTTTTTATTCATCCAAAGTATATTTCATGGCTTCAAATGTTTTATTAATATTATGAATTGTATATAGTTTCATTTAGTTACATATTATTTTTATATTTGATATTTATATTTATTTTTTATTTTATTTATTGTTTTTTTACATTTTTTTTACGTTTTATTCATTTATTTCAACTATTTTAATCTATCTGTTCAAAATTAAAAAAAAATATATTAAAAAATTATTTAAATGAAATCTGTTTAAAATTTCTGAAAGGTGGAAATTTTTTTATAAATATTATCTAATTAAACAGACTCCAAATTTTAAAGGCAGCACTGACACATTTTTTTGGCATATCCCAGTGGAATATTTTACAATGTAGTAGAAAACATATGTCAAATAAATTCTGTTAATATAGAATTAGTTTTTGTCATGCCTTTGATTCACACAAAGCCCATTGTGTCCCTCCTGGCTGTCGTGGTTGTTCAGCTTGTCACAATAAATTAGTTGAATAACTTGAAAGTCACATGATGTATCTATTGCATCACTTTACAAAAACATGGAATTTTTGATCCCAATTTGACCCTCGCAGCACTTCCCAGGATCCAATGGGCTCCTAAATATTTTTTTTTTATTAGTTTTTTTATTTTCTTGTAACTGTCGGGGACTTGACTGCAGCTGATGGGTATTTTAGAGCTGTAAGAATAGATATTTTTTGATTTTTTTCATGAAGTCTAATGAATGTCCAACTTTCCACAGAATAATTGGCGAAAGGCGGGACAATACAATAAAACTACAGATCATACTATTTAGCTCTACTCATAACTGTCAATCCTTGTCATTTTTCCTTATGTGACTTTCCAGGTTTAAAAATCTGTTACTTTTTCATAATTTTATATTCTTCAGGAAACAGCAATGTTGTGCAACTTAAATTGACAGATGTTACGAGTTAGGATAAGGGGTTCTAACAAATTTTGACTATTTAAAGGGGTTTTCCTCCCACAAAGACAAGTTTCTTAAAAATACTTAGGATAACAAAATAACACATTTACTAATTCACTTATTTAAAAAAATGCAGCATTTCACAGATAGTCCAAGTCCAACTTGTCTCTATCAGTCCTGGTGGACACAATTGCCCCACAGTTGCCCTGTACATGACCCAGTAACTTCTGACTTATGCTCAGGGAAGCCATCTTGGATTTCTGTGTGACGGCCTGGAGCTGAGTTTCTCTCTCTCTGCTCCCTGCACTCTAGTCCCGCACCCTGCACTGTAGCCCCACCCCCTGCAGTCCAGGACGGAGCTCACCCCCTGATACCCACTGAGACACACACAATCAGTTCCTGCCAGAAGCAGCAGTGTGAAGAGAACTACAAGCTACAGACAGCTAAGTTGTTTTTCTGGGGAGGCACAGCAAGAAGGTGTAGCGTGTTGTGGAATTGCAGAGATGTAGGAGACTGACATTGTGTGTTATATCCATCTCATGGATCTCATCATCTCTGATTCCTGATCTCATCTCTCTTTTTTATGTGTCAGATACTGGTACAATGTTCACAAGCTAAATAAAAGTGTATATATACCTGTACCCTGATAATCTAATCACACTGTCAGCACACAGAACTAGATGGATTATAATGAGTCTGCTTAGAGAGTAAAGTGAAGTAAAGGGTTAAAAATGATCTCTGTTGTGTTGACATCACTCGGGGATTGAAATTTGAGAATTTTTTTTTTAATGGGAAAACCCCTTTAAATGTAAGTGATAGTGCCGCGTACACTGCTTGGCACCCATTAATTCATTCATTAATTTATAGAACAAACACAACAGATAAACTGGAGAATTGAGATTCCTAAGAACAGATATTCCCGTTTCCTTTGGTGGCAGATTTATCTATGGCAGTCTTTAGACTTGTGACACACAGAGGGGGATATTTATCAGGGCTTCTCTGCCTTTAGTCTGGTGTAGAACCCCTGAAATAATCTCAATTGCTACTGAACCCCCACCACACCAGGAGGACATGGAGGGGTTAATGGGGGGCGCAGTCCATGAGGGAGGGGGTAATTGTTTATTCTAGATGATTAGAGCTAAATATACTGGAGTCTTCAATGTTCCTCAGCCCATCGCTGGTTTTATATTCCACAAGTTCATCCAGATAAACCCTACAGTGATGTTCTTCATTTTCCATACTCCTGTAAACCCATGAATGTAAGAGTGAATGTGCGATCATTGATCGTCCGGTCCCACTGACGGAGATAATAACAGTCTGCAGAGATTTCATATCCCCTGTCGCTGCTCATCCCTCAGCATCCTACAAAATGTTTTATGGCCATATTCACGTACAGTAAATATCTATCATTTACATTGGGTGCAGTGTGTGAAGTATTTAAAGGTGTTTTTCGACCTGGTTGCGATCTACTAGGGGACTACTTTAAGCGATAGAAACGTAGTGATCCTGTCCCAGAAGAAGTAAACAAGCCAATGGGCTCCCAGCAATGAGTAGAATGGGGGCTTGCTGCTGCCTCCAAGTGCCAATGTACATCTGGTTCACATCCCAGACCAGTGCTCCCATCGCTTCTATAGGACCTCTATAGGACAGCTGTATCCGAAAGTGACTGCACCAGAGCTCCATTCAGATGAGGTACTCAGGGACAATTCCGGTTGGGCAATCAGATAATTATCCCCCAGATTTAAGAGGTTGTTCCAAGTTTGATTGCTGGGAGTTAATCTAGTGGGACCCCCTACCCATCATGAGAATGGGGTCCAGATCTCACTAATGAAGGAGCATAAGTTGATCATGTCCTGCTGTTCCATTCAATAATATGAGACAGTTGTTGAGCCTAGCGGTTGGTTATCTCCAGGACTTTCATAGACAGTGAATGAGAGTGTCAGAGATATTTGATATATGTAGTTTCCAGCACTTCCTTAGTATTGAATGGAGCAGGATGAAGGCTCAACCTGCCACTCCATCAAATAGTGAGAACAGGAACCCCATTTCTATGATCTGTGTTAGTCGTACCCCCACCAATCAGATTGGAATCCCTTATACTGTGGATACTATTACTATAAATATTATTACTATTGGGGATAACAATCAAAGTTGATACAACTCCTTTAAAGGGCTTGTCTAGTGACAATAAGTTAGCCCTTATCCACAGGATAGGGGATAACCTGCTGATGTCAGTAATGGGACCCCACAGATCATGAGAATGGGGGTCTGTTGTATAACCATTACATCCCAAAAGAATTTAGCGGTAGCTCACACATGCTCCCTCCCACTCCCTCCCACTGCCCATGAAACACAGACGAGCAAAGAGGTCGGATATCTTTGTCAGCACCATGGAGGTGACTAGAGCAGCCGGGCGCATGCACAACTGGCGTCTCTACTTATCTGGGGTACAATGGACGTCCCATTCTCATAACTTGTGCCAGTCCCATTACGGATCCCTCCGCTGATTAAGAAATAAGCCCCTATACTGTTGAAAAGGACCGATCTGTTGTCCGTAGACACCCCCTTTAAGCTTCTACATCACCTATTTGATAGTTTCTCCATTTCCCAAGCATTTTGTAATATTTAACTTTAAAGTCTTCTTTACATTGTTACATTTTATTTCATTCTAAAAATGTTACGTAACACGTGAACCTATATTCTCCGGCTGAATGTTAACACTTATGTTCATCACTGAAACAGACTGCGCGATCTCTGCGCTGCCTTAAAAAAAAAAACCACCGCGTGTCTAATATAATCAGTGTAATTAAAAATTAACATGCATTAATCGCCAGGGCCGATGTAAACAGATGATGTTCCACTTATCTTTGTCTTATGCACATATCATTAGACAAAGCTCAATATTGCTAAGTAAACAGGCAGCGCTGGAAACAGAACGCTCCCAATAATTCCGCCGAAGGAAACCGCCCGGCTCGCCGATGTCATATTAAACAATTTAGGCGATAATTATAGAGCTGGACAAACAAAGGAGAAAATCACATAGGATTCATGTCATTGTCTGGATTTTATTTAAGCATACAAAAGAAATTGTAATTCTGGAACAAAGGTCTCCTTAGAAGGTTTTTCGTTTTATTAAACAAGAGTAAAAAAAAAAAATTAAAAAAATTGGAAAAAACTTCCAGTAGGGCAAAGCGCGGCCTTGATATATTTGCGTTATTATTATGATTTTATCATTTTATATATTACAGCGAGTTTTACAATATAAACAGGCAGCTAAAAATGATTTGTAAATTGCTGCTTTGATATCGTAACAGAAGAAAATAACAGGAACCAATAAAACAGATATATAAACGCGAGCAGGAGCCTTCGTGTACGCGCTAAATCAAGGTGACATTAGCATGTAGCTTTATATCCATTTATTAGGCAGAAAAATATGGAGACTCTAAAGTTAGAGAAGGAAAGCGCCGGCTCGCGCTTCTCAATGCCTGATTGTAAGTCGCTGTTTGAAAAAAAACCAGACGTGACCTTACGTGGCGGCTGCTGCCGTGATGATTGATGGTTCGCGAATGGGCGCCCCGGAGTACTCCATCTTGTGAGTCAACAAGGTATTGCATTGTACCATTACAGGAATCCATCCGAGTGTCACGGTGAAGTTCATAGATTAGTGGTTATCATAAAATGTAGTTGAACCCGTGTCAAACATTCAAGTGTTTCTCCGATCTCCTCGAAATCATTTAGTCATTGACTTTTTTTGAACTTTACGTCATTTGCTGTAACCTTTCCATATCTTGCATGGTTCTTGGTATCTTGCATGGTCCTTGGTATCTTGCATGGTCCTTGGTATCTTGCATGGTTCTTGGTATCTTGCATGGTCCTTGGTATCTTGCAGGGTCCTTGGTATCTTGCATGGTTCTTGGTATCTTGCATGGTCCTTGGTATCTTGCATGGTTCTTGGTATCTTGCATGGTCCTTGGTATCTTGCATGGTCCTTGGTATCTTGCATGGTTGTTGGTATCTTGCACGGTTGTTGGTATCTTGCACGGCTCTTGGTATCTTGCATGGACCTTGGTATCTTGCATGGTTCTTGGTATCTTGCATGGTTCTTGGCATCTTGCATGGTCCTTGGTATCTTGCATGGTTCTCGGTATCTTGCATGGTCCTTGGTATCTTGCATGGTCCTTGGTATCTTGCATGGTCCTTGGTATCTTGCATGGTCCTTGGTATCTTGCATGGTTCTTGGTATCTTGCATGGTTCTTGGTATCTTGCATGGTCCTTGGTATCTTGCATGGTCCTTGGTATCTTGCATGGTTCTTGGTATCTTGCATGGTCCTTGGTATCTTGCATGGTCCTTGGTATCTTGCATGGTTGTTGGTATCTTGCACGGTTGTTGGTATCTTGCACGGCTCTTGGTATCTTGCATGGACCTTGGTATCTTGCATGGTTCTTGGTATCTTGCATGGTTCTTGGCATCTTGCATGGTCCTTGGTATCTTGCATGGTTCTCGGTATCTTGCATGGTCCTTGGTATCTTGCATTGTCCTTGGTATCTTGCATGGTCCTTGGTATCTTGCATGGTCCTTGGTATCTTGCATGGTCCTTGGTATCTTGCATGGTTCTTGGTATCTTGCATGGTCCTTGGTATCTTGCATGGTTCTTGGTATCTTGCATGGTTCTTGGTATCTTGCATGGTCCTTGGTATCTTGCATGGTCCTTGGTATCTTGCATGGTCCTTGGTATCTTGCATGGTTGTTGGTATCTTGCATGGTTGTTGGTATCTTGCAAGGTCCTTGGTATCTAGCATGGTTCTTGGTATCTTGCATGGTTTTTGGTATCTTGTATGGTCCTTGGTATCTTGTATGGTCCTTGGTATCTTGCATGGTTCTTGGTATCTTGCAAGGTTCTTGGTATCTTGCATGGTCCTTGGTATCTTGCATGGTCCTTGGTACCTTGCATGGTCCTTGGTATCTTGCATGGTTCTTGGCATGTTGCATGGTTCTCGGTATCTTGCATGGTTCTTGATATCTAGCATGGTCCTTGGTATCTTGCATGGTTCTTGTTATCTTGCATGGTTCTTGGTATCTTGTATGGTACTTGGTATCTTGCATGATTCTTGGTATCTTGCATGGTCCTTGGTATCTTGCATTGTTCTTGGTATCTTGCATGGTTGTTGGCATCTTGCATGGTCCTTGTTATCTTGCGTGGTTCTTGGTATCTTGCATGGTTCTTGGTATCTTGCATGGTCCTTGGTATCTTGCATGGTTCTTGGTATCTTGAATGGTTCTTGGTATCTTGCATGGTTCTCGGTATCTTGCATGGTTCTTGTTATCTTGCATGGTTCTTGGTATCTTGTATGGTACTTGGTGTCTTGCATGATTCTTGGTATCTTGCATGGTCCTTGGTATCTTGCATTGTTCTTGGTATCTTGCATGGTTGTTGGCATCTTGCATGGTCCTTGTTATCTTGCGTGGTCCTTGGTATCTTGCGTGGTTCTTGGTATCTTGCATGGTTCTTGGTATCTTGCATGGTTCTTGGTATCTTGAATGGTTCTTGGTATCTTGCATGGTTCTCGGTATCTTGCATGGTCCTTGGTATCTTGCATGGTCCTTGGTATCTTGCATGATTCTTGGTATCTTGCATGGTCATTGGTATCTTGCATGGTTCTCGATATCTTGCATGGTTCTTGGTATCTTGTATGGTTCTTGGTATATTGCATGGTCCTTGGTATCTTGCATGGTCCTTGGTATCTTGCATGGTCCTTGGTATCTTGCATGGTTCTTGGTATCTTGTATGGTTCTTGGTATCTTGCATGGTTCTTGGTATCTTGCATGATCCTTGGTATCTTGCATGGTTCTCGGTATCTTGCATGGTCCTTGGTATCTTGCATGGTCCTTGGTATCTTGCATGGTCCTTGGTATCTTGCATGGTTCTCGATATCTTGCATGGTTCTTGGTATCTTGTATGGTTCTTGGTATCTTGCATGGTCCTTGGTATCTTGCATGGTTCTTGGTATCTTGTATGGTTCTTGGTATATTGTATGGTTCTTGGTATCTTGCATGATCCTTGGTATCTTGCATGGTCCTTGGTATCTTGCATAATTCTTGGTATCTTGCAAGGTTCTTGGTATCTTGCATGATTCTTGGTATCTTGCATTGTTCTTGGTATCTTGCATGGTTCTTGGTATCTTGTATGGTTCTTGGTATCTTGCATGGTTCTTGGTATCTTGTATGGTTCTTGGTATCTTGCATGGTTCTTGGTATCTTGTATGGTTCTTGGTATCTTGCATGGTCCTTGGTATCTTGCATGGTTCTTGGTATCTTGTATGGTTCTTGGTATATTGTATGGTTCATGGTATCTTGCATGATCCTTGGTATCTTGCATGGTCCTTGGTATCTTGCAAGGTTCTTGGTATCTTGTATGGTTCTTGGTATCTTGCATGGTCCTTGCTATCTTGCATGGTCCTTGTTATCTTGCATGATTCTTGGTATCTTGCATTGTTCTTGGTATCTTGCATGGTTCTTGGTATCTTGTATGGTTCTTGGTATCTTGTATGGTTCTTGGTATCTTGCATGGTCCTTGTTATCTTGCATGGTCCTTGGTATCTGGCATGGTTTTCTTTCAAACAACTTTTTCAAGTATGTTTACTTTTTTGCCATTTTCAGTGGTTTTTATAGGGAATATTTTGAAAGCTCTAAAGCCTTATGCACAACATGCAGGAAGCATATGTAGGGAGTAGCTATTGTGCCAAGTGGAGGAAAACTCTACAATATCCATTGTGCGGATAGCTGTTATAGCTAATAATGGATTCATATAGCACCAGCATCATAACTCATTCAATTGGTGCTTAAAGAGGAGAGGACCTTGCTCCCAACTCCAACTTTTGCATCACTCCACCAGTTCCTATCTAGTTGAGATTTACACCTTCTATCCCTGAGTTCTATCCATGAGCATCCTCACCGTTAGCACCCGTTATCTGTGCTATCAATGATCCTGGATAAATGCTGCTGACGAAGCCGCCATGAATCGTTGCTATTATGACGTCATCGGGAAGCTACGCTCCTAGTGTACATAGTGAAAGGCCTGAAGTCTGGGTTTTGGGACCAGAACCTGCAATGTTGAGCACGGACCTGAACATTGCGGTTCTGGCTCGTTCATCACTATTCCTGTCTAAACCTGTATACTAATTAAGTTCTCTACTGGTGGGTGCTCCCTGGGTACTGCTACAGCCCAGCTCCACCCACCTGACAATAAACAGAAAATAATTCGCCAAAACTAAAGGCATTCAGTAAACAGAACACAAAGTCACATGCAACTACCATACCATCAACTGGGTACACAAATATGTCGCCATATCATGCCATTACCGGAAAGAAAAGATTGAGTGCGCTGTACGGCCTGGCAGCACTCCTCACCTCTACACCTCCCTGGCCGAACAGGTGCCGGCCCGGGGGTAGCCAACGTTCATGTGATCATACGCAGATCCCTGACTTGGCTGCTATACGGTGGATGGGCCCTGCTTTTTATCATATAGGCCCCCACAGCGGATCCGTGTGGGATCCTGGTTCAGAACTCTATTGACAACCTGAAGATACGTCATCAATGTACAAATGTGGAAATTAGGGGCCAGAAAACAGTGATGTCACAGTACAGGGATAATACACACAGTAATGTCACAGTACAGAGATAATACACGCAGTGCTGTCACAGTACAGGGATAATACACACAGAGATGTCACCGTACAGAGATAATACACAGAGTGATGTCACAGTACAGGATAATACACACAGTGATGTCACAGTACAGAGATAATACACACAGTGATGTCACAGTACAGGGATAATACACACAGTGATGTCACAGCACAGGGATAGTACACACATTGATGTCATAGTACAGAGATAATACACACAGTGATGTCACAGTACAGGGATAATACGCACAGTGATGTCACAGTGCAGGGATAATACACACAGCGATGTCACAGTACAGGGGATAATACACACAGTGATGTCACAGGACAGGGGATAATACACACAGTGATGTCACAGTACAGGGATAATACACACAGTGATGTCACAGTACAGGGATAATACACACAGCGATGTCACAGTACAGGGATAATACACACAGTGATGTCACAGTACAGGGATAATACACACAGTGATGTCACAGTACAGAGATAATACACACAGTGATGTCACAGTACAGGATAATACACACAGCGATGTCACAGTACAGGGATAA
Organism: Engystomops pustulosus; assembly: GCF_040894005.1. Classification (NCBI taxonomy): domain Eukaryota; kingdom Metazoa; phylum Chordata; class Amphibia; order Anura; family Leptodactylidae; genus Engystomops; species Engystomops pustulosus. Next base: position 124,194,744 of record NC_092418.1, on the reverse strand, counting down.
TACACACAGAGATGTCACAGTACAGGGATAATACACACAGCGATGTCACAGTACAGGGATAATACACACAGTGATGTCACAGTACAGGTGATAATACACACAGTGATGTCACAGTACAGGTGATAATACACACAGTGATGTCACAGTACAGGGATAATACACACAGTGATGTCACAGTACAGGATAATACACACAGTGATGTCACAGTACAGGGATAATACACACAGTGATGTCACAGTACAGGGATAATACACACAGTGATGTCACAGTACAGGGATAATACATACAGTGATGTCACAGTACAGGGATAATACACACAGTGATGTCACAGTACAGGGATAATACACACAGTGATGTCACAGTACAGGGGATAATACACACAGTGATGTCACAGGACAGGGATAATACACGCAGTGATGTCACAGTACAGGGATAATACACACATTGATGTCATAGTAGAGGGGATAATGCACACAGTGATGTCACAGTACAGGGATAATGCACACAGTGATGTCACAGTACAGGGATAATGCACACAGTGGGTGAGTTATAATTGTTTTGTTGTCTATGTTTGGCGTTGTTTTGGTGCATTTGTGGCCGTTTTGCGACTTTCCATTGTGCCAAATGAGCAAACGACATTGTAAAGTCACTTTAAAATAGACTCTGCTTGTGCCAAGTTAATTATTTGCATAGACTAGTTTTCACAATACTGTGGGGCAAATTTACATTTAGGTGCATGTTTTGGCAAAATGACTTCAGTCACCCCCTGGCATAGAAATAGGACACAAAATACAAATTTATAAAGACCAATTGCTCCTTAGAGGGACATGTGCACCAAAAAAAAAAAAAAAAATCAAGACAAACAACAAACAGACTCACTTGATGAATCCAGATAAAACAAAAATGAAATTGAACATAGACAACCAAGTCAAAGACAAATTGTAATGATAAATTCTCCCCAGTTATTTAAAGATAGACCCCAGAGCAGGTCTCTACCTGTTTTCCTGTTAGTTGAACCCATAATTCCCATTTGATACCTGAAGGTTGCATCATGTCCAATACATAAAATACCTGCAGATGCAGACACCCCAAGGACACCAAGGACATCTACCCCATCACCTGACCATCTGACTCACCAGAAGAGATGTTCCAGGGGTTTTATCCTGTATCCATACAGAACTTGTATGTGTCCAATTTTGAATAATATATAATAAGACAGAACAGGAAACTTATGAAGAAACTCACAAGAAAATGAACTAAAGTCAATCCAAATTCTTGTGGATGTTTGGAGCTCTGTTGTATTGGGCAGATTTACTTACCCGGTCCATTCTCGATCCAGCGACGCGTTCTCTGAGGTGGATTTGGGTCTTCCGGCAATTCTCTAAGGCAGGTGTTGCTGCTGCGCTGAAGTCCGCCGAGGTCCGCCGGAGTTCACGATCCTATACTTGGTGAAGGTAAGCGCGTGTCCAGCGACACTTTTTTTTTAAATGCGGCGGTTTCTCCGAATCCGTCGGGTTACCGTTCGGCCACGCCTCCCGATTTCCGTTGCGTGCACGCTGGCGCCAATGCACTACAATCCGATCGCGTGCGCCAAAAACCTGGGGCAATACACTAAAAATTGGCGCAAATCGGAAATATTCGGGTAACACGTTGGGAAAACGCCCTTAGTAAATTACCCCCATTGGGTTAGAGGATGGATCTCTGGTGAAGTCCCACTTTTTGTCCCCATTTGATCTTGGGATCACAACAGTAGATTTTGTAATTTACTCAACATCATTTTTCAATGCCTTCATTATCACCAATTGCTATATTATCAGGATTTTCATTTTTTGCATCCAGAACATATACGAAACATTTTGTATAAATTGTATTTCTAATTTGTATTGTATTTCAAAATTTTTGTAGGTCTAACGTTTAGCTAAACATACGGTACGGAAACCTTTTGTGTGTTATGGTCAGATAACTGTACTAAAATTATTCGTCAGATAAAATAGAGTATTTTTATCTCCACTGATCTGGGGCAGCGCACTGGATTACATTAGGATGAGTTCACCCAACAGTTCTGCTCTTTTGATACAGAAGAAGATAAACTAACATGGTTGTCAACTTTGACAGATAGCCCCGTGTCCACACATAGACACCCAAACTCTCTTCCCGGCTTCTTGCCTTTTATTTCTCCTATTTTCTGATTTTCTTTTTGAAAACATAATTGTAGACTTTAATAAAAAAAAAAATATAAAAGAAAAAAAAATTCTTTGTGCTTTTTTGTAATGCAAAATAACTCGGGAATATTAAAAATTCCCCACCATACTGATTTCTTCTCTCTCTCTCTTTCCTCTTTCACATTAAGCAACATTTAATATTCATTTCACATTTTTTTCCTATTAATTAAAAGTAAACCGTATATTGTATGGTACATTATCCCTCTAACAGCCCCATGTGGAGATCATGAAGTGGAAGACTAATAGTGTAGACTTTAGCATTTAGTTTTAACCAGAATAATTTACATACTGTATCGGGGAGAAGTGTCCGAGGCGATGTGTAAATAAGAGGAGCTGGGAGATAGCGGAGACCTTAGTTAGTGGCTCTGGACATAAGATGCATCGGCTCCCCTTCTATTCTAGCAGGAAGCTAATTTAATGAGACGTCTTGTGTTTGCATTTCTGCAGGAATGTGAAAACAAATTATTAAATCAAGGCATTTGGCAGAAAGAAAAATCGGTATCTTCTATTTTTGAATTTGTTTTTTTTTTTTTTTTTTTGCTATTACCCCAAATGGCAAAGGTAATCCTCCCCACTGTTCATTAAGGATTCCCTTTCTAATTTATCAATGTGGTCTTTTTATCAACATATCTCATTTCTGCTGAGGCGTCAAAATTAGAAGCTGATTACCCAGAGCATAAAAAAACAACATAGATATTCATAACACCGAGAAGGGTTTCCTTAGATTTGCATTTTTTGTTTTCTCCGAATAGCGACCTAAGCAAGTACAAGCCTAATGGGTCAGTCCATAAATGCTTATGCAAATATAGAATCAATAATCTATGCTAATTGGCATGTGTGATGAATGGCCGGGGTGCAGTCATTACACAATCTCCATTTCTCACCTACATCCAGAATAAAAATAGTATAAAATCCACCCACAGCCGCTGTATAGCAATATGCTAATTTTTTTATGCCTATATGTTTGCTGATTTCGGTAGATTGCTAAGTTAAATCCGCTCCGAAATTAAACGTAATGCGAAAGACGAGCCGGTTATTCCCTTGTATTTAATAACCTTTTCTTTCTAATAAAAAACGACTTTGAAAAAAATACCGGAGTTTAAATTATTTTTTCCGTTCCCAAATCAAAGGGGTTTAAAGTTGGGAGACCACAGTTTTAAGAGATTTAGCATAATTTGTATGTGAATTAAGTGGTTTTTGTGGTTACTGATTTACGGCTTTGGGAGGAAGTGAGTGACACAATAAGGGAGAATTCTAATTATCTACAAATCACTAATTTCCATAGGGAGACAGTAAAGAGAGGAGGTCAAATACAAAGACAAGGAGGGTGGGGAACGTAATACTGAGTGCAAACAGTGACTTCAGTCGCTTCTAGGGGAAATTTTCATCTTCGTTTGCTCACTTTGGTGGAAATGCAAGTTCTCCTTCTGTACATTCCCACAGTATAAAATCCATTACATTACTCACATTTCTCATAACTATAACATTTCTAAGGTCTGGTCACTTTATTTGAGCCTACAGGCTACTATGGGGCCCTGAAAGGATCTTCAGTCATGGTTTTTCCAATTGCGTGTACTAAAGGGGTACAATCCCCCTCTCCATAATTTAAAAGAGAAGCGAACAACATCATCTCATCTTGATCTTCTAAATGGGACCCCCTTCTATTCAACATACACCCCTATGCACCAGGAAACGGTGTTTCTAAAGTCAATAAAGGACACGTGATCCTTGACTTTACCTGTAAAATGATTGGTCATACTCCATAGTCCCAACCTAAAATGTTACTTAGGCTCAATCTAAGCCATCCAAACCAATTCAAAGCTGGCGCCCAAGTCTTCCATGCTCCGGTGCTTATTTAGAGAAAAGGTCACCGTCAGACACCTTTTGGGGTGGTGGCATATCGTTCCTAACAGTAAAATATAGAAAATATTCAGATCCAACAACCTGATCCTTCTTCCCCCGGACATCTTCCAGCAGGAGAAAGTTAGGGCACCCCCCCCCCACCACCACCATTCCCAATCTATCATCGGTTGTTCAACTTTGTTCAAATCTGGTCAACTTTAAGACATTTGAAGGTTCTCGTCTACCTACAGATACAGGAGTGTCACAATTCTTGCTTCTACCACAAATGTTTTTAATCTCTTTCTCCAAAAATAATAATAATAATAATAATAATAATAATATTGAAAGTTATAATGTTGCAGGGGGCTACATCAAAAATTCAATTTGACAACATTTTCATTTCCCTTTTCCAAAATCCATTTACAGTAGTAAAGTCATTTGCTTAATTCTTCACTTTGACTTTGACCAGAAATATTGGGAAGTTTCAATAAACATACAAAATTCCATTGTCAAGTCCATGGTGTTTTTCAGTCTTTCTTCTCCACTGGATTCTAGAAAAGAAGACAATGGGAGACGTAGATGTATTGTATCATCAGCTCATGTCAACTGCCTGTGTGCATTGTCACATGGACTCTCAGTGGAGATCAGTGATCTCTATGTAAATATCTATTACGCTACTTCCATTATCCTGTCAGAAGACCATATACAGGTGTAAGTCCACGTCCTATAAAACTCATCTATGACATCTGCTTTCTATAAGCTCTTCATTCCAAGTTTTGTGGTAGAAACCTTCACAGATGTCAGGGCTGTAATGGATTCCTTAATGCTGCCTATAGAAGTAAGCAAATGTCTAGATTGAAGATTATGTTCCTAATTGTAAGAATACACCAGGTCATCTCTCCCGGCACCCGGCGGCTGCTCTTCTTGTGGGTTGTCCACAAACACTGTCTCCGGAACTCTCATGGGACCCAATGTCCAAGCTTTATTAGGGTATTTCTCCCTTAACTTTAAGCAAAAGTTGTAAAATCTATTCAGTTCTGATGCTTTGGAAACAAAGAACATTCCCCATATATTATGTTAATTGGATAATAGTAGATCCATTGTAGAATGGATTCATTTTTATAAATGTGTAAGAAAATGTTCCTGTAAATCAGGGGTCTCAAACTCGCGGCCCGCGGGCCAACTGCGGCCCGCGGGACAATATTTTGCGGCCCCCACCTGGTCGCGCTGCATGGAGAGGGCTCACGGGCTGAGCCCTCTCCATAGCCGGTAAGTCTTTGCTGCATATTGCAGCAAAGGCTTACCGGTAACACCCGCGATCGGTGCTAGCACCGATCGCGGGTGCTTTCACAGCGATGGCTGCCGACAAAGCTGCCGGCAGCCTCAAAAAGATAGCGGCGCATGGGCGCCGCCATCTTACTTGGGATCACCGCTCCCCGTGACGTCATCGGGGGGCGGAGATCCGTCTCCATGGTTGCCTCAGGTCTTCCGAAGACCCGAGGCTATTTCGTTTTAACCCCTTCATTACAATGTGCTGATAGCACATTGTAATGAATGAGGAGGAAAATCTCCATATACTGCCATACTGTAGTATGGCAGTATATGATAGGATCGATCAGACAACCTAGGGTTAAAGTACCCTAGGGAGTCTGAAAAATAGTATAAATAAAAATAAAAAAAAGTTTAAAAAAAAATAATAATAATAAAAAAACCTAAAATTTCAAATCACCCCCCTTTCCCTAGAACTGACATAAATATAAATAAACAGTAAAAATCATAAACATATCAGGTATCGACGCGTCCGAAAATGCCCGATCTATCAAAATATGATGACGGTTTTTCAGTGCGTTTAACCCCGTTACGGAAAATAGCGCCCAAATTCGAAAATGGCACTTTTTTGCCATTTTGAAAAATATAAAAAAATCTATAAAAAGTGATCAAAAGGTTGTACAGTCCTAAAAATGATATCATTGAACATATTATCAAATTTCGCAAAAAAATGACAGCACCCACAGCTCCGTACACCAAAGTATGAAAAAGTTATTAGCGCCAGAATAAGGCAAAATAAAAAAAAATATTTTTGTACAGTAGGTTTTAATTTTTGTAAATGTATGAAAACATTATAAAACCTATACAAATTTGGTATCCCCTTAATCGTACCGACCCAAAAAATAAAGTAGACATGTCATTTGGGGCGCTCAGTGAAAGACGTAATATCCAAGCCCACAAGAAAATGGCGCAAATGCATTTTCATTGCATTTGGAATTTTTTTCCCGCTTCCGAGTACATGGCATGGAATATTTAATACCATCACTATGAAGTGCAATTTGTTACGCAGAAAACAATCCATCACACAGCTCTTTACGTGTAAAAATAAAAAAGTTATAGTTTTTTGAAGGTGGGGAGTGAAAAATGGACATGAAAAAACAGGAAAGGGCCCGTAACCGGTTAATCCCCTTCCCTCCGGTACTTGAAGAAGATGAAGTCGCCGCTCTGAACCCACTTGGTGCAGGTCAGAGCGGCGACTTCATCTTCTTCGATGGGAGGGACACGGGGAGGCAAGTACCGGGTGGGGGGGGGGGGGAATGGAGTGTCCCTGACTGGGCTCAGTGCGGTAGGAGCTTGGGACCCCTCGGTACACAGGACCGTTCATAGAGAAAACACGTCTCCCAGCTTGGGGCTTTCCTTGCACTGGGAGACGCCGTGACATTTGAATCTGAATAATGATATTTTGTAAGCGCATTTTGTGTGGAAAACTTGATGCGGCCCAGCCTTACCCAGAATCTACCTCCAGCGGCCCCCAGGTAAATTGAGTTTGAGACCCCTGCTGTAAATGAAAGTCTTATTGCTACATTGAATTGTTTACACCATATATAAAAGTCTCTTTTGGTTCTACCTTCACGCTTTAGACTAATTCTTTTCACTGATAGGCTCTAATTACATGACCAAGGAATGAACAACTAACGATCTATGAATAAATGTAACTATAGTAATGTACTTTCTCCTGCCCCTCCCTATTGTCCAAACAATACAGTTGCCATTTCAATGTATCTTTATGACACATATAATGCATACTGTGATAAGGGGATGTTGTGTCGGCACTAGGGGCCTCTATGCATCATGAATCTAAATAGTTTCTCCAAATTTAAGGTCTTACCCATTATTTCTGGACATTTATGGAGTTTCATGTGGATATGTAAAAAAAAATCTCCAACAAAATCCTCTTGGACTTCCGGAACAGTGGATTTTAACTGAAGTACAGGCAGTCCCCGGGTTATGTACAGGATCGGTTCTGTAGGTTTGTTCTTAAGTTGAATTTGTATGTAAGTCGGAACTGTATATTTTATAAATGTAGCTCCAGACAAAATTTTCTTGGTCTCTGTGACAATTGGATTTTAAAACTTTTCGGTTGTCATAAGAACCAGGATAAACAATAAAGCTTAATTGTGGACACCTTTGATAAGTGTTACAGCTGATCATTGTAGCGTTGTCACTAAAGTACAGTAAATTACCAACATCCAGAGGTCCGTTTGTAACTAGGGGTCGTATGTAAGTGGGGTGTTCTTAAGTAGGGGACCGCCTGTAGAAGTTTTGGATAAAGTGAAATACATAATTTATTTTATTGAACCTACAATCTTTATTTTATAGGGGAGCCCATTGGCTTTGTATTTTGAACAATAGGACTTGGTTGAAAACATTACCAGTCACTATTATTGCTACATTTATTAGTTGATTGTTTTTAGTTTATTAACCCCATTGTTATTTGTTCATTCTTTGGTTATATATTTTCATTGTCTTCACTTTGTTTTATTTATCAGAATGACTTCGGCCGCTCATTTGCTTGACTACGTGTTTGTTGAAGTTTTAGCATCGCATTAATATTCAGAGACACAAGTGTCAGCTGGGGATTCAATGTGATTATCCTCTCCAGTCATATTCTCCTCAACTTGCTGAGGCACCATAAGTATACAGTCAGGGAGGTTGAACTGTGAGCTTGTCCCCCTGTGGAGAATATGTGTGATACAATTTATTGTACAGGATATTCTGTTGTTTGCATTGGGGGGGGGGGGGGCATAAATGTTTATAGATTCAGAAATAGAAGGCGTAGAATCGGAGGGAGATTCAGATTCTGTTGTGTAGGGGAACCATTCCAATTTGCTATTCACATAGTTGAAAGACACATTTATCATGTGCTGATGCTAAGTGCCCCAGTGTATGATGTTTCCCAAGCGCCAAATTTATCAAGATGCTCCGTTCTCCAGATAAATCTGGCTTGGTGAAGAATTGCGCTATCACCTAGGGCTGAATCGGCGCAGGTCCTCACCAATTGGTTTGGAGGTGGCATAAGAGGGGAAATAGCCTTATTTCAGGTCTTGTATGTCATGTTTTAGGCGTACAAACCCTTCTAAATCTGGCTCATGGAATGGGAAATTTTGTCAGAATGACCCAAACACAAATGTTATAGCTTTTGACCTAATTCTTCTTTTTCCATTGGATATTCTACCCAACCAATCTGATGATACCATTGTACAGGATGTGGATTCCATTTTCTTCTTATGCCAACTCTATTTTCCCAAAAACATTTTTCTTAGATTTTTTTGGTGTCAGTTATGTGAGATTGATCTCAATTGTGGATCATTGTTGGGAACCGGTATACTTTCTATACAAATGAAGTTTTAAAACTTAGAGGGAAAGCAGAAGTGGTTCCAAAGAACTGCAGCATAAATTATTTTAATGGAAATGGGGTGCAACATTCTGCTGTACAGATCCTTTTTACAATGTATGTTTACAGTTCGCTTGGAAAGGTTACATTTTATAGAACCAACTTTTGCTAGAATTATAGAGAATATCTTGAAGAGGGTGAGACTGAGACACTGATCCTCCAAATATCATCTTCGCCCTTTTGTCTTATTACTTGAAGGATTAACACAGACAGACAATGGGGCAGATTTACTTACCCGGCCCATTCGCGATCCAGCGGCGCGTTCTCTGCGCTGGATTCGGGTCCGGACGGGATTCATTAAGGCAGTTCCTCCGCCGTCCACCAGGTGGCACTGCTGTGCTGAAAATCATCGGAACACTCTGGAGTTCACCGAGCCGGGCTGAGTGAAGGTAAGTGCAAGCTCCGCGACAGATTTTTTTTAAAAAAATGCAGCGGTTTTTCCGAATCCGTCGGGTCTTTGTTCGGCTACGCCCCCCCGATTTCCGTCGCGTGCATGCCGGCGCCGATGCGCCACAATCTGATCGCATGCACCAAAATCCCGGGGCAATTCAGGGGAAATCGGCGCAAATCGGAAATATTCGGGTAACACGTCGGGAAAATGCGAATCGGGCCCCTAGTAAATGACCCCCAATATTGTGAATGGTGAAGAGGTTGAGGTTGTACATATTTTGAATAGATAAAGTGGGGTAGAAAGGTTCTCACAATAGAGTTAAAATATTTTTTGAAAATGTATTTACTTAAGCACCAACCAATGCCAGTGCTTCCGGGTTCCCCCATTGGTCTGTACATTCCGATCCCTCTCAACACATAGGAAAGGCGGCCATCCAATCACTGACTTCTGGCCCCATTTTATGTTCAAGGTTCTGAGTTTTCAAGTTTGTTAATTCACTTAGAAAATAAGTAGGAGAAGCATCAAACAGTCTAGATAAATTCCTTAATTATATTACAGATTCCATGTAGTAGGACATTTAGGTACAAGGTTTTGTGACATTACTTGGGTTTGAACTGTTTTAGAGCTTTGTTCCTCATCGGTGAAAGGACCGGACCTTGTTAAAAGATATAGTTCAGAGGATTCAGTATTTCCCCTTCTGAGGCTGTTTTACAGGTGTTTGGAGTCCATGTATTCCACACTAAGAATTCTGGGAAAGTAAATCTGGAGAAATTTGAGACATCCAAACAGCAAAAATGTCTTTCTGTTGTTTTCATGTAGGACAACTTAAAAATCGATGCTTCAGATGGCGAATGCGCTTTTTACAATCCAGCCATTGGTGGTGGCCATTGGGAAAAGATGTAATAGGGGCTACTTAAAGCTGAAATGACAAATTAGATTATAGTAACTCTATGGGGCACATGTATTATCGCATCTGCGCCCAAAAAATGCCGGAATTTTAATGTTTTGGCACATAACTGTTGCGGATCATTTATCAGATCATGAGTTTGTGCCAGAAAGAACCGATGTTTCCGACTATCCCGACTCCTCCATCTTTTTTTGGCGCAAGTGGGCGTGGCTTAACGTTTCCACATTATCTCCACATTTATGTGCATTTTGTTGGCATTTTTAGGCGCAATTTTTTGGCGCACGATAGACCAGGAAAAAATTGGTCAGATAGCAAAATGAAGGCGCAGTCTATGTAAGATTTTGGCGCACATCTAATTGATGTCGGCATTTTTATGGCGTCCGACTGATCAGTTCCGTCTACCCATTAATTACTAACAGCCGCGCACCACTTAAATACATCGTGCTGTGCTTTCCGGAGACTGCCGAAAGTCGTGCTGGCGCCACAATTAGTAAGTCCCCCCCAATGTGTATGGGAGTGACCCAACAGTCTCCTTTTACGTGATACTTTATTACCACAAGTGGACCTGGATCTGTCTAGCGGACAACATTCTATACCAACAATCATGGACACTCCGTCAATGGTCTTCTTCTAGTTGGCCATGCAGAAATCTGAGACATCCAGACTGTTGGTTGTTTTCATATAAGAGAACTTGGTGCTCTCGATGGCAACGGTCCCTTAGCAAATGCCCCTTTTGCACTGTCTACCATCCGGCCCTAACTCTCTCCAACTTACGAAATATTCCGATATTCCATGATTAAAACCCTACAGGAGGATAGTTGTACAGAATAATGCCCTGCTATAATTAGCGCATGAAAAGGGGCCAATTAACTCCGACTTTGATAGAAATGTTCTTCTACTTCAGTACAAAGGAAAACATATATTAAAGTATTTATTAATAATAGCCCGGAGAGTGCGCTGGTGCATTTTTAGATCTTAAGCAATTAGTTTACATATGTCATTAAATAAATGACATTAATTCCTTAAGGAGGAGCCGTACCTGTTAACTCTCTCCCGGCATAATCTCGCCCTAAAAAATGGGCTTGATGCGCACAGCATGCTGGAGGACTCGACTTGTAGAAGAAATGAAGTAGATTACAGACCATGACCACCAAGGCTCTCACATGACAAAGCCTTTGTGTAATTAATATGCAGGGTAAAATGTTCCCCGGACCGCCGCTAAAACGATTTAAATCATGCACATAAAAATGTAATCACAAATTTAGCATGGTGGACATTGTAGTCACACTGTGCCTGATTGCATAGAAGATTCCAAGTGTGTTTTAAATGTCCTTTAAGATTGCGATTAGGACTTGTACTTACAAGATGCATATTAATCTAAAACTCAACATTTTTCAGTGTGGGATCACAGTAGGGGAACATTATGGGCAATAGAGGTTCATTCTAAACCCAGTAGGTAATTACACTTTGAAATAATATTCTTTAATTAAATCTTGTTTGCAGTTGATTGATTTCAACACTAAATCTGAAAAACCAAAAAAAATCGAGTTTTTTTTTTATCAATTTTTGATGCTTATTGTACAGAACTTGTTTTTTTTAATTTTAATTGATGTTTCTGAAGTTTGCAGAAGGCTTTGTCCACCCGTATCCTGGATGAATTATAAGTAATTACCAAGAAATATCGTCTGAGAGGCACAAAAGCCAAAGACTGAGCTTTAAGACTTGTGTTATTATTATTAACTCTGGAAGGTAACAAAGACTTATATGTTTTAAATGTTACTTATTAGAGAGTTTATTTTATTTTCAAAACAATAGATTTTATTAAGATTATTAATATTAGATGTTTGCCAAACTTAACATTTTGATGACTCGTCTTAAGGCAAGATCATCCGATTGGTGAAAGCCGAACATCCGGCACAACGACAGATCAGCAGCTCTTGAAAATATGATGTAAAAGGAAGAAAACAGCACCTTCCTTTTCGTAGTGGGCAAACTGAGTAACTGCAGTTTAACCTCCATTCATACGAGTAGTAGCTGTTCTGCATTAACCTGGTCTGATCATCACACGGATAATGGAGTTGTCTGCTTCCTGTCCTATTCGATGATTCCCACCAGTCTGATATTGAGGACATATTCTACAGGATTTTAGCCCTAGATACCTCATAAACTAATCATTGCTACAGAAGTTAGGTTACCACAGCCTAAAATCACGGGAGTTGTCTAATCAGTACAAATCCTGCCTACATGCCCTGAGCTTGTGCACCGGGACACCACAAGTAATGCTACCTACACTCAACCAAAATTTTGGAATGGGTGAAGCCCACAAAGAAAAGGGATTGGATAGTAAGGTTTTTTCAAAGATTGGACATACAGGGAATTTTCCATGCACTGATTCAAGAACTTAAAGGGGTTTTCCCACGAATTCAAATGAGGCCTTATCCACAGGATTGGGCCTAACTTGCTGATCGGTGGGGGTCTCAGTGATGAGACTCCCACAGATCACAAAAACAGGGGTCTGATGGGGTCCCATGTACCTCAGTTGAACCCCTGGCGCTCGCTCCATCAGGGTAATGGAGCAGACAGCCATGCACGACCGTTCTGCTCCTTACATCTCTATGGAGCTGATGGAGTGGTGCTCGGCAATTTTTTTTCAGATCCATGATCCATCCAGATGTATGTAGCAGAACGGTCTTGCACGGGCGTCTGCTCCCTTAGTCTCTGGGAGCAACGAGGGGTTTGACGGAAGTATCTGGGACCCCATTGGACCCCCATTTTTGTAATCTGTGGTGGTCAGCAAGTTAGGTCCTATTCTGTTGATACGGCCTTACTTGAATTTGTGGGAAACCCCTTTAAGAACTGATCAGAAAATACACTTTGCAGATGTAGAATGACATGAATAGGCATGAGCATACCGGTTAAAGTTAGGCCAAACCGAACCCAAACCCAAATTTCTGGCTGGGTCTACTCGGGTCTGCTCATCACTAAACATGAACAGGGAAAAGTAATCATTATAAAGTAAAACTGCTTCTTTGGTTAAATGGTTGAGCAATCAGTTAATAAATAAGGTAGGTACAAATAATACTCTATGAGCAGTCACCAGCTACTATCTGTATATACACTGACAATAAGTGAGAGATAACTGTTAAATGGAGCAGTCAGGTTCTAAGAAATATGGTGGATCAGGTTCTGCTGTGATCTTACCCCATGGTTACAGCTACATTGGGTGTAACTCTGGTAGAGCATTCCAGAGAACCCGCGCAGCTAAAGAAACGTATTGGAGATGGGAGTTGGATGTTATTATAGCAGAGAATGTAATTCTAAGGTACTGGCAGAATAGAGAGGGTGAGTAGGGAGGCGGTGGGTAAGTATAATAAGATTGAAGTTTATTGAGGTGGATGGGCAGCCAGTAATGCAATGTTGTATCGGAAGATCAATTATCAGAATTACAGAAGCCAAAACAAAACACCAGAACAACAATTCGTTTTTGGTAAAGAGGTAAAAGGGGGATCTATTATAGTTCACCCCCTACAGTACTTGGCCCCCCAATGTATTGGATGGGCTCCAGTAGATGGACATGGGCGATGCCAGACATTGCTTATGAATGGTTGGCTTTGATACAGATGTCTTCTAAGATCACAATATGGACAGACTAATCCAATGATGGGTCCTAATAGAAGATTCATCAAAGCCCCAATGATGGGTCTTCTTTATTGTAAACACTGGTCCAGTTTACCATACACGTATGTATCCTGTGATGTTCTCAGAGCTTGCGTCATCTGAGAATGTGCATGTGGATTCATTTTAATATCTTTCACCAAATCTGCCAGGTGGGGCCATGATTGGCTCCTCGCACCTAAATCACAGTCTTACCATCAAAAAGAATGCGACTTTCAAGTGGCAGAACCAGCAGAACCCTGAGGTCTCTCTATACCTGCACTTGGCATGTGATACATAATTGTTGTATCCACTCAATACCTGCATTGGTCACATGACATATTAAGGAACCCCAGGGAATGGTCAGGTGAGGAGCATGTTCAGATTTTTCCCCAGTGTCACAACTAAGTTTTGTGGTAGTTGAAGGAAGTTTCCAAGTAAATAAAGAGGGACAACCATTAGAATTTGTAACAAAGTAACCAAATCACTTGTATCCGCCAGATCATCCCCCGGTCCATCTCCTGCGACTCCAAACCTAAATACACCCCATTACTGGATCAGCCAATCACTGGCCTCTGCCGTGCCATGTACAAGATTTCATCACTATGGGCCAGTAAACAAAGCTCAGCAGTAAGGACCGGATCAGCAGGGGATTAAACCAGAGATTATAGATGGTTTCAATATTTTCGCACAATTCCTTGCAGTTACCGGATGATTTGACCACAATTCAAACAAGCAGAAGCATAAAACATAAACATAATAGAATGTATAAAAATAATCCTAGAATTACCATATTGTGACTGTTTATTCTACCCAAAATATATAATCCTATTAATATTTACTATTTTTTTGCAATCATTTAATTAACATAGTTTGTAAATCCCCCCCAGCTCCTTCCACACTCCGTCGGTATCTCCCGCATTAGTCATCTATAAAATAATGACACCTCGGATATTTTTGTATCTGGAAACAGCAGGGAATCTTATTATCATAAGAAAACACACCTGGGAGCGCTCCTTTAAGATTTTTCACTACTATCAACCCGTAAAGTAAGTCATAATCTAGGTCTATGGGACCGGGAATAAAGATCATAACCCAATCAGAAGGATCGGCTTACAATGTGACACATCGGCATCAGCGTCATGTGAGTCCATGGTGTCAATTTATCGGGGAAGTGTAAATAACATACATATAAGATGGATTGTGGTTTTTCCTACTTTGTCAGCGGCAATTAATTTTAGGTTGTGGTCATACAAATTAAGAAAATATTTTATAAAAAGATGGATTACTGGGCGTAGATGAGGAGGTAATGACTCTTCTACATCTACACGTCCTCCTCTACATCTTCACCGTCTACTCTACACAACCATATTACCCTCCGAGGTCAATCAAACCCTGTCGGGAAAGTTCGCCGTGTATCTGGACCTAGTATTAGTAAACAAAGTCTTATGCATGGGAATTATTACGGCCATGAATAAGTCATATTTCATTTATGGCCTCAGACATTTGTCATTTGCTACTTTTTTAGGTGTGAGACATGATTAAGTTGTTGCTGCTCGGAAAAAAAGCAAAACCACAGGACCTCTTTCATTGTAATACAAGCATTAATCACGCATTCATAATAAAGACATGGAGTAGCCGCTCTTTCCCCCCTTAAATATGCATTACATACCCTGAGGGTAAACAAGAGCATAAGTAGCTATAAATACATTGATATGAGATATACTGATATTATTCATATGAGGATATGAGGAGAGAGCGTCTGCATCTAAGCTGAGAAACCATACAATGACCTCAGCACCCCCCCCCCCCCCCCCCCCGGTATTCACCTTCTGTGCCTGGAAATATGGAAGATAATATTACAGAAGGGGAGGAGCTCTTCGATATTTCTCACTTGACTACCCAATATTGATGAGTTGAACATTAAATTTGGATTAGAATTAGAATTTTACAAATCTGTTCTTGTCTGGGTTTGAGTAACGGACCTGACCCCAACCAGCAACATATTGGTAATGGCACCGATTGGGGGTGTGACCTGTAAACACAGTGCGCCACCATTTTGAGAATTGTTATCGCCCCCGATTACATCATCTGGGAAGTGACCGGGAAGAGACAACCTGGTTAGTGGTCGCATGCTCGGCCATTGATATTGAAATGCTACCGGTGGCTTTGCCAGCGGAATTTAAAGAGTTAACGCCAGCGATTGGTGGCAGCACTGATTGTGGGTGTTAACAGGAGGATGAGTACAAGCCTATTTGCGGTCTCCTTGTCTCTTGCATTGCTTTCAAACGAGTGGTGTCAACGGTAATGTTGAGCAGACCCAAACAGTCCGAGTTTGGCTCAACCTCTCCCCAGCCCAAACATTACCACCAGCACCGATGGTGGTTGTTAACTCTTTAAATGTGTCTGGCAAAGTCATCAGCGGCATTTATATTGCTATGAGCATGTATGGCGGCGGCTCAGGTTGCTGTCATTTTGGGGAGTTACTACCCATTGATCGTGACGGCCGCAGTAATTTTAATTCTGCTGGCAGCTTTGCTGGTTATGAATGGTGGGAGTTCAGGTCAGGGTTGGGTGAGAGGGAACTCGGCTGCACCTAAATTTTAATAGGTTTTCTCATCATTGGTCAACAGACCCTAACCACACGTGACACAGTTACCCCCAGTAAGAGTTGCTAAGCTGTCAGAGTAGATGATTTGGGGTCCTCTAACTTAAACTTAAAGGGAACCTACCACCACAAATCTAACTATAAAGGTAGATTGGGTGGTAGGTGGATCAATAGGACGTGAGGATAGCCCTTTTAAGGGCTAATCCTTACGTCCCCACACTTTTTTGGTAACTTTTAATAGACTTGTATGCAAATTTTGTTATGCGGCTACTGGGGCATGGAGTACCCGCATCTGAGGTTACACGAGGCGGCTACTCCCCTCCCCCTCAGCACTTCCACCCTCCTGCCTGCTGTAATCTCACACAGAGGGTGGGATAAGTCCTGAGGGAGAGGGAAGACTGTATAACAGCCTGTGAATCTGCAGCACAGAGGGGCTCTTATAACACCCTCAGAGCCCTTCTGGATCCTTAGCATAATTTTAAAAGGTGATTTTAGAAGGCAGGAGGCCATGGATGACAGATGTAAGAAGATACAAAATATTTGAATCTACCAGTTCACATTTTTTTTTACCTCAATGCGGGGCATGTATCATAAGTCTGGCTTTGTCCTTCTGTTTTTTGGGACTTTTCTGGTAGGATGGAACGTAGCGCTTTTTCCTTATTGGTTCATGTGGCTTTTGGTCTTTAGTGAATTTGCAACTTTTTAAACAAAACTTGCAAAGTCTCCAAATGTCGCCATCATCTCCGAGCTCATTTCCACGCCTGGCCGGGGGCAGCTGTCACTTTTATTAAGAAGTCGCAACTTTCACATCTGGATTCAGGTGACAACTTCAGGAATGCTGCAGAAAACTAGACAATGGGGAACTTTGAAGGGAGACTGAGGCGCAAATGAGCCCAAGCGCCATGAAAAGTCTCAAGAATCAAAAAATAAGGCAAACCAAATGTGCGATACATGAGCCCCAACGAGTGTCTTCTAGGTTTAACCCTCATAAATTAGATCCAACACAGACATAATATAAAATTGACCTTAACAGGATGAAGTTTGGTTACAAGTAAAAACTGTGTTTTCATTGAAAAGAATAAATGCGTTTCCTGAACTCAGGCTGTTCTAAGTAATTGATTTATTGGCTCTGCAGATAGTGAACTATTGTCTTCATACTCTTGGGACGAGGAAGTCCTCGGAACACTACAAAATTCTCTTCTTCTGTCGTGAGAGCCGGGGGCTTGCTTTTAATCAATGGAGGGTTTTTTGTTTCTATTTTGCGGCTGCACGTTACTAGGCGGCTCTTCTTTTAATCATCACTTCGACCGCCGGCAAAATGTGTGAGAGGGAAAGGTAATTCATGGACATGTGTGAGATAAAACCGATACAAGGTGGGAGTCTAGGAAAGACAACTATGGACTAAAGGAGATCAGGGCTTACGTTACACTACTGTATCAGACACCAAGAGTTATGGTACAGTGCTGTGCAAAAGTCTCAGGCAGGAGTTGAGAAAATACTGAAAAGTAAAGAAAACTTGTAAACATAAAAGTGTAATAGTTTATTTTTATAAGCTAACAATATGCAATCCAAAGAACAAAAGAAAAATTTAAATAAAAGGACGTCGGCAGGAAGGTTGTTACAAACATCTTCCATGTAAGCTCAAAACCTGGGGCCGAACCATCACTTCCAGGACTCGTTCTTGTTCTTCTTGTATTTGCTACTTTATGTTCTTTCTGACATTGGCCGAATGTTTGGGGTTGTTTTCCTCTTGCAGAAAAACAATTAACATTATTATTAGAACGTTCTTTGTTTGCTGCATTTTTTAAACCTGCTGTAAATTCCATCGTCTTCTACCAGTCTCCTCATGCCAGTTCCCTGTGATTTTGTGCAATTACTTGCTATTCTGTGTATCCAACCTCTGCTACATTTACTCAACCTCTCTCCAGTTACCTGGTTCTTTCTGACTCTGCATGTCTGTCTATTATATGTTGTCTATGCCTCTGTGTTTGGTCATCTTTCCTGTGCACTTAGTCAGTGGAGGGATTTTCAACCAAAAGTCCCTAACCATTAGGGTTTGCAAGGCGTGACATGGGTTGTGGGTGAGTCTTGGCTCTGAATCCCTTCGCTACCTGACACTACCTTAAACATTTTCACAGTTCTGTAAATCATCCTCTGACTCCATACAGATTATTGCAATGTAATTTGGGGGTTGGTTTATATTAAAGACAAATTATGGTATTAGAAAAACAATGTTCATTTATCTTATGCAAAAATGGAAATTGTGTGTGCAGTCTTTTGCTTTTTTAATATGTTTTTGGCTTGTTTCTTTTAAAAAAAAAATCTAACAAAAGTAACCACATTTTTGCCAAACCCCTTCTAAACTTTTGCCTACACCTGCTTGGATTGGAGTGCATTTGCACCAAAATTGCTTCATTTTATGTGCTCTAACTTTACAAGACGAGTGTAAAAGTTCCAAAAGATAAAAATCTAAGATAAATGACCCCTCCCCAATGGTTGCAGAGGTGAATAAGTTCATATCACAGAGTTATAAACAGGTGTAATACATAGACCATGTATATTGTCCGAAAGGAGAAGTCTGTGGACCAGTGGACCCTCTGGACCACCGCAGGAGATGCAGATGGTACTAGCCGACACCCGGGACCAGAGTCTAAGTGGCACATGGTCTTCACCAGAGGAGCAGGAGCTGGCACATGACCCAGGCAGACAGGAATGGGCAGGTCCTTGGAGGAGTGCTGAAAATACAGAGGAGTCTTGAAACGCTGGAGGAAACAGGAAACAAGGAGGTGTCTGGAACGCTGGAGGACAGCACAGGAGCGCATGGAAAAGCTGATGGCCTTTTACTTCAACAGGGAACCGCTATAGGAAGCGAGGTCTGGAAACCTTGGAAGTTCTGCTAACAATGCTGCTGAAGATCCGGCAAGACAGGAAGGGAGGTGCCAGATTATAAGGGTGAGCCGGATTAGCCAGCGCCAATCAGGAGGATGCTGGCCCTTGAAGGCTAGGAGAGCCAGCGCGCCCTAGATGGCGGTGACACATGCGGCCTAGTGATCAGGGACATGGCCTAGTCGGGAAGCAGGAGCGTTAGAGAGGTGAGTCCGGGCCAAGGGGTTGCCACACCACATTGAAGGGCACTGGTCTGCCCACAATCCGTACCAAGGATTGCAGGAGCGGCTGTGACACATGTTACTAAATTCTTGAAGGGGCGTTTCATCAATCGCAGATTGGTGAAGTTCCAGCACCTGGCGCTCCCTGTGATCAGGTGAATGAAGTGATTGGGAGATCCACAGATATTTTCCTCTTTGCCTATGATGTCACATTCATTGGTCATACGGATAGTTCTAGTTCTGTTACATTCAGACGAATGGGTCCGAGGTGCAATACACGGTAAAGCCACCATACAATGTACAGCTCAGTAATTGGAAAGCAGTAAAGAAGCTTCAAGTCCAAATACTGCAATCTCAACAAACCAGCTGATCATAGCGGCTCTGGCTGTCCGGCCCTAATTATCTGAAATAGATGATTTACCCATAGGCTGCATCCACATAAACGTATGCTCGCCCAGCCGTAGCCCGGTAAGCATATGGCTGGTGCACTGGGGAGGAGGAGGGGGGAACGCTGCTCACCCTTCCCCTCTCCATAAGAAATAGTGCTGCATTGCCATTCTTGCAGCCAAAGCTAGAGCAGTCATGCCATCAGCCACTGGGTAGCTGCCGCGAGCAGTCAAGCTACCCCTCCTCTTCACTGATGCTGACACTGCTAAACCAGCTAAAGAGAATTCCTGAGGAAAGGGTGAGGAGGACAAGTTGATTTCATTTCATATAGTCACGTCTCTCTCGATCCCCACCTTCATGAGACAGTGGTCAATGATGTAGCAGACCCGAGTCACACACAACCACTGTCTCTCCCACCCTTCCCTCGGGAGTTCTCTTCAGACTCATAGAGGTCTCTCTCTGTCTCAAGGTTCCAGGAAGACACTGTGTAGCATTTAATAACAACCCCTATAGGTCAAAGTAAAGGGTGCTATATATGTCTGTAGTTGAACACTGGCAGATTGTCCCTAAATACTATTTCTATACCAGCAGTATGGTAGTAGCAGTGATACAGAGTCAATCGGGAATAGGAAGTGCAATGAACAATAAATAGGCAGGACTCACTTACTGTGGACTTACCTTAGGTGAGTTGAATATAAGTATACAAACTGATTTTTTTCACAGTGCAGCCATAGAGAGTAGCCATGTAGGGCCATAAGGGCAATGCTTTTTTAACAAAGTTTTTAATGAAGTATTTATTTTGGGTGGTTACATTTGAATGGCGGCTTCCCTTTAAATGCTGTTGGTGCCATTTAACAGGTTAACACTAGCAATCATAATTCTGCATAATTAAAAAAACACTGAGTATACTGTAAGAGGGATTAGCCCGCGAGCCTCTTCAAACATCACCTCCATTGTGACATGCTAGTACATAACATGTTAAGCTCTTCAACATTCTAATGCTTAAATAATACTCAAAGCAGAGGGAAGGGGCTAAGAAACAGTTAAACGATGGGAAGTCCAGCTACATTCCTGGAATATAAATGCATGGTAAGATATGGTTACACGGGTCTCCAGGGACTATACCTATTGTCATGGTCAAAACCACTGGCAGCCTTTTCAGGATATCCACTTTATATTTGATACTTTGTATTTGAAGCAGTTACGAAGAACTGGAAGACAGAACAGGTTAATTAGATGAAAACGGCGCCACGATTATAGCGTGGAATAAAAATATGTCAGAAGATTCTTAGAGCCCCTTAAGTAGACCATTGAATTTTAACCGTGGCGGTAACAAGCATGACAACGGTTTTAATGTAACGGAATGGCAACATCTTTAGTACTTAATTAAAATAATTTTGCAGCCCAGTAAAATCGCTCTCCCGCTCTCCCAATTTAATTAATGCTACAATAGCCAAATGCTTTATGCCACGGAAAGGCCCCAAACTTCTTGTTCAATGGGTCGGTGCCCCCCCCCCCCACCCCACATCAAGACAAGAGGCAGGTGAAGAGGAAAGTCGCCTTGTCATGTGACCACTCACCTCCTCCCGTCCATTCAATATTTTGTTTCAAATTCTTCAAAAGAACAGAATAAAGAGAATTATTTATGCTCGTCAGAATGTTGCTTCATTACCCATGCAGCGATGTTTGCTTGTATTCTGAGCTCCTTCTACCACCCACCGGCAGACGTTAAACAGCTGCTAAAAGCGAGATTTAGTCTTTCCTGTTTGAAATTAGCACACTCGAGCTTTGAAAAAACTTTGTTTCCAATTTACATATGCATAGAGACTGATATTTAGAATCACCATATGATATGTCCCTCAAGAGCTTTTCTTATTGCCTACATCCTCGGGTCTCAGCCCAGAGACTGTAAATCTAGCAGGTGATTAATTCTATACCCAGGAGAAAGTAGCAATTAGCACTAGATACCAGTAAAAAAAAAAAAAAGCCATTTCCTTGCCTGTTTAGAATCCGCATGTATTGTCTGTGCACTCAGAGCTAAGTCTCAGAAGATGACAATGGCCACATAATATCAGATAATATATATGTAAGGTCATACAATAAACGGCGGAAACATTAAAATAACAATAATATAAAATAAACCTTAAAATAAATATTTAATAATTTTTTAAAAATTACCTTTCACTGAAGAAAATCCCTTCCTCATCCAATCCCTTCCCTTCCTTGGTTGAACTCGATGGGAATATGTCTTTTCTCCAACCATATTAACTATGTAACTTAACTATGTCAATATAAAAGGATACTAATCCATCAAAATTTCAATATGTATATAATAAAAAAATATATACCTTAAAATAAAAATATAAAAATGTGTAATAGGAATCTATTAAAACTGCCATAATAAAAATGAATTTTAAAATATAAATATATAATAATAATAATAATAATAGTAATGTATTAAAATTGCAAAAATATCCAAAATATTTTATTGTATTATTTTTTGTTATTTTATAATGTTTGGGCCTTTATTTAATGTTATTATTGATATTTATTTATGCTAATTATTAAATTATTGTAATTTATTATTATTCTTGTGTTCCTAAGTCTTATTGCTTTTGCTGCTGTTGTTTTTTATTTTATTATTATTGTTGTTGTTGTTGTTGTTATTTTATGTGATTATTATTGTTTTTTTATTGTTTTTATTTTTATTATTATTTTATGTGATTATTATTGTTATTATTATTATTATTGTTTATGCTACTATTTGTTTTCCCGTTATAAAATATTTATCTTATTTTTTTTTTTTTTTTATCACATAATTAAATGCTCCAAAAAAATAAATTGAATGTAATAATGACAGGACTTTTCTGATAATAGTCAAAAGCAGGAGCAGGCATGAAAATTGTGCCTCATATTTAATGTTCCCAAATAGCAATCAGTTCTCTTCGGCATGACTTTGTAGGGTTTACCTGTGCGCTGCCCATTCTTATCTCTGATAGCTAAAATTACTGTACTTCCAGATGTGCGAATGCATTATCGAGGTCTGTGGAAGGAGATACTGGAGGAGGTGAGATAAGGTTTTATTTCTTTGTAGTGGTCACAACGCTGAGATCAAAAAACTACAAACTGCGGCGCTTAGAGACGAACAATATTTTAAACCCAACACTCATTTTCGAGTGCTGTGAAAAATGTTCCTAAGCCGTCGCTGTGCGGAGGTCCAGCAGCAAACTCTTCTCCCAACCTCCTCAGAAATAACAAGAGAGAAAATCAAATTAACAGCTCAAGAGATTTTATTATTCTGCAAATAATAAAAAAAGACAGAGAGAGAAGAGACGACAGAGAAGAGACGGCAGAGAAGAGACGACAGAGAAGAGACGACAGAGAAGAGACGGCAGAGAAGAGACGACAGAGAAGAGACGACAGAGAAGAGACGGCAGAGAAGAGACGACAGAGAAGAGACGGCAGAGAAGAGACGACAGAGAAGAGACGACAGAGAAGAGACGACAGAGAAGAGACGGCAGAGAAGAGACGGCAGAGAAGAGACGACAGAGAAGAGACGGCAGAGAAGAGACGACAGAGAAGAGACGACAGAGAAGAGACGACAGAGAAGTGAACGCAAAGCTGCAAAGAAACTCACACTGCAAAATAATCCCCAGCAAAGGGGGGAAATCCTAACGCTGACACTAACGCGTCATTAATCATTAGTTACATCTTATATTATATGTTAATGAATTATGTCTTGATAAAGGGTCGGGGGGTGGGGGTTTTTTTTTGTTAAAGCCAAAATCAAAGATTGGGAATGAAAAAAATCTGATAATTTTTTTGAAATTTTTTATTTATTTATTTATTCTTTTTATATTTATTCTTTTTATTACTTATCCTTTTTTGTTACGTTCTGTTATCATTTCTTTTCCGATATTAATTAGAATATGAGTTTTGTTTTTTTTGTGTGTGGCGGCGGCCAGTGAAGTGTTTTTTCAGTCATTATCTCGCCTTTTGTGTAATAAATCTTCAGATTACTCTACTTTATACTAATTACATCATCAGGACTTAATGCTGCTAAAATCAGATGCACTTGTACACAGATAAAAAAGCAACTCCTAATTATTGTTGTACTTTCTTTTTTTGCTTTTTGACGTCTTGGTGATAGATCATTATTTCTCCAGCAATTTGTTCGCATTTATATGGAATATAATTGGATCTGATTAATTATTATGATTAATGGCTGCAGAATTTCCTTCCACGGCTATTAATATTGGTGGTATCAAATAAGAGGCAAGGAGAAATTAATAGCGATGGATTCCTGTTGCTCATTCTGTTCTATATTGGGGCGACTTCGCTCCCGCTCATGTGCTGTAGGGAAGATACATGAGATTTTTCAATTTGTCTTTTGATTAATAGCCATTAGTTTCCATTTCCATTATTGTTAGGAAAGCTTCGCGAGGCCACTCTAAAAATACATCGTTTGTAAATGGCCCCAAAAAAATTAAGCAGAATTCTATAAAATGTGACATAAATACTCCACATGTACAGGGATCTATTAGTAAATTGGATAATAAATTATTTTATTTTTATTTACATAAGTAGATTATTTACAATGTATTTTTATTATTATTAACTTTTCTGCTGTTCTCATTGGAAACAAATGTTGTCTTAAGTAAAAGATCCAGCGAGGGGTCACTTTCAGGCCTGGTTACCTTCTGATCTCTTTGGGGCCTGTTTTATTTCCCTATGATTTTTTTAGGTTGTTGACACAATAATGGACCTTTGGATGTCAGGTTTAATGGTATCCAAAGTAAACTATTGTCGCCCTCTAAGCCAGTATCTAGCTCTTGTCATGTAGAACAAATTTGTCTATTGTCTTGATTACCTATGTGCATTAGATTCCTTGCTATCCTCCTCAGTTTAGCCTGTCCCTGCAGTAGCCTTGTCTACTGGCTTCACTGATTATCTTGTCAGTCTGTAGAGTTGTATATAGATACTATCCCCGTATTCATGCTTTGACTGAATGCTTCTTTAAGTATTTGGGGCTTTTTTGATTTCCATGGATAATGCACTTTACTTTTCTAGTCCGGTTTTAATTCTCACAAGGGCGGCTAAGTCTTAAGTTAAACATATGCCGGACTTTCTGCAACTTTAAAATGAATTTTCCTAAGGGCCTTGCTTCACACCTTGGAGGGCAGTGGATGGGTCCATTTTAAGGAATGGCGAATAGTCTGTGCGCCCTGCAGGTAACATCTTCTGTCTGTCCCCGTGTACAATGTATTTCACCTGCCTTATACACCCGGTAGTAAGTTGCAACATTTCAAAAGGAGAATTTGCAACGTAAACATGAAGGCGCATGTTACGGCAGGAGTTTTAAAAGATTGAATAAGGGAATTGACAGGTTTAACACAGAAAGAAAAACATTAAGATAAATAAGTCACAAAAATAATTAAAAAAAAATAATGCAAAAGCCAAAAAAGAGAACAAACTAAGATAAATGACCCCCATACATGATGCAAGGGGGGAAGAGACATTGGGAGTCATTGAGATAAATACTTTACTGCCACATACTATAAAAGATGTAACAAGACGCTTGAAATTTGCCTACCTACAAAATATCAAGTTTAATGATGACCGGACTCGTTCAGGTTCGGGTTCAGTACACTTTAACTGAACCAACAACAAAAGTTTGGTTTAGCTAACCAAACCCAAACACTTGCAGGTAACTCCGTGAATGGTGCCGGCTGACGACCACTGGTGGTAACTTACAGCTCTGCTGGTGGCGGTATGTAAATGAGGGCAGCACATGCACACAAATGGTTAACAACCACGATCGGTGCCGGTACCAATCACAGGGGTTGCCACTGGTTGTGTACACTTAAGCACTGAACCCCAACATTGCGACTGAGGAACGCTCATCCATAATCATTATAAATTCTTAAGCGAGATTACAGGAGTTAATGGAGATTCTCATCGGACTCTTTTGTTTTTGCTTTTTTTGTACTTTATTTTATAGTGTTGATCTGTTCTTATTAACTTTCTTGTGTCCTGAGACCAAAATCTTTTGGTACATTTGATAAACTATTTGGTGCGTGTTATTGCTGTGCCCTACTGCATAAAAGTTTGTTATATAGACTAAGTTTCTAATTTATTATTCTTTACATTTTTATCCATTTTTGAGTTGGTATCAATGGACTAGACCAACGAGAGAGCAATGTGTAAACACCAGCTAGAAAATATATATGGCCAAAAAATTTTTGTTGTATACACATGCATTGACTGGAGTGGTGTATAATTATCCAATAATTGGCATTCTACCATCCATAAGTATAGAAAACAAGTTTGTGTTAAAGGATTGCAGAGTGGGCATTGGATGTTCCTGTAAGGTATCCTGCACGTTTGTATGTAGTGGCCACTGGGAGTATATATGTCTACATGATGGTATTACCGAGAACACCTGAGCCCCTATGATGTAATGGGGTAGATAGTGTTCGCAGTTCAAAAACAGGATATCAACAAAGTGAATGTTCGGATACCTGTTTCCGATCCCAGTTGCTCTTCCTAGAGTGGACAAACAGTCCCAGTCGTCTTTCTTTAACGATGCCTTTTCTGGATTACCATATCCCCCGGGTTAAATAGTGAAGCTCTTTTGGGTAGAAGTAACCAACAGGAGGGTGCCCCAGCCGGTGGCAAAAAACCCTTGTATGTCGCGACTCGGCTGATTCGAGTGACGTCACTTGAATACCAGGAACAGTAAGGTCCAAAAGCAGTTCCAGGGATTCCTACGCGTTTCGAAAGCGTTGGCTTTCTTCCTCAGGGAAAATGAGTCATGAGGAAAATGAAGAAGAAAGCCGACGCTTTCGAAACGCGTTCATTAGGTCTTTTGATTGTTACAGATTAAAACAATACAGAAACTGCGCGTTTCGGCACTGGACTAGCGCCTTCATCAGGTTGACAATAATAAAAACAATAAATCTTAATTACAGACACCAGTGATAACTGTTACAGAGGATTATTGTAGCCTGGGGCTAAAGTACAATAAATTACCAATATCCAGAGGTGCGGCTGTAACTAGGGGTCGTCTGTAAGTCAGGTGTTCTTAAGTAGGGGACCGCCTGTACATCAGCACCACTCCGACTGGTCTACAGGGGATGGTAGAAAAAACAATAGATTTCATCATATACTGGTATTAACCCCTTAATGACTTGGCCTTTTTTAGTTTTTTCACTTCCATTTTTCACTCACCAACTTCAAAAATCTATAACTTTTTTATTTTTCCACATAAAGAGCTGTGTTATGGCTTATTTTCTGCGTAACAAATTGCACTTCATAGTGACGGTTTTATAATGTTTTCATACATTTAAAAAAATTAAAACCACCTGTACAAAATATTTTTTTTTTATTTTGCCATCTTCTGGGGCCAATATTTTCACTATGACCGGAGCTCCAAGGATTCTTCTTCTCCCTCTTATTTTATCTTAAACCATCGATGAACAGCACCAATCTTCAGTTTCTCCTGCTGAAAGTATGTCACCATTCAGACTAGCACCATCGCACTCTCTTGTGGGCTTGGATTTTACAGCTTTCACTCTGTGTCCCAAATGACATGTCTACTTTATTCTTTGGGTCGGCACGATCATGTGGATACCAAATTTGTATAGGTTTTATAATGTTTTCATACATTTAAAAAAATTAAAACCTCCTGTACAAAATATTTTTTTTTTATTTTGCCATCTTCTGGGGCCAATAACTTTTTCATACTTTGGTATACGGAGCTGTGGATAGCTTCATTTTTTGCGAATTTTGATGGCGTTTTCATTACTATAATTTTTGGGACTGTGCGACCTTTTGATCACTTTTTATTAATTTCTTTATATTTTTCAAAATGGAAAAAAAATGCCATTTTCGACTTTGGACGCTATTTTCCGTTACGGGGTTAAACGTAGTGAAAAAACATTATCATATTTTGATAGATCGGGCATTTTCGGACGCGGCGATACCTTATGTGTTTATGATTTTTACTGTTTATTTATTTTTATATCAGTTCTAGGGAAAGGGGGGGTGATTTGAATTTTTAGGTTTTTTTATTATAATTTTTTTTTTAAAACTTTTTTTTATTTTTACTTTTACTATTTTTCAGACTCCCTAGGGTACTCTAACCCTAGGTAGTCTGATCGATTCTATCATATACTGCCATACTACAGTATGGCAGTATATGTGGATTTTACTCCCCATGCATTACAATGTGCAATTAGCACATTGTAATGCATGGGTTAAAACGAAGTAGCCTCGGGTATTCGGAACACCCGAGGTTACCATGGCGACGGATCGCCGCTCCCCGTGACGTCATCGGGGAGCAGCGATCCACGACAAGATGGCGGTGCCCATGCGGCGCCATCTCTTTGAAGCCGCCGGCAGCATTGCCGGCGGCGATCAAGGTGAAAACACCCGCGATCGGTGCTAGCACCGATCGCGGGTGTTACCGGTAAG
Organism: Engystomops pustulosus; assembly: GCF_040894005.1. Taxonomy (NCBI): domain Eukaryota; kingdom Metazoa; phylum Chordata; class Amphibia; order Anura; family Leptodactylidae; genus Engystomops; species Engystomops pustulosus. The sequence continues at coordinate 124,166,428 of NC_092418.1, read as the reverse complement.
CCTTTGCTGCAATATGCAGCAAAGACTTACCGGCTATGGAGAGGGCTCGGCCCGCGAGCCCTCTCCATGCACCGGGACCCGGCGCGTGCCGTACTAGTACAGCGCGCGTCGGGAAGTGGTTAATCTATCTACCAATATATACATAAACACAGTTATTCATATTTTCACTATGACCGGAGCTCCAAGGATTCTTCTTCTCCCTCTTATTTTATCTTAAACCATCGATGAACAGCACCAATCTTCAGTTTCTCCTGCTGAAAGTATGTCACCATTCAGACTAGCACCATCGCACTCTCATTCTCCTCTTTTAATTGTATTGTAACTGGAAGAAAATATGCCGGCAGATGGTGTGGTACGTTCCAATAGGGTTAAAATTTATTCCAATTCATCATACTCACAAAAATCCATTAAAAATGCGCATATCACAAATTCACATAACGGGGCGCTAGCTTTCTATCCGCCCGACCCAGGGTTTCGCCAGCAACGCCCCGGAAGAAGCCTTGCCGGCGAAACCCTGGGTCGGGCGGATAGAAAGCTAGCGCCCCGTTATGTGAATTTGTGATATGCGCATTTTTGTGAGTATGATGAAGATTGGTGCTGTTCATCGAAGTTTTAAGATAAAATAAGAGGGAGAAGAAGAATCTTTGGAGCTCCGGTCATAGTGGAAAATTATTTTTTTTTTTTCTATTTTTGTGGACTATATATATACATGTACATATATAACATTTGATAATACAGCTGCTTATATAAAATTAACAAAATATTTAGATATATTAGAAAGTTACACAATACTTGAAAAATTTGAAATTATAAAACATTAAAAGTTCACTCTACATTACATTATAAATGTAACATTACTGTGTTTAGTGGTGTTTATCTTTGTTTTTATTCTTGAGCTGCTGTCGGTGATGTATCGGGGATATGTAGGATCGTAGGTGCTAGCGTCTGGTGTAGTTATGGTGATCGATTGGTGTATCTCTCTGGATGCCAGTTTCTACGGAAGCCGCGAGGGTTCAAAAAGCTGTTAAGGTCCATGATAGCGGCTGTGTGATACTTAGCGTCTTATGTGGCTACGATAACTGATTAGTCTCTAGATCCTAAGTTCTACAGAGCCGCGAGGACTCAAGGAGCTGTTTGCATCTGTGATAGCGCTTGTATGCCATCGGAATCGTAAGAATTATCGAGCTGCTGGACCTCGAGTGGATATGTAGCTGTATATGTTACGCAGGTGAGAATATATGTCACTTCATATGTCTCTAAAATTCTAAACGGTAAATGTATAGAATCAGTGTAGGATATAGAGACTGCGTTTTAGTTTACAAATGTCTCAATAGTTTCATGTAGTCCTTTCGGGGCCAATGTCTGAAACTTAAAAATTCTTTTTTCTAGGATTCTTTTTTATTTAATGCTGTTACTCAATCAGCAACTTCCTCTGAAATATGCTCAATCGGGGGGATAGAAATACAATGGAAATCTTTATTGTGTTTAGTGGTCACATGTCTGGAGAGGCTCCGGAGAAGAAATCCCGACTTGGTTTTACATCTATGGCCATTCCACCTCATGCGTAAAGATTGTGTGGTGCAGCCCACACATTGAAGCCGACGACTGCCGGTGATTAAATATATTTGAATCGCAGATCATTCTTTGCTCTGATATTATTTGAATGGAAGAAAGTTTTTTTATCAGTAATTGTGAGGCAGCATAAACATTTTTTATGGTGACTTTTCTAGGCGCCCTTTGGAAGATCTTTGCCCTGACTGTTTATGGGTTTTTTTATACATTGTTTAGTGCAACAATGTTTTTCATAGTTTGGGCTTTCCTGAATGTAAAGGCTGGAATATTTGGGAGGGTTTTCGCTCGATGAGGATCCTTCATGAGAATTTTCCAGTGTTTTTCTAGTAGGTTCCTAATTGTTCTGTAGCCTCTATCAGATGTGGTGATAACGTTAGATTGAGTAAATTTTGGGTTTGGAGTGGTAAGTTTTTTTGGAAGTAAACATTCCTTTTGTGATGTATATAAGATATTTCTTAAGTATTCTTGTTGGACGCTTTTGGGTACCCCTTCTTCAGAACCCGTCATAGATGATCCCAGCCCAAGCCCTAGTCCTGTGGTCCATCAGAGGGGTCCAGTTCCTCCTGATTCTCCGCACCCGGCTGAAGGGAATATTCTTTAGCCATTTGCTTTAGTGGGCCCTTTTTAAATAGCTGTTCCCATCAACTTTTAAAAAATGTTTTCTAGTTTTAAACTGTTGGTTATTTTGTATATTTCCAGATCAAGAAAGATTATTGTATTAGAGTTGGATGTTGAGGTGAATTTTAATCCCCAGGGATTATCATTCACATAGTCAACATAGGCCTTGGCTCCAGCTTCATTCCCACACCAGATGAGGAACAGATCGTCAATGAAACGTCTATATAGTTTGATTTTTGGCCAAAATGGGGAAGCTTCAATAAATTGGGCCTCGACCCGCCCCATAAACATGTCGACATAACTGGGGGCGGCTCCAGTGCCCATCGCTGTTCCGCATATTTGTTTAAATATTTGGCCCTGAAATTCAAAGATATTATGTTCTAGGACAAATAAAAGATCTTCTGTAATAAACTCTTTTTGTTTTTTATCCTTTTTGGTTTGGTTACGTAGATACCAATCGATGGGGGTGGGCCCTGTTGTGGAGTACCGTACATAATAAAAATGCGGGTTCTGTCTATATGGGCAAACATGGGGGGGCACTATGTAAATAAATTATGGGGGTGTTCTCTATATTAATTTATAAGGTTGGCACTCTGTATCAAATCATTAGGGGCTGTATGTTAATTTAGTAAATTTCCCAGAATCCCAGAGTGGAGCATCAATGGCTCCTTAATTGGCGAACTCTCTGTAAGGAGAACTCTTAGTCCAGTTCCAGTGATTCGGCAGCGCTGTGTGGGGATGCTGTTAGTAATGTGGTCAGATGTTTTTAAAGACGTGACTGTAAATTCAGCAGGCTGTACATCGGAGGGGATCAGGGCTACATTTTTGTTTAGAGGTTGAGGGCTGCATGTCAGTTTTTGCCACATTCAGCAAGGTTAGAATGGTCCCTGAGCACAATTTTATGGATGTTCTGCAATGAAACTTATGTGTTTGGACATAGCGATACAAAGCATGGGCAGAATGTGAATATCCTACATCTCCATAGTGGAGAGCAGCGGGGGAGGCAGCACCCACCACACAGAGCCCGGGGTCATGCTCCTGCCTTGTACCTGCCGCCTGATACTGAACAATAAAATAATGCAATTCTCAGTGAAATGATAAGAAAAATGTTCAAATTAATTCATAATTGATACAAATTATATGTTTTATTAAGTGAAATCTTACTAATGCCTCCCAGTACCAAAATATTTCCCATTAACCCCGTTATCAACGTGTTCATCTGTCCTGCTGCCGCCAGTTAATAGTTTTTGTCATCAGTTTCTATTTTCCTCGTCGCTTGCGCCTCATAGATAAACCTCTTCCCCCAGACAATACCATGTGATGAGGCTTTGTACGATTTAGTCACATAAGTGCAGGTCTAGTGGCCGCCGCGCTCCGTCCACACACAGTCCTCTCCGCTAAATGCCAGGAAACCAAATCCATTATTTTTCTGACCTACGAAAAAGTAAAATCTGGACCTTATTTTTTTATCCTAATGTAAGATAAGGAAACCTTAGAAAAACAGCGGTGTGTTTAATTACTATCTCCTGGAAGGCGAGGCGCCGCTCTCTGGGGCTCGTACAACTAGAGATGATTAGAGTTCAGTAAGTGGCTCCATTTATTTTCTTCCAATTTAAGTGTTGGATAATGTATTGCGCTTCTTAAGTAAAAAATTACATTCACATAGTCTTTGGTCTTCCCTGAACACGTATTAGCGGCTAATCTGGCTGGCACTGAAAAATATGATCTGCTGGGAGCTGCCTGGGAATAGGAAGTATTAGCTGGAAATGAGCTTGTCAAATATTTTACCATTAAATAGATGTTACTTTGTGTTTGTTTTCAAGATGCAATAAAATATGCGGAGTTCCTAATTACGCGGGGATAAGCCATGTGTTATGGAGACTCATTAAACCAGGCAGGTAGGTTTTCTAATCCTGTATTTTCTATCATCTTAGTCACTCTATGTATATTTCATATGATTAACCCTAAATGGAGTAGATTATTCTCTATTCACAACTACTGTGAGCATTGGCACAGGTGCCCGTAGCACAACGCTACATGTATGGCGGCATCCGATTTCTCCCTAGACGGTTCCCAAACAATATAATGGCGCGACCCACTTCTGGGTGGGGCTTTAGTGTTGCAAACTTATTCCTATTCGGAAAATACCTCCGACGGGCGTCGAGTCAGTGGGGTGGTCATAGGGTGAGGGGTGGGCGGGAGGGATTTTATGTCTTCCTTTTGCTGTCTTTATGCTTAGCCTGGCGAGCCTTATGAACCCATTTATGAAAGTACCTTTTTTATGTATATTTTGTTTCCTAATTTTCTATTGGAAAACCTTCAATAAAAAAACGTTTTAAAAAAAAATGCACCAGGTACAAAACAGTCAGGAATAGTGATGGGCGGACCGGAGCCGCAATGTTCAGGTCCCTACAGAACACATAACGGTACTTTAGTCTGAGGTCTGGGTATCAGTTCCCCTCCCTCCATTCCCACTATGAACACCGCGCTCCGTTTGACGTCATGGGGAGCGACAATGGGGGTCATTTACTAAGGGCCCGAATCGCGTTTTTCCGTCGGGTTACCCGAATATTACCGTTTTGCGGTAATTTTCCCAGAATTGCCCTGGGTTTTTGGCGCACGAGATTGGATTGTGGCGCATCAGCGCTGACATGCACACGACGGAAATTGGGGGGCGTGGCCGTCGGAAAACCGCCGTTGGATTCGGAAAAACCGCAGCATTTTTTAAAAAAAGTGTCGCTTGACACGTACCTACCTGCACCCAGCAATGGATCGTGAACTCCAGTGAACTCCGACGGACTTCAGCGCAGCAGCGACACCTAGTGGACATCGGGCGCACTACCTTAGAAGACCCGAATCCACCACAGAGAAGTAAATCTGCCCCAATATGTCTGTGTGCATGAAATCACTGATCGTCTCTGTGTTTGGATTCATGTACTTTTTGTTTCAAGGAAAAGTCCCAGGCTAAATTCTTATGGCGGGGAAGCCAGGGCGGACCTGCCATTGGAACAAAGTCTACAACTGTAGAGGGGCCCATCGATAAGGGGTTTACGGTCTATTGAATTCCATGTATTCATAGATAACTAGTATTAAAAGGTTGTTACAAAGATCTAAAGATTATAGATGAGTGGCACCAGGGATGAGGCTGGTAACACCAGTAATCGGTGCTGGCAGAGATAACGGGTGTTAACTCTCTAAATACCTTGTGCATTTTCCCAAGCATTTGCCCAAGGATCGTTGTTCCCTGTGCCGGCGGCAATTAAAGACTTAACAGCAGGAGAGGATGAGCCGAACACCAAACCTGGATTGCTGTCTGTAGTCTGGGCTCAGGGACCCGATTCCACAATGTTTGGTACAGACCCAAACATTTGTGGTTTGGATCCAGTCTTTACTACTGAGGATATGATAGCATATGTGAGCCAAAGGGACCCATCTTCTATGCCTGCTTGGAAGGAGCTATCTGTATGCGCCATTGTTGGGGATCATGCACATTGAGCCACATGGAGCATGCACAGACCAGTTGGTATCATTTTGCTACAAATACACAAAGTAGCAAGGTTTATCACCGGTAGCATCAATGACACCCCATTAAGTATCACCACAGCCCCAGAATGCTACTACAATGCTATGGTGTTATAATATATTTCAAAAATCAAATAAAAAACATTGTTTAAAAAAATAAAAAAAATAAAAATATGGCTACTACAGTACATCTCCCTTGTTGTGTATATTTGCCTCTTACCTATGGCCACAAAAATTTCCCACATGGCTCCTACCACAACAATCGTGAAGTACGTGGACTTCCCTTTTATTTTTAAACATTTTTAGAGAAATATTTCTAACAGTTTTTTTTATCCCCTATCGACATTAATTGTAAAAAATAAAAAAACCTTAAGACGTGTTGGAGAATTCCTACAATCCGCCGGTATTTCAATTAAAACTTGAAGCTGTCAGTGGAGCAGTGTGTGGGAGACGTGAGTGTAGGCGCGGTGCTCCCTGATGGATCTATCACGCATGGTTCACAGACCCCCAACATCCTATTCTGCTTTTGTAAATGAGAAATCGTGTCTTCTCATCAGGGAGACCAAAGACTACGGCAAACTTTGTCTGTTAACTGAACCCAAGCAACCCCAACTTTAACATGAAGAATATTACACTTACTATATTCCAAGTGGCGGAATATAAAAGAGGATGATTGCCTTCCTCTCCGAGCTCCGTTATTAACCTTGGAAGAAGAGCAGCGAAGAGACGCGTCAAAAAAAGAATTCCATAGTGGATACAACTTATCATGTCATCCACGATACGACTTGGCCAAGTTTTTGAGCATTTATACGTTTTCTTGGATGTTTGCTGATATTTTTTAGGAATTTTTTGAATATTTTTATCATCTAATCACAAAATTCTGTAAAAAAATTGTTGTAGAAAAACCTTTACCTGGTGAAGCCACTTTATTTTCATGCTTTCTGTTACTGGTAGACAACATAGAAACAGATCATGTGAACGTTGTACAAGTTTGGGGCTTTTCCCATTTGACCTTCTATGGATGGACTTTTTTGAGTAAACTAAAATACAGGAATAAGTTTTTATTCTAATTTTTACAAAAATTAAAAGTTAAAATGTTTGGAGGACAAGACATATGTGAATCACACCCTGGCTATTTTGGAGTATCCCATTGGATAGTAACCTCTCATCCGTACAATGGTGACATTGGAGCTTCTTCTGATTTGTTGTTTCTATGGATATTAGCTGTTTTTTTAAACATTTTTGAAAAAATACAGAAAAAAATATTTGATTTCTATTTAAAGGGATTGTCCACTTTTAGCAAAAATTTTATACCTTTTGTGTAAGGAAAAGTTATAAAATTTTCCAATGTAATTTCTGTATCAATTTTCATGATCTCCGCTTGCTGTCCTGCTATAGAAGGCTTCTATGCCCTCTGTCCATGGTCTTGAGATGGATGCGCCGGTGCACGAGCCGTCATTATCACAGGGAGTAATCAGAAATCTAGAAAACCATGAGGGATGGAAAATTATACTGGAAAATTAAATAACTTTTCCTTCCATAAACCATTTCAAAATGTATCTAAAAGTGGACGACCCCTTTAACCGTCTTAATAAAATTAGTGCACACTCTGGGAACAAAGCCTCATGTCATTTTTTTAATAAAAGCCAAAAAGAACCAAAAAGAGTCAACAAAATTCACAATCAGGGCTCATTCACATGATCACATGCATTTTGCGGTACCGTTTATGGGGGCGGAGTTCAGCTGTGTCCCCTGTATCTAGCCCGTAAGTAAGTGGCTGGCACCCACCCAACAACAAGAATGGGTGGCATGTGGTGGAAAACACCGTGTGTGGCCCATTTTTTTGTGTTCCCATAGACTTTTATGTAAAATATCAGCGAAGGTCCGGCACTCGGAAGAAGCCACCAGAATAGGTAAAATGTAGTTTCTTTTTATTCTCGTCTCAGGAACATGACAGATTTGGTGCAAACAATTAACGTGTTTCGATGCAGTGCGTCTTAGTCATTATCATGTGCTGCGTCGAAATGCGTTGATCGTCATATGATGATGAGACAAGAATAAAGAGAAATTACATTTTACCTATTCTACTGGTGGCTTCTTCCGAGTGCCGAACCTTTGCTTATCTTTTACATTGTGGGGATCCTTCTGCGTGGATGCGGTGGTGTGCACCGAGGCCGAGACCAGGGAAGTTGCGATTGTTTCCTTTTGGGTAAGCTGGAAATCCTGGACACCCAACCTGGACTCCTGGCTGTAGTGTGGGTTTAGGGATCTGAATCCACAAACTTCAGCTCAGACCCAAACATTGTGGTTTAGGTTCACTCAACCCTATTTAATGGCAATTTTTGTGACCATGTGTCCAATTGCAGAATTTTTTGAATTTTTATCATTTAACTTTGAATTGGATTTCCGCAGATTTCCTTCAGCAGTGTCTTTGGAAAAAATCCAAGAAATATTTGTATTCTATTATTTCAAGAACATGCAGAAAAAAACTTGTGGAGGAAAAGCCTTATGTAAACCCTCACCTAGTAAATCGTTTTAGCTTTGTGTTTCCGCTTTGCGGCAAAAAGTACATTTTTTCCACATCTCAAGTGAACATTAATATGTATTAAATAAATATTTTTTTTTTATCCCGCATATAAATAGTCATTATAAAGATGAGCGACTATCTCCAAACCAAGTCACAACAAATGTAAATTACCAGAAGCAGGAACAAATCCGCTCTTATTTTCCTAACAGATTACGGATATTGGTTTTTGCAGATGAGGAACAAGTAAAAGAGTAAAACAATAAAGTAGGAGGTAAAATATCTAATGCACAAATAGGGACACAAAAAGATTGTTTCCTGAGCCCAAGTTTTGTGAAGCGATGGACTGTCCAATACGTCAAAACACGGTCACGATTTTGTAAAGTTTCAGGTTATAGAAGAAAATTATTAACATGATTGTAGCAAAATTCTATGGGGCAGATTTACTTACCCGTCCATTCGCGATCCAGCGGCACGTTCTCTGCGCTAGATTCGGGTCCGGCCGTGATTCACTAAGGTAGTTCCTCTGCCATCCACCAGGTGTCGCTGCTGCGCTGAAAAGCATCGGAATGCGCTGGAGTTCACCGGCTCGGGCTGAGTGAAGGTAAGTGCAAGCTCCGCAACAGATTATTTTTTTTAAATGCGCCGGTTTTTCCGAATCCGTCAGGTTTTCGTTTGTCCACGCCCCCCGTTTTCCGTCACGTGCATGCCAGCGCCGATGCGCCAAAATCCGATCGCGTGCGCCAAATTCCCGGGGCAATTCAGGGGAAATCGGCGCAAATCGGAAATATTCGGGTAACACGTCGGGAAAATGCGAATCAGGCCCTTAGTAAATGACCCCCATTGTCTTGATCACAGTGTTTTACAGCAGTAACATAAGTCATAGCCAAAAGCAGGAAAAAATGCAATGTTATATTATATTTTATATCTAGGTGGCAGGTCTACACGGGGTCCTGCTATAAGAAGGGACAAGTGGTCATTGCTGCCCTACTGGAGGCCACCTCTGACTAGTTTACCTCTTGGTGAGAGATATGTTGCCCAGTTGCTCGATGTTTGATATCGGGGACATTAGTGGATTGAGAGAACCAAGATGATTGGTTCTTGTGAACTGCCTGTGATTTAGGTCGTTTTACCCCAGCTGTTCGGAGGTGTTGGACATGACATGACAGTGTGCATGCTCAGACTGACCATCAATAGAGAGGATTGAATGATTGTTCACAATCCGGACACCCGTGGACCCTTCTTCACACACTCCTGTCCCTCTCATATTTCCGGGTCCACAGAAGGACATTTGGTGTAGCAGCCCCTATAATGTGTCCTACCATGGACAGGAGAACACTGTCGCCCCTGTAAAATAATTTAGCAAAATAATGTGAAAATTAGAAATGTAATAGAAATACAATTATAATAATGAAATATAATAAAGTTGTAACAGTTTTAGAAATGTAAATAACTATACGGGAAAACAATAGCAATTCTGCTCCACGTTTCAATGACTTTCTCCCAATTTCTCCCAAACAAGACTAGTTGGACCATTAGACCATATGACTTATTTGAAACCCTATGATTGGTTTATTTGCACTTTTAATGTGTTTGCATGTTTTTCTTTGAGCTCATGTTACGTTTAAGGACTTTGCTGGGTCTGAAACGCGTGAGCTTTGACCTGCTGCTCGGAGAGATTTTTATAAAGATACTGGAACTGTTCCAATTGTTTTCCACGAAGATACATGTTCATATCCTGCATATTGTTTCGTGACACCCGATTACTTTGGTCCTTTTGTGAGACTCTCCATTTTAGAAGAGATGAGTCAGTTTGGACTTCTTTCCATAATATATGATCCAGGAAAATGTCATAATTAGGGATGATGAGCAGATCCATTCAGGTTCGGGTTCGCTGACTTCTTAGGATCTTTAAACAAAAGTTTGATTTGGGTACCAAAATCCGAACAGGAACATCTATAATGTCACTTCCTGTGATGTCATCAAAGAGGGACGGTCCTAGGGAGAATGGTGGTGAGCATGCGGTGCCGGTGTTTAAATTATTTTAAAGGGTTAACAACCCTGATGGGGATGAGCCCCAACGCCAAACGCTAAATTCTGGCTCAAGTATTGATTGGCACAGACCCGAACATTGGGGTTTGGGTTCACTCAATCCTTGTCATAATATAAATATTCGATTATAATGTATATTGTGGCAAGGATGTAATATACACAATGTAATAAAATAACAAAATATGATAAAAATAATTTTATTATAAAATGTTACATCATTACTATTATTATTATTATTATTATTATTATTACATTATTTACCAAACAAATATATAAAGATGATACAAAGAAAACTTCTAATAAAATAAGATAAGAATAATAAAATTTCTCTTTTATATCAAACAAATAAAAAATTTTAAAAAACATGAAATCCCCTAAACAACAGATGACAATAGACGTAGTAGACAGATGTGTTCTTACCGCGGGCAATAAACACAAGAGCAAACGCTTCTAAGCAGAAGGAACCTGGATGGAGCAAACAATATTACAAGAGATTGTAAAGAAGTTGAATTATTCCAGGATTATCCCATTGAACGTCACGAGGAGCATTTATATACAAATCATCTGCACGGACGTGAATAAGCATCTGTCAAATTACAACTTTACTTTCAGATGTTACCTCGATTGTTATGGAGATGAAAGACAATTGATGCCTCCTTTGTTTGCCACCTGATGTAAATGAATACAAAGAGGAGCTAAAATACTTGCAAGTTATTAGCATTTATTTCCGTATTATTAATATGCAAAGGTACAAAGGATTCAGAACCGACGATCCGATGGATGCTGTGATATAATAATGTACACAGAGGCGGCCAAAATCACTAAATAGCTTCCGGCACAATGAAGCCACGTACGTGGAGCTGGAGAGACCAATCCTACTAATAATGATAGATACGGCTCTGTTACATGTAAATGTCACGCAGAAGTGCAGGGATCCCAAAACGAAGGATTCATTAGTCTGAGAGAAGACAATATAATATTAATATATAGAAGACAAGGAAGAAATAAATGAATTCCAACAATTTTCTATTTGCCAATGAGACTATTAAAGGGGTTGTCCAGGAATTACCAATGATGGTCTACCTGCAGGACCCATCCCCCACCACCATCGGCTGTTTTGCGCAAATACAGTTGGCTCCTTGCTTCACTTTCGATGCAGATCAAGGAACCAACCGTTTCCAGACCGTGGGCTTGACAGCTGTTTACCTATCTATGGATCACACGATGATGACCTATCCTGAAGATCATTCATGGTAATCCCTAGACAACTCATGTTAGTGTTGTATACTGGAAGATTATAAGATCTAGACTGTAGTCCATACAATCGGTTTAGGAGACACCCTGATCGGTCATACTGCACAATGAGCTGACAGTGCTGCTGCTCAGAACTAACGGGTGTTTTGGCCAAATGTTTTATGTTTTTTCATGACAGAGGGGATTAAGCAGCCACCAGTCAACTTTGACTATTTCCTACTGTCCCTGAGAGCAAAGCGTGATCGTATCCAAGGACAACAATCTTGTTTCTAAGGGAAATTATCGTCACACACACGAACATCAAGATCCAATTGAAGAAATGTATCTATATAGCTGATAGATAAAAGAGGACCTGTCACCAGATTTTGACAACCCCCCCCCACCCCTGACTAAAAATGCCTGATGATAAAGGGTTACAAGTCCTCCCCATATCACCTAAAATTAGCAGCCAGTGGGGCACTGTACCTTAAACAAACTGATTTTTCTGATATGAAATTAGCTTTTGAGACTCATGTCTGGTGTCTGTGACCCTTCTCTCTCTCAGGCAGTGAGCCACGCCCCATTATTGTGACTGACAGCTCTGTGTCTCTTCAAATCCCTGCTCTGCCTCCTTGTACTTTTTTACATTCATGACACGTGACCAGAGTGACATCATCGAAGGTCTCTCAGCCTTCTGACAATAGCAAACTGTACACCATGTATGTAATTACATGAAATCACAGCAGCCTCCATGGAGGATGGAGAGGAGTAGAAGTCCATGGAAGCTGCTGTGACTTCATGTGGTCACATACATACATGGGGTACAGTTTGTTATTGTTAAGAGGCTAAAGGAACTGAGATGTTACTCAGTTCACAGGACATGAACTGTGACCAGTAAGGAGGCAGAAGGCAGGGGGAGGAGTAGATGGGAGGGGTCGGACGAGCAGGACACGCCCCCTCTGATGCCAGGTAATATAAGATAAAGTGTGGTTTATAGGGATGTGAGGGAAACATTTTTGGGTTTCCAAAAAACTGGTCCAATGACTGATCTAATCTAACTCTGATGGACATGAATCTGCACTTACTAGAATGTACTGTCAGTAATGGCGCCGCTGTAGGCCTGTGCATGGGATCCGGCTCCCACCAGCTCGGCCCCCAGCCTGTCACCCCCCTCTCAGTACCCAGCCAATCAGCAGCAGCAGAGGCTCCATGTCACATAACTTGGTGCATCAGAGCGCCGGAACTAGAACCTGGCAGCCAAGAGCAGCAGTTATGGAGTCACCTGAGCACCTGAAGTGCAAGAGATCACAGCCAGTGCGTTACCGCGAGTCTGCAGGAACACTGCACCACGGCTCCAGCGGTAGCAGGCACCAGGCAGCTTAACCACCGGTACTTGGCTGCAGTGGAGCTACCGGCAGTGTCTCCTCTGTCAAACCAATAGCCGCTCACCACTGTCCTACCCCAATCACCGCTAGGATCGCACCGGCACCGCTTCTGCAGTATCCCCCATGCATGTCTTGTGTATATCTGTTATTGTCTCTATTGTGTTTCGTACTGTCATTGTTTCACCTTATGTAATGTCATGTGGTCTTGTCCTGTAACTGTCTGTTTGCAACTGAGGAACTAGTAACATGTAAGAACACGACTCTTGTAGTGTATGTATGGAACTGTAACATTAAGCCGGTCTCTGTGTGCATGAATAATGTTGTATTATATTGTATTGTATATACAGTATGCATGATATTTATGTGTATGTGCAGCATGTGTTTACAAGTTTATGTTTTTGTGTATTTATGTATAAGCTTATATGTACATGTATCTATTTATATATGTAAATACTGTGTGTATGGATTTATATGTGCATGAATGTGTATGTATGTATGTGTATGTATGTGTATGTATGTGTATGTATGTGCATGTATGGGTATGTATGTTTATGTATGTGCATGTATGTGCATGTATGTGTATGTATGTGTATGTATGTGCATGTATGTGCTTGTATGTGTATGTATGTGCATGTATGTGTATGTATGTGTATGTATGTGTATGTATGTGTATGTATGTGCATGTATGTCTATGTATGTGCATGTATGTGTATGTATGTGCATGTATGGGTATGTAGGTTTATGTATGTGCATGTATGTGTATATATGTGTATGTATGTGTATGTATGTGTATGTATGTGCATGTATGTGTATGTATGTGCATGTATGTGTATGTATGTGTATTTATGTTTATGTATGTGCATGTATGTGTATGTATGTGTATGTATGTGCATGTATGTGTATGTATGTATATTTATGTTTATGTATGTGCATGTATGTATGTGCATGTATGTGTATGTATGTATGTGCATGTATGTGTATGTATGTGTATGTATGTATGTTTATGTATGTTTATATATGTGCATGTATGTGTATGTATGTATGTGCATGTATGTGTATGTATGTATGTGCATGTATGTGTATGTATGTGCATGTATGTGCCTGTATGTGTATGTATGTATGTTCATGTATGTTTATGTATGTGCATGTATGTGTATGTATGTATGTGCATGTATGTGTATGTATGTGCATGTATGTGCCTGTATGTGTATGTATGTGCATGTACGTGTCTGTATGTGCCTGTATGTGTGTGTATGTATGTGTATGTATGTGCATGTATGTGTCTGTATGTGTATGTATGTGCATGTATGTGCATGTATGTGTATGTATGTGCATGTATGTGTATGTATGTGTATGTATGTGCATGTATGTGTCTGTATGTGCCTGTATGTGTGTGTATGTATGTGTATGTATGTGTATATATATGTGAGCAGTTATTGTGTGTTTATTCCTTTAGGAGACATAAACTTCTGTTCTCAGCTGGGTTCTTCCCAGTGAGGAGCCTCTCATTATGTTTCCATCTCAGGAGTTTTTCGTTAATATTTTAATAAATAATAACATCCAACCCAACAAGAAATTAATGAATAGTATCATTAATAATGAGTTGGATCCTTGTAGTGATGGGACTGATATTAAATTGAGCCGCGGTGGAGATTCCTCCAGAGACCTGCGGGTTTTTTCCCAGCAGCAAACAATCCTGGTGAATGGAGCGCGCGTCGTCCTGCGCCAGCAGCTTCCACAACAGGTTGGGAGTAATAAAAGGGGATTTTCTGCACGATAAAGTTAAGCCCTGGAAAATCTGCTGGTGGAGATGGGTGTGGAAAGTGCTGCCAAATGAGATCCTTAATTAAACTTTAATCAAGACTGAGCTTTTTCTCCTCTCTCTCCCCACACAAGGAAGCGGCACAATCGTTATTTCGTTATTTCCTGACAATTTTTTTTTTCTTTTTGAATTTTAAACTAAATGAATCCTAATTCCATGTGAATATACAACAAATTAACCACAAGAGCAGGAACTGAGATCCCAGTGTTTGGTGTTTAGTGTGACAGCGATTTGGAGGATTTTGCATCTTATTATGAGGAAGGTGAGATGGGGACATCGATGGTACAATAATCGACAAGGAGATTTTTGGGTCCTTTTGTTTCCAATAGCGACAATGAGATGTTACTTTTAATGTATCTTTTTTGTGAATTCTATTAGTTATATTTAAAAACAATTCTCCATTTTGCCGTCGTGAGATTGAACCAAACTTAGATGAGGACAAGGTTTTATGGAGATCTAGATTTACTTACAGCTTGAGGATTTGGGTCTTGGGGCAGCGATATAGACTCACATGACAAACGTCTTCTGCGCGGCTTTTCAAACCCTTTTCACTAGACCCAACTATTGGATCAAGTCGTAAAAATAGAAAGAGTATAACATGGCAGAGGAGCTGCGATCACAGGAGAAAAGACCCCAAAAAACTTCTTTGTGTGATACTTGTAAATTTTCAGAGAGAGCTCAACTACCGTATTTTTCGGACTATAAGGATATGGCTTTGCTCCCATCAATACTGAGAAATCAGGACTTCAATGATGTAACATCCAAAATTCTCACTAGATTCCTTATAATCACTAAGGGCCATTTCCCATCTCCGTTTCGCAGTCTTCGTATTTTTAAAAACAGATTGTAATTTACATTGGATCTCTGGATAAATGCATCAGTAGCAAAGTATCAATTTTTGAATGGATACTTTTCACAGATTTGTTTAAAAAAAATGTTAGTTAGTTTCAGTTTTTCATTATTTTATATCCACCTCTTTTTTATTCCTAGGCTTTGGCCACTGCAGGTCGCATGGAACCTCAGGAATGTAAAATCAGAGGGTGCGCAGTATAAAAAAAAACGGATGGATGAACCGATGGTACAAACTGGTCCAAATCAAAAACATCAGTTTTATATAGAAAACAATGTTAAAATTATGAAGGCAAAAAGTCTTCCATTAGCCTTTCGTTAATTCTGAAGGAAAATTTTCTCAGCAGTTTGTTTGTGTACAAGTTTCCTCCCAAATAGCGGAAAATGTAAAATCGGACAGTAACAGGCACCACTGCAATCTATGGGGAGGAAAACAGATCAGTTATTCTGAAACTGTAAAAAGGAAGCCAAAATGAAGAGGGAAACTGAATCCAAAGAATTTATATTCTGTTATATTTTCAGAACAAAATAAAGACTTATCGAATAGGTAAAGGGGAATATGAACGTCTGATACAAAAAATTACAATGCTCTAAATAAATGAATATAACAAAACTCTATGTCATTAATCACAAAATGGAGCTTAAATAGTTTGATTTTAGGATTCACCAAATGTTATGGCCTCTCTAAAGTAGGCGGAGTTGTCACCAAGATGGCCGCCACTGGAAACTACAAGTCCCATGATCTCTCAGTTGTCAGTAACTCCTCCTCCCTTTTATGCTCTTCCCCCAGTGATGATGTAACAGACTGTCCTGCTGTTACCATAGTAATGATGTGTAACTGCCATCACCACACACCGGCCATAATGGATGCACTACAACCCACAAACTACAGCCAAACATGGTGGTGATCACATGACCTGCCCAGGCAGATACAGGACATGTGACCAGCAGCATCTTCTGTCCTGTGTCTGCTCTGCATGGAGAAAATCAACGGACTGATTAATGGGCAGGAGCATTTCTATTCTTCATTACAGAGAATGTCAGCAGCATTTTTTCTGCTAAAAGGAGCACATTTTTAAATAACAAGTAATTACATATTAGCTTCTATTTTAAGGACCCATTTGTATATGAATTATGCTTATTCCTGGAACACCCCTTGAAGCAAACACAGATCCAAAAGATACATAAAAATTAGGTTTATCTTTTTTAACCCCTTAATGCTCTGCGCCGTAGCTCTACAGCGCAGAGGTATAAGGAGTGTATGAAGAGGGCTCCCGGGCTGAGTCCTCTTCATACAAAGGTGGGGGTTTTTGCATTTTGCAGAAAACCCCCACCGCTATTAACCTTGTCATTGCCGCCGGCAAAGTCGCCGGCGGTGTTTAAAAGACGGTGGCGTGCGGGCGCCGCCATCTTTTTTACGATCGCCGCGCCCCCGAATGTCATCGGGGGGCGGCGATTGGTTGCCATGGTAGCCTCGGGTCTTCTTTTGACACGAGGCTACATGGCTTCTGGAGATTCGTTACAATGAGCCAGTGGCTCATTGTAATGAATGTGCTGCAAAAATGCCATATATTGCAATACAGAAGTATTATACAGGAGTATTGCAGTATATAATAGGAGCGATCTGACCATCTAGGGTTAATGTACCCTAGATGGTCTAAAAAATAGTGGAAAAAAAAGAAAAAAAAAGTTTAAAAAATAAAAAAAAATTAATAAAATATAACAAATTAAAATCACCCCCCTTTCCCTAGAACTGATATAAAACATAATAAACAGTAAAAATCACAAACATATTAGGTATCGCCGCGTCCCAAAATGCCCGATCTATCAAAATATAAAAGCGGTTACAGCCGGCGGTGACCTCCGAGGCGGGAAATGGCGCCCAAATGTCCGACATGCGACTTTTACACCTTTTTACATCACATAAAAAATTAAATAAAAAATTATCAAAATGTCGCACAGACCTCAGAATGGTAGCAATGAAAATGTTGCCTCATTTCACAAAAAATGACTCCTCCCCCAGCTCCTTGCACCAAAGTATGAAAAAGTTATTAGCGTCAGAAGATGGCAAAAATTTTTTTTCCTTTTTTGTACACATTCGTTTAATTTTTGAAAATGTATTAAAACACAATAAAACCTGGACAAATTTGGCATCACCGCGATCGCACCGAACCAAAGAATAAAGCTGAGGTGTTATTTTGAGTGCACAGTCAAAATCGAAAAAACAGCCCACAAGAACGTGACGCATGTGCGGTTTTTTTTTCAATTTTTCCACATTTGGAATTTTTTTTCAGCTTCGCAGTACACGGCATGTTAAAATAAATAACATTACTGGAAAGTAAAATTTGTTATGCACAAAATAAGCCCTCACACAGGTCTGTGCACGGAAAAATGAAAAAGTTATGGATTTTTGAAGTTGGAGAGCGAGAAATGAGCGAAAAAACCCTGCATCCTTAAGGGGTTAAAAGATTTTTTTAAATATTTCTTTGTTTGCAAAAAAAATGACATTTTGGATTTCATTATATTTTAATTCTATCAATATGAGGTGCAGGTTGTTTCCAACTTCAAACACATTTCTTAGGGAGGCGACTTGCAGGTCTGGAATCGTGACTACAATGATAGTGTCATAAATGTCAGCAATTTACCAGGAAGAGGTAAGATTTCCACAATTAGTGAGGAGCCCCCTCTAGTCCTGTGTGTAGGCTCCCGCTCTCTTCATCTGTGTGTAATCCCTTTCACCATCCTGTGCACGGGGGTCATTACTCACACCGGTCACCATATGCTAGGAATGGATTTAGATGGTTCAAAGGCCAAAAGAATCAAAAGAGAATTTCAATGGCGGCTAAACTAATGGCTTCCCCAGAAGTAAGGCGCAAGCCGGAGGCTCCTCACACATTCATCCTGGAATTCGGCCTTTTGATATTATGTCCAGCAGAGATCTGTACAATAATAGATATAGAACTAAGATAAAGACCAGACAGATACAAGATAATAAATGATACACTTAATAATTAGGAATATAAACAATTAACTCTTTCTGGACTTTGATTCCTTTGTTTGAATTTCACTGATTAGTACAATGGTCAATCTGCTGCAGATTCTCCAGATTAGTGGCCGCTCTAGCATCAAAGCTCAGGACATCAAGATGTATAGAAGTGGATAAGTCTCAGAGAAGAGATTGTGCATCGAGGCAGAAGACTGAGAACATCATTGCAATGGCTGCTCCATCACATTGAAGGCTGTATGGAAAGGTAAGTTACCAGGGTTGTCACAATGTTACTGGTCATTAAAGGGTTTGGCGAGGGCTTTAAAAAAAAAAAAAAGCTTTACTCACCTCCTGTGGCGCTCCCGGTGTCCAGCGCTGCGGTCGTGTGCGTTTCCAGGGGCACGGCAGCTCTGTCCCAGTAAATTCCGGGCATATGGCACACCCTCCGGTCCCTATGTCCCAGCTTTGTATCAGACGCTGGGACAGGAGACAGGTGGGTGTGCAGGACACCAGAAGTTCCCGGAGCAAAGCTTATGAGCCGCTGTAAGCAAACAGGTGTCCGATGGACCGCAGTGCTAGACACCGGGAGCACCAGAGGAGGCGAGTAAAGCTTCATTTTTTAAAAAAGCCGCCCCCAGCCTGCCTGCTAAATTTTCTAATAGTCGGACAACCCCTTTAAGAAGAACTTGGTGCAAACTAGTTCTTACATAGTCTTACTACCATATACTGAATATTGGGAGTTTGGTATTTAGAGGTCAGGATCCTTCCAGTTACAACATTTTCTCCTTTTTTGTTGCATCAGGTTTTACCTCCTGGACAATTTTTTCAATCAACATACACAGGACATGTGAGCGTCTACACCTACACCAGGTCAGACCAGGCTTATAAGTGCTTCCCCGGGGCTGGAGCCTTCTGATAAAGCTGTCCGGTGCTGGGGAATGGGGGCACCATCATACACTGGTACACTTAGAGCTATAGCTATGATAAATGTGTCCCATGGTGTAATAGGATCACCCATAGCATACGTACACTGTAAAAGTTTACTATTTGCTGCGGGGGCCACATATCACATGACCCTGGGCACATACATCCTGTGAAATACCAAAGCCATCCACATGTCCATCCAACCGGTGATATGGGAGTGATTATGGGGGCTTGCATACAGTAATGTCTACATGGCCCCTTTCATCTGACGGAAGCTAGAAGGACACGTGATGTAACAAGAAGTCATGTAGCCCTGGGGTCATGTGAACCGCGGCTCCCGGTGGCCTATATTATAATCCACTACCGGCTGGGGGTTTCCTCCTGCGGGTTTACTAATCTGCATCCATTGAGAGTTGCCAAACAATAACCAATCCACATAAACACACGGGGGGACAACCAACTTCATGACCAGTTTTCTGACGTACAAGCTCTACATTAGTTGTAAAGCCTTTCGAACCGCCAGGAGTTGCGATTATTTTCCAGTTCACGCCCCCTCCAGGCCAATTGGGTGTGGAGGACACTGGAATGGGGGAGAACCGATGGTGGGTCATGTCTGCAGAAGACGAGCTGCAGCTAAGTCACCTCTCGCGTGTTCCTAGTCTTAGACATCTTGTTGCCTCCAGCACAGCTGGGAATAGTAAGATATGGTATATTGTATGGTGCAGGTTTCTGCATGCCGCCCGGTCTGGGTAGGGATCACATGGATCATAACGAGATCGTGGAGTCACGTGTTACTTGTTCTTCTTTTTATCCTTTCTCGGCTTTGGCTTTGAAAACTGCATGAAGAAAAAAAATGCACCATGTAAATGGTCCCTAATAGTCCTTATTGTACACAAAGTCCATTACTGACACCGAACACCAAGAATCCCTCAATATCCCCAAACCTGTTTTATCCTAACGTCATCTAATTGTTCTAAATTATAATGAATATGAATAGTGCAAAACAGGGAGATTATCGCCCCCACCCTCCTAATGGTCCCATTCTCCTCCCCTCCCCCGCCCGTTACCTAATCTATATTTAATTTTGTGTAATGAGACAATGATTTGGTTCCTTGTCTCCTGTGTCTGGGGGACCAGTGGCTCTCTCCTATGTGATTATACTTAGTAACTCCCTTTTGGTGTGAGGGAAAGCGCAGGCAGTGTCTCCATAATAAAAAGTGGATTAGCATGTATCAGCCATAGCCACCACCAGCTGTCACTTTGAAATCAGACTGTTCTGCCCTGTGTTTGAGATGATAATGTATAAAAACTAATAACTCACAGGCCACTGCTTTCTGTTTGTCTAATGGGCGGCTATGGGCAGGAAGGTTCCCCCGGTGCTGGTGCATTTAATGGATTGTAACATTGAGTCACAATATTTTTGATTATTTTTATTTACTTATTATTTTTATTATATAAAAGCACAATGTTTTTATTTTTCGAATAATTTTTATTAGTGTTAATAATACCTTCGAGGGGTTGTTGTGGGGGAGGGGCTGAAGTCAGATGCTATATGCACAGGTTGGGTGCAGTTACATTTAGCAGGTAATTAGGATGCAAACAGACCAGCAAAGCCAGAGGAGATTGATGGAGATTTATTATGAGGGGGAAGTGATAGAGTTTTTGCTAGAATCTGCATTGCTGTGATTTACATCAAATTTATCAAACCTCACATGATGATGGATACATTTGGCTCATCATGAAAGGAGACGTTCTTAGATTTGTTGTTAGACCTATGTTACGGATAAAGAACAACATGGAAACCAGGGAGGTCCAATCTTGGGATTTGTGACCTGAACCTTGGGTAAAAAATTTGTGGTCCAATTCTCCCAACTGAATTCCATGATGAGTCAATCATGTGCCCAGTCGCTCCATTCATTCTCTGCCAGAGTTTATACCAAGCAAAGTGAATGAACAACAAGGGCGCAAGCTCAACCCATTACTCCAATCACATGGGGGAATGGGACCCTATTCTCATGACGGGTCAGCAGTATTGATGAGTGGACCCGAACCGCAATGTAGATCTGAGGCAGAAGCTTGGGTTTGGTGATCAGGTGATCAGGTGATCCCCACCGCCCTGCACCCCAGTGGTCACACCAGCAGGACCAGCACCGATTGCTTCAGGTGGGGGTCAGGATTTGAGAGACCGGGTCGGTTCATCACTAATTAGCAGTCAGCTTCCACCAAAAATCCTTTTACCCCCATCCTGTGGCTAAGGAATAAAATTAAATTGTGGGAAAACCATTTAGAATCTAACATTTCTGTCCAGAGAAGTTAATTTTAATTTCATAAATCTGGAGTTCGTCAGATTGTCAGGCTGACATAAGAAACAACTACATGATGGCAAGTATGGCTTCCAATGTGAGTGGACCGAAACCGCAAGGTGTCACCCCGGGGGCAGTATTATTATTATTAATTCACCAGCCTTAATGCATCAGAGCCCCGGTGCCTGAAGGGTATCCGGTCCTGACTGTACATAAGCAGGCACCAGTGTTATATATTGCATATTAGCTATATGGAGGACCCGTTTCAGTCCAATATTCTGTCAAATTTGATAGGAACAATAGAGAGTCAAGAAGAGGAATGTATTGTTTCTTTTCTGGAATAGAAAACATTGAAAACCTGAAAAAGGAGGAGTGGCTCAGGCAGGAAAAGGTGGGGCCATTGACCGATTGACAAGCTGAAATCTAATCCAGACCCCTGCTGGAGGGGATAATGATATGAGGTCTATTGAGGCTGAGGGTCTAATTTGTGATCAGGCCCATACGGGAAATAAGCCGGTCTTGATACATTGATGATAAACTTTTCCCTTTCGGGCACCATATCTCCATATTACACTACAGCTTTGGACATAAGAGCCATCCATTAACTTGCACATATTTAGCATTCGCTCAATTGTGCAGATTCTTGTCATGAAACTGCATCGTTACTGTTTTGCTGCTAAAAATTTTTAAAAAATCTTTTGTATATCCTCCTTTGGGTTTCCAAACTGTCTGAATCTTTGGGGACTTTCTGTGAATCCGATTTAAGGACCAAAACCAGGTCTTTTCGGCATGTTACCAATGTTGGTGCATACTGGATGCAAATGAAGCAGCCGCATACTCTACCCACAAGTGTTCAATTGGGTTGAGCTCTGGGTCTGTATGGCCCAATCAAGCAATTTTGTTGCCAACTTTATTGCCATTGAACCTTTGCTGATTTTTTAAACATGTTTTGGGTCATTTTTGCTGGATCATTATGGCCTCATTTTTATACCCATAGTAATCAAGTGTTCAAAGTAGATAATCTTGTAGGATACTCGCATATAGCTCATCACTGAGGCCACCAGCAATCTTGGTCAAGTACCTAACATCTTTGGCTGTGAAATAACTCTACCTCATCCGATTTCCTCCACTGAGTTCTATCAATTTCTCAGTCTGTTTGTCCCCTTTACCTTCATCGTCCCAAACCTCTTTGTACCCATTAGAGCCAAGTCTATTGACTTTCATGTCATTGCTCTAATTTCCAATCTTCTATTGTCCACTTTTTGTACCTTTTTACAGACTCGGTTTGATACAGAAGTCAGGACTTTTCCACCTACTTTCAGTCTACTTTGGTTTTTGTATGAACTTCTATTAAATCACTATGATGAAACTCACGAGAGAAGGTCCATGAGACCTTGAGATAAACTGAGTTGTTGACTTTTTGCAAGGACCTCCACCTCTTGGCTTTGGGATGGATTCCCTTTTTGTCATTCTTTCATATGTTATGGTGTTAACATGATGCAGTCTGGGAAGTTTCTTGGCTTAGAGACTGCTATCGTTGAGCTGGATGATGCTCGTTCTCTTTTCTTCTTGGGAAATCTTCTTCATGGCTGCTCTTCGATTTGAACCAGTGACCAATGATAAGATACGGAGGTTCGAAACATTGTTACCCTTTCACTCGTCAGTGTACAAACCCCCAATAGGCTTTAATGTTTTGATGAGCGACAATTATGACCATAGATTGGGTTTCATGAAGTGTGAGCACAGACCTACATGCCCCAAATAAGATACGGCATAAGCAGAATACATTTTACTGGCAAATACGGCACAAATAAAAAAGCGAGACCAAATCATTTCCCCTGATATTACTGAGTGTGCGTCTTACTTTCCGAATTTCAGAAATTGAGTAAGGAAGATGCATCTATCTCAGATTCACTGATATTATTATTATTAGAGTTTTCCCCATATTTTCCTTCCAAATATTATTGTGCACAATGTAACGTAGATGGTAACAATTCGAGGAGCAGTCCATAATCCGGCCTTAGCCTCTCTATATTGTCTTTCTAGCTTGCAAGATTCCATATAATATGAAAAGGTTTAGCATAAAAGTGGCCAATATACTGAGCAATCATGATCTTGGAACTGTCGCTTTATTGTATGATTTATTTGGCTTACAATGAAATCACATGCTGATGACATCACTGAATAGACTGTGGGCCCCGTATTAGTGTAAAATACAGAGAAATTATCAGTTCCTGAGATCTGGGGGGAGGTAAGTAACTTTTATTATTTTATTATTAGCCACATTTAAAGGGTCACTCTATGGGGGTCAGTAGTGTACAAATAATTGTGAGGCTGTGTATATATAGGTGAGGTGTGGTTGTGGGTTATACATGGTAATATGTCTCCTTAAAGGAAATCTCCCACCAGGATGAAGGATTATAAACCAAGCATACTGACTGGTGTGTGTCCCTTCTGGCGGATCGGCCTTATGCCCTAGTTTTACCAAAAGAGGCTTTTAAATTATGCAAATGAGCCTGAGGGGCCCCAGGTTCAATTAACAGCTATGGAGCACAGAGCCCCTCTGGCTCATTTGCATTTTTTTTTAAAGCAAGGGCAAAAAAACTAAAAGATGAGCGGATCCAAGGGCACCAGCATGTGCTTGGTTTGTAATCCTTCATCCTGGTGGGAGATTTTTTTTAAGGAGTCTACCTTAAAGGGGTTATCCGGGTTTTAAAAATTACTGAGGGCAGGGCTGGGGAGGGCTATTTAAAAATAATAAACATGTACTTACCTCGTCCAGCGCCGTCGACTTCCCGTGCCGCGGCCGGTCTTCTCTGTGCGCCTGATTCATTACAAGGGCGCAAAGGGAGCTCCCATCCGACACCATCTCCCAGCGCTTACAACGTGAGAGATAGGGACGGATGGGAGGAGCCGGCCACATCGCAGACCAGAAGCTCCCTGTGCGCGGCTTCTGTGCCCCTGTAAACAAACAGGGGCACGGATCGAAGGGACAAGTTTATTAAGTTTAACTAGCCCACCCCAGCCCGCCCCACAGTAATTTTTAAAACCTGGATAACCCCTTTAAAGACTGCACTCATGACAGGTAGGTGTCTATTCCTCCTGTAAGATTTAGCTATTATCTTAAATCTAATTTAAAGGTTTCTTGAACATAATCTATAGATCTATTGATCCATAGGGAGTTACCTTCTGCAAAGTAGCACTAGGATCATAGTTATCATTATCCCATCCTGGAAAATTGATTTGCATGTTCCTTACCCTTATCTCACACATTCCAGAAAAATACGGACAGACTAATTGGTATCTTAATAATTTGGTCCCAACATAGACTTAGAGAAATTAGGTTATAAATAGAGATTAGCGGACTCGGCGTTCCTGTTTGGGTTACAGATTCGGGTTTGGCTTCCCGACCGGGACGTATTGCTGGATTGGTTGGCTGAACAGCCAATCAGACAAATGGACTCCCGTAGCTACTAGCCATGGCTATGATTGGGCAGGGGTGTCCCCCTAGACAACCAAACCCAAACAGGGAACGTCTCTAGTAATAAATGGCAAAAAATTTCCCATGCAATAAATATAAGTAAAAATATCCAAATTTTTAAATTAAAAAATACTTTTAAAAAATTGTAATGCGTGAAAATATTCAGAATTAATTATCATTTTTATTTTATTTTATACAATTTTTCCCTGTACAATGCTTCATTATTTTCCAAAGATTGATAAGACTTTGCGGTTTATATACTATTTAGATCAGCAAATGTGTGTTTTGAATCATTCCCGGCCTCTACCAAGGGGACAGTCCTCCCCGGAAATAGATGAGAAATTACTACACTGGAAACTTTTCCGAGCCTCCTAGAACGCTGAATCATCGCACAACAATCAATTCATGGGCTGAGATATTAAGATATTGGAATCATCTTTTAGCCGTTTCTCGGGCAATTTACTACGCTTCACCTGCTCCTAACTGAAGAGTCACCGAAAGCCAACTGGACGGCTTCACTGTAAATGTTAATACTGTAATAAACTTAGGAATTGACATTCCCTCGGCGGAAATAAAAAAGACATTTCGCTAGATTCCCTTATAAAATATTAAACCCCGAGATTTTTTTCTCTCGTCTTTTAAATATTTTACAATTACACATATACATATTTTTGGACATATATTGCCTTTTTTTCTTCCAGGCCGTAAGAGTTTGCATTGTAAAGTAATGTCAAGGTAAAAAAAAAAATTTTAATGTAAAAAGTGCTGTAATCATTTTTGAAATCCTTAGAACACAATGGATACAATTTAGATCTTTTTTTTTTCTTGCTTTCTCTTTAAAGGGTTAGTCCGGCCCATCATTGCATTTGTCGGCCTTTGATATTTATCAAGTTGAAATTTCAATTAGTCAGACTTTTCCGAGAGCGGAGACTTAATTCGTGCTCGGGATATATTATTCATGTTACCTTTATTCACATGTTTCCTTGACAAGTTCTGGAGTCAGGACGTGATAACATGACTGAGCACCTATGTATTTTATGCAATTATTTGATATATCCGAGCGGGAAGCTTTGAAAAAAAAAATCTGCCTGTGATAAGTAGGATAATCTAAAAAAATTTTTTTTGTAAATTGTTCCCACTTTAAATTATGAACTCTAAGACTTTTTAGTTTTTGGACAATTGTCTTCTATTCTGTTTTTTTTCACTTTAGGCCGGGAAATATCTATTGAAGCCTTTAATTTCACATTGTGAGCTCTCCGCTCATGCTGTGCTTTTAAGACTGTGTTCGGCTGCCAGGATCAACTCAAACTGATTCATGGGAAAGTGGTATAAGCAGAACTGATGCCGCAGCCGTGCTGATTTCCATGTCATTAGATATGAACCATATTTTCGAGAAAAGCCACTGCTGAGACATAACTAGAAATCGGGGACTCACGACTCTAAGGGTTATCCACCGGGAGTCGCTCTCTAATGCTAAAGCCTTGGCTTCCAGGAGTATTCCTGTGCATAGAACTGCAGACATTTATACACATTCTGTACAATAGTGATGAGCAGACCCAATCAGACCCCTCGTGGGACCAGAAGACGTACAAATAATCAATCATTCTGACTGCACCTTAAGTAGAACATTACCAGATTATACATTGACTATCCCAGACTATCATTACAGACTACTGTTGAGTTGACCAGAACTGCAAAGTTTAGGTTCGTACTGAACTTTGTGGGTTTGGGTCTCCTGTACCTGACCCAAACTTTGTTTGAAGTCTTTGTCCAAGTGTCCATGTCACTGAAGACTTTCAGTCATTACCAAATCCAAAATTCATAGCTTGTGTTAATTTGTCCGACAACTTGGTGGCGATTTTATCCGCTCTCCTCTGCAGCTTTTTCCTCCTCTTTTTGGCCGCCTGGAGCGCGTGCCCTTGTTGCAGTGGATCCACTGATAGAATTTCCTTCCTCAACCTCCCCGACACCCACTGTCACCAATAGGGGGAGTTAACTCTTTAAATGCCGCTCGCAAAAAACCCAGTCACACTTAAATTACTGCTGCCCCGTGTGTCGGCACTAGCATGCCGGTAGCACAGGATTACGACGTTTTGGGGAGGATCATTTCTCCCTGATAACAGAACGTGACCACAGTAGTCTAAATGCCACAATCGGGGGTGTTACTGGTGGGGGTCCAGTACACGGGCTTGTAAATCTATATATAATTCAGGAGTTTTGATGGTCCCGCTCATCACTATTCATTAAACATTTAACTTTTGATGAACAAAAGATCCTGTTATCAAGAGTTCCTTTACATAGATCATTGACCGTAATCATTGACGATTGCGACTAAAGCAAATCAATTGCCTTTTTTTATTTTTACAAAGAAGTTTTCCAGTTTTTTTTAATTAAAAAAAAACGCCAGAAGGCTAATTCCAGCACCTGATGCTGCCCCTATTTGCTCACTTGGCCTGACTGATACCAGGTCCTGTTAGGGTGTGGTCATCACTGCTGCCAATCACGGATTCATTCGTGACAAGGCTAAAAAATGCACAAAAGTTTATTTAACCAGTCATTGGCACATATAAAATATCCTTATGATACCAGGGGTCACACCAATGAACAAGGCGAGGAAGCATCAGCATAAGCTTTCATAGGCCGACCAGAGAAAGAGGTTCTCAGGGTCTACTGTTCACCTCCGAACATGTGCACCTCTCATTTTATCTTTTTGTAGCTTTTTAGATACTAAAAATCATCAATAAGGTCCAAGAAGTTATTTGTGACCAAACCTTTGACCCCTGGAGGCAAGTGATTATCTTCACTATTCAGTTGTGGTTGTCTTCTTCTTGACCATTGATCTCCAATATTTTGCCAGAAGTTGTAGGATCCACTGAGACTCTTTAAGGCCAATCAAATCCAAACTATAACTTATATTTTCAATGAAAAAAATACACGCACATGATTTTAGATGGTATAGTAAAAGTATAAAAGCAATAAAATGGGAAATAAGAAAAAAATCTAACCAATAAAGCAGAAATGGAAAAAAAATCGAAACACTTTTGGTAAAGCCGAATTTCACTGGATCAATACAAAAAATGATCAGTAAATGATTCATAGTAAATTTATAAATGTTAGATATTACGGCAAATAACTTCATCCATTAAAGATTTTGCAATGTTATTACTTTATTTGCATTGCTACCTGTTTATATTAACTTTCGATTATTATTCAGATTATTTTCTGATCCGGTTGATTAAAGGGGAAATGTTTCAACAATTATAGAAAATATATATAGAAAGAGAAGATGTTTATAAAATGCCAGAACTGCCTTTCTGGTGGACAGCTTCGTTACTGGGTCCAATTAAGAAGGCCTAAGCCTGGTAGAGAATCGCACAAATGCATTTTGTCAATATTAATGGGCTAAACTTTAAAGAAATAAGATCTCCAGACAAAGTGTTACAGCGGTTGGTTGTTTGATTTCATGCAATAATTAGAAAGGTTTTCATAATGCAGAAAGGAAGCAAAAGGAATTAAAATTATGAACGAAGACATGAAACATTGTAATTAGCAAATAAAGGTGACAATTAATATTCAAGCTAAAATATATACGTTTTGCCAAAAAAAAATATATAATTGAAATTATATAACTTAAATTATTTCATTAAGTTTTGTTCAATATTTTTAGATTTTTCGCTGTTTTATAAAGAGTAAAAGAAAGTTGTGCCTTTCCTCCGTTGTGACTTGTCGTGTCACATCCAGAATATGAGCATTAAACAAGAATTTCAAGTCCTTCTCGTTAGTTATCTTGTAGTTTTCTAACTTTCTCCTTAACAGATAACTAATTGGGGAAGTGTCCTCTAAGAACGGAAACCATGCTTTGGGTCCCAGTGATAATCGTTGTGGTTGATAAGGAAGGCGATGATGTTTGGCAGCTCAGGTTTGGATTCTTGTAGACTGTGAAATAAATACTTAAAAGTTAAAAAATAAAGTGTTGGGGGCATGGGAAAAATTATTGTCATTTCTCATACACTCAAATAAACATGATGACCATTTCCTGGGGAGGGTCCTAATAACTGACATTAGGACACACCCACTGGTGCCAGCACCGATCATGGGGCTTACCAGTGGAGGTGAGTCTGAATACTGAACCCAAACTTCTGGCTTAAAGGACCCTTGTTTTGGAGAAGAAAAGGACTTTCAACATTATGCAAATGAGCCTAAGGGACTATGGAGCCTGGAGCTCCTCAGGCATCATTTGCATAATTGTTAAAGCTTTTTTAAAAAAAAAAAAAAAACAGGACATGAGAAGCTAAAAGAGCAGATCCTTCCAAAGGGGTGCACACCAGTATGTCAAGATGCGGGGACACCAAACTGCAATATTCATAACAGTCTCCACTCATCAACACTCGTTCAAGACAAGCTTTAGGACCATGTGATTTCAACACTTTATATAACTATATATATAACTTTTCATTTAATGACATTGATTGTTACTTATAATAGTATATTTTTTAGAATATTGGATTTTTTGGCAAGATCTACACTCATACATTGAGCTGGGTAGAAACATAACTGCTAAAATTTCCTTTAAGCCCAAGATTATACCATAATGATTCTAAACAATTGTCCCCAAACCCTTTCTTCTCTATTATGTATGAAGTGAAGAGGTCACATTATTTTTATATAATTTCGTGAGTCTTTTGCTTCGGTTAAAATGGAAGAGTCTTCGGCAGAGATGAGTAAAGCCTCTACTTGACACGAGTCAGTAACGCAGGCCCGGCGTCAGCACCCGGCTGACCCGGGCAAGTGCCGGGGCCCCAAAGCTCCAAAGGGGCCCACCACGCCGATGTGGCGCCGTATTACGGGGCCCAGGTTCGCAGATGATCGCAGGAGGTGGGCGGAGAGGTAGTGGGACGGGCCCGGTCCCTTTACCTCCCCTGACTGCTGCTGAAGGAACTTAGCAGCCCCGCCCTGCCCTGCCCACCTCGCCTGTTGGCGGCCCGCCCTGCGCTCCCCGGACCGCTTTGCGCTCCCCGGCCTGCCCGCTACACCTGCGGCCCGGCCGCGCGCCTTCCGTCTCACCCGGCCGAGCACCTCGAATACAGCCCGGCCTGCCGCCTCATGCCCGACCTGGCAAAGCGCCTCGTGTCTGGCCCGGCCTGTGCGCCTGATGTCCGATCCCACCGCCCTCTCCTACGCGGTCCACTTCACCTTCACCTGCTGCTGAGTCCCGACCAAGTGACATCCAGCTGGGGTGAGTAGAATTGTTACATATGTAAATGCATGTATATGTGTGTGTATGTATGCTGTATATACTGGATGTGTGTGTATATATGCTGTGTATGGTGTATATATGCTGTATATCTGTGCGTATGCGTTGTATATGCTGGATATGTGTATATATGCTGTATATCTGTGCGTACGTGCTGTATATACTGGATGTGTGTGTATATCTGCTGTATATCTGTGCGTATGCGTTGTATATACTGGATGTGTGTATATATGCTGTATATCTGTGTGTATGTGATGTATATACTGGATGTGTGTGTATACATGCTGTCTATCTGTGCGTATGTGTTGTATATATACTGGATGTGTGTGTATATATGCTGTACAGCTGTGCGCATGTGTTGTATATACTGGATGTGTGTGTATATATGCTGTACAGCTGTGCGGATGTGTTGTATATACTGAATGTGTATATATGCTGTATAGCTGTGCGGATGTGCTGTATATACTGGATGTGTGTGTATATATGCTGTATAGCTGTGCGGAAGTGTGTTGGTATTTTAAATTTCAGTTTTTTTAATGTCGCTACATAAGTTCACTGTTAAGGGGCCCACTGAGGCTCTATCGCCCAGGGGCCCACTGAAACCTGGAGCCAGCCCTGCAGTAACGACATATGTACGGTATAAATAGCCTCGTAGTCTGGCGTTAAGAGTTCTCTATGAACAAGGAATAAGCCATCACTTTTAGATATACATTGTAACCTCCACCGTCAGAAGTCTAGGGAACAATAAAGCCAGAAAACAAAAACTTCCGAGCAGAAACCTGAACGATTGGCCGAGAGAAGCCGCACTCACTTACAGAGTCCTGCATTACATCCACTTTGGTTTGTTAAATTTCATGGCATGTATTTCCCTCCTTCGCCTTCAACACCTGAAAAATTAGTAGAGGAATTTGACTGATTATAGGTCTGTTTTGCTTGTTCTCCTGCTACTTCTAAAAGGAATACTCAGCAGAACCGGCATTTTTTTCTTCCATTTTGTGCTGTCTGCATGAGTAATTACCTCCCTGATTTCTGAGATGCAATTGAGTTGCTTCCACATTAGAAAAATCTAAAGATTGATAGAGCCATCTCCCCTAAAGGATTAGTTTGCTGTAGTAATTCCACAGAGTAGGTCATTCTCCTGAAAAAAAAATGCCACAGCTTAATTTCTACTATTTCGAAATCTAGAAATTCCGGCTGAGGTTTTCTTAGTTCACCCAAAGCCTTCTTGAATCATATCCTCATTTAATAGAAGCTCCGTCCTAATTGTCTCCTGCTGGATATGCCGGATAATACGGATTATAGTGGCATTTATGAAAATTGATAAAAGGCAAAAATGTCGGATTCCTTCTCCGTCAGATTAAACTTGGGCTCAATTTACTGGGGTTTTTTCACAATCCAATTCAATGGAATCGGTCACTGAGGCAAAAATAAAACTGTAACGGTGATTTGGCAATATTTAAGTAAAAATGAAAAATTATAAAAAATTTTTGGCTTAAAAAGATAATTTTTCCCGCCCACCTCCTCCCATGAAATTTCTTTCAGAATGGAGGATTTATGGCCAAAATATTTTGACGTCCAGTTTTGCAACTTAGTTACAACTTGTGTGTAATTGAGTGCCTTGGTTTTTAGGGCACTGCCTCCCAAAATACGGCCTCTCTATTAGGTCCGATGTGTCCGGCATCAGTTATCTCTACTTGCACAATGAGGGTTCCAATTTATAAATATAGGAAATGTTACTTTTTTAACTTTAAAGATAGAGAATTTTTTTTTCAATTTAGTTTTGGAGAGACAAAATCATCAGTCATCGGGAAGGTTATTTTAAGCTGATGACAGGTTCCAGTAGCCTCTGCTATGTTGATTCTTTTGTGATGCATTTGAATAGTTCCACTTCTTTTTAATTGTTTTTTTAACATTACCTCCCAGCAGTGTGGGGGTCCTGGGGGTGGGGGGTGTCAAATGAGAATTAATTGTGGAGGTGACAAAAGCGGCGGTAGGGAGCAGGGGAGAGGCAATGAGTGAAGGGGAGGAGAAAATGAGGAGATGACGACTTGCACCATATGAACTGCCCCTCACCCCCCCCCCCTCTGGCCCCCCACACACTGCTGACTAGTGGGTCCCAAACGACACAAATGTGGTGCAGACACTTCTTAAATACATGTGCAAGCAGTGTGCACCTAAAAGAACATGCAAAATCCACCAGAAAACTGGTGCAGGGGCCTTAGGAAATGTGCCTCATGTTGTTCCCTTTACTAATCGTAAACTTATGTGGCCATTAAGTGATTTTTTTGTAGAGATTATAATTTATTGATTTAAATTTTTACTTTT
This sequence comes from Engystomops pustulosus, assembly GCF_040894005.1. Classification (NCBI taxonomy): domain Eukaryota; kingdom Metazoa; phylum Chordata; class Amphibia; order Anura; family Leptodactylidae; genus Engystomops; species Engystomops pustulosus. The sequence continues at coordinate 124,133,578 of NC_092418.1, read as the reverse complement.
TCCGTGCTCAGTAGTCCAGTCGGTGGTCATACACAATGATTGACAACTTTTTGATTGGGACTGATATTTCTCTTCATAGATGGACAATCCCACTGCTCCAAGGTGCTGCCACCCCACCACCATCACAATGGCTCCTCCACATTTCCCTCTGCCCTTTTACATGAAGTGAACCTCATGGGCTACATAAAATGAGGTTTGGCTGTGCGTCTTGTGAACTAAAAGTGAGAGGGTCTGAACGCATCAATGAGGCTTATCCAAATAACATAACTAGGGGGAATTCCCCCCTGCCGGCGTAATGTACCCCAGATTTACTAAGAGCCTCTTAGCTTATTCTATGTGTAATATGCTGCTGGAGTGAAATCTACACTAGATTGGACCTGGCAGAGATATCAGATGTTGTCTCATCTCTGTTCTTCGTCCCGGCCGGCCCCGCTTTCCCACTTGGAGTGTAGTGGGGTTGAAAAGTTACAGAAAACTGGTGGACAGGACATGTTACATTTCCCCCACTGTTTATAACACTTCCAACATTGTCATGGGGGCTTTATACAATGACTGTTATAGCTATTGGACAGGTCACTAAGATATGAGGTGGACACCATTCCAAAAACCTATGAATGAGGGAGACATTTTGGATTATGTTGTTAGATACTTGCTATCCTACAGGGGGAAATTATAAAACCATTGTCGATATGTGCATTGAGCTTTCATTTATTTATCTATACTTACTGTGATAGCACACGCTCTTTATCACATGAGGGGGACAGAGAGAAACAGCGCTACCCAGTGTGAGATTGTCCTTGGTTAGTTCCGGGGTGCTCTTGAGTAAAAGGTGCTCTTGGGTGAGATTGGGTACTCACCTTTGCTGGTTGTGCTAGAGACAGGCACAACGCTGGGTCAGGCATATGTGATGATTAACCGCTGCCGCGTCCCCACCCTCGCCCCAAGGTTGGGTAACAAGGGCGTATAGCAAATGGGCTGGAGGGTAGGTCACTGGTTGTAAAAATGGGACGTCTGGAAGGCACTGGTCCTAAGGGGTAAAAGGTTTCCTTTTATTCAGAGATATTTTGGACAACACGTTTCGCACTTCGAGTGGTTCCTCAGGTCTAGGCTTGTTGTGCTGGAGTGGTGCAATGATCCTTATTATTGGATTAAGGATTATTGCACCACTCCAGCACAACAAGCCTAGACCTGAGGAAGCACTCGTTGTAGTGCGAAACGCATTGTCCAAAATATCTCTGAATAAAAGGAAACATTTTACCCGAGATCCAGCGCCTCCCAGACATCCCATTTTTACAACCAGTGACCCACCCTCCAGCCCATGATGTTTTACTTGTCACATATTTAGGGTGGGGCCATTTTTGGCATCATCTCCTCCATATAACATGGCGTGCAGCATTAGAAACTAGGTATGACTAAGGACCGACATGCATGGTCCATGGGTCCAGTACCAGCCATATCTGTGTGTGAGTAACAATTTTTACATTTTGCTTTGAACTATAAACTTTTTGGTTTTTAACAATTTTTGCCGTTACCGTTCAGTTTCTGAAAGCTGCAATATATTTTTATTTGAACCAATATTGATGAATTTCCTTCCGTTCTCCTTTTTTCCATCCCGGCACAATCACATTTCTAGCTCAGACCTGTGCAGTAAATAACGGTGTCCACTTAGATGAAGGGAGAGTCTGTGACGGGTTGGTAGGAGAATTCTCCCATCTCTAGTACAATCCAATATTGATGATCTGAACATTTCTTTTAATCCAGAATTAATCAATCTGATGTTGTCCTTCATATGAGGTAGGTGGCTGACACGAATACCACGGAGATTCCAAATACATTACAAATAGAATTATTTGGAGGGATTCAGGAAAATCTCAATTTAATTGCATTTTGTCATGATCTGAAAGTTGATGCTCTAATTTGTTACCGGGACAGGACTTGGGATTTGATGCCTCTTTAATGAAATTTAGAAATAATGCAATGATCATTAAGATGACAATGAAAAATTGTTTCTTGACTTTGTTTTACTTTTACACAGTGATCTCGAGGTTTTTTGTATCATGTGATTGATGGAGTTTTATATCTATTATCGTACATATACAGTGGCCATTTATGAATTCCATTGTGCCCAACAGTTAAAGGGATTGTCTCACTAAATCAAATATTTTTAATATGAAACCAGCATTTATTGCTTATGAGCAGATGTAGCATTCCAAGGAAAACATTGCAAGTATCATATATGGAGATTTTGGATACAGATGACTGAGTTGCGTTTGGTGATCTCAGGCAAACCTGGAACAAGTCATTGGTGAGCAAAGATCCTTGGGAAAATGGCAGTACACACCCCCTGGTGGCATTTAAAGGGTTAATCCCTCATGGATTGTGGGTGGGAGAGAAAAGTTAGTTTATGGGCTGTTTAGCTCCCCAACAACCATCTTTTCCAGGTGAGTCCAAACACCAAACGCCGGACTGAATTCCAGGTTTGAAGACCAGAACCTGCAATGTTCGTCATGGACCCCCAACATTTCAGGTCTGCACATCACTCATTTTGGACAAAGAGCGAGTACATGCAATGGAGGGTCTAAGTTTGTGGGCTCAGCAGCCCATCAACAAGCTTTTCCAGGTGAGTCCAAACTTGAACTCCTCATTGAAGTCTGGGTACATAGACCCAAACCTGCAATGTTCGGCTTGGACTCGAACATTGCATTTCAGATCTGCTCATTACTACGTTTTTACAAAAACCTAGAATGTGTAAAGGGGGGGCTAAGTTCACTGAGGACAAAAAGGACAGTGTGCTCTAAACCCCATCATGCCTCACCGCACCATGTCCAAGCCCAAACCTACAAAAGATACGGCAAGTCCTTTTCCTGCCCAGATTTTCAGTTGCCTATGGAGAGGGGAGGGATGAGGAGCACTCACCCCCCCCACACTCCTCCACCATGTGCTATGGCCTGAGTGACCACACGGACATGTGAATGGAGCATAAGTGTGGACGCCATCTTTACAGGTCCATTGGTTTGCTCTCCAGATCTCTTGGACACAATGAGGCGATTTTCAATCATTAACAGTTGCTTTCCGTTTATTTTAGACTTTAATTACATGTAATATCTGGAGGCAGATGAGATGAAGGGCAGAACTTATTTCATACAGCAGATCTGCCTCTTCTAAGTGCAACGGTGACATGACGACCATCCACAGGAATATATTGCAGATAAGAATTCCACTTCTCAGTGATCTGTATTACTGTATGATGTTCCAGTGGAACATAATAATGAGGATGGACTTTTCCAATGAATCCCCCTATTCCAGCATCAGGCAATAAACTAATGGAGGATGAATCGCTCCTATGTTTCCCGCCTCCTTGATTTTATACAGACAATTTAAATCCAACTTCAATGTAAATTTTCTCACTATTGCTACAACGCTGGTCCATGAAGGAACATGATATGGAACGTTACGCTGCTTCACAACATTCTGGAAGTGGCTTATTAGGGGAATTTCTGCCAACAGGTTCCCTTTAAGGCTGATGCCATAATTCCACCCAAAGACGGCAGTCAGAATTATTCCCCATCCCAATAATAAAGTTCCCATTACACCTGATATCCGAGTCCATGACAACAGTGATAGTGTCCATCCTCCAGGAGCAGAAGATGTTAGTAGTGAGAACTTCCAATATATTAATGAATTAGCCGTAATGTCCACTCCTGGCATCTCCTCCAATGACTGTTTGAATGTTCTACAGGATTCCGGAACAGGACGTTAGAAGGACAGTTTGGTATATTGGGGAGTGGTGTTGCTGTATTATTCTTCACTTCCCAATGTAAAGAGTTGTGAATAGCGATGAGTGGACTAGCTCAGGTTCTGATTTGACAAGTTTGGCTGATACTGATTGCTCATCGCCACCGGTGCTGGTACCAATAACAGGTATTACACTTTATGTGCCATTCCACCATTTTCTTGTGGCTTGTCATTCTCCAGGATGTCATCAGGAAGCAATGAAGCTGCGCGCATGTGCCCTCAGCATGTACATGATGCTGGTGGCTTTGTCAGCTTCAGTTACAGTGTTAACACCTGCGATCAATGGCAGGACTGATCGGGGCTGTTACTGATGGGGGTGAAGCCACAACCCAAAATTTTGCCTGAAGTCCAGGTTTGTGATTGGGGCCCCAAACCACAATGTTGAATACAGGCCTGAACATTGCCAACACTAGTTGCGAGGTTTAAGAAATTGATGACGTATCCTAAGAATCCAGGAGGTCGTCAGAATCCCAGAAAACCCATTAAGCAAGACGGGATTACCGGATATTGAACTGGTCCTCCATCAAATGGAAGGTTTGGTCAACTTTTCTTTTGTGTGCATTGGGGCTATTAGGATATTTGGAGGAGGTTCTTCATCCAAGACTGTCCTTTTTGCCTCCCGAAATCTGGTGGACTCAAAAGGTTTCTGAATGATGTGATTGGTTATCAATTTTATTACCCCTTCCAATGGCCACTGAACAAAATCGACTCATGACTGACGCACACTATGCCAGACCCATATTTTAGGGATCGTTTGCAATACAGGCGGTCCCTGACTTAAGAACACTCGATTTACAGACGACCCCAAGTTACAAACGGACCTCTGGATGTCGGTAATTTCCTGTACTTTAGTCCCAGGCTATAATGATCAGCTATAACAGTTATCAGGGGTGTCTGTATTGAAGCTTTATTATTAATCCTGGTTCTTATGACGACCCAACATTTGTCACAAAGACCAAAAAGATTTTGGCCTGAGGTTACAATTATAAAATATACGGTTCCGAATTACATACAAATTCAACTTAAGAACAAACCTACAGAACCTCTCCTGTACGTAACCCGGGGACTGCCTGTATAATGTACCAAAATATTTTCTTTCAATTGTAATTTTTACTAATTTATTCTTACCTTGTCTTCTGTTATTTTCATGATAGAACTAAATGAAGATAATTATATAATTACTTTGCATTTCTTACTTTATCCGTGATCAAAACAATAATAATTTCGGATTGCGATTGTATCGTTTTGTTACATTTCTGTCCGGTTTTCTTTGCTCTGTTAACACCTAATTGTATTTTTTCCCCAGAACAAGAGACAGTGAAAATTTTCACTAGACTTGCATGTAATTTGCATATCATTAAATTTACATTCATAATGTTTGGACATCTCCAGTCATGATGTGCCTTATTATTCTGGTTTGGACATCACAAAATGTAGATTTCTAAGGTGCAAAATTAATTGTTTGCAAATCCAAAATCTATTTTCAAGTAATTCCTCGTATTTCTCGATTCTTGGCCATTTTATTTAACTGCAAATTTTATTTTAAGCTTTTATCCACAACATTTTTATATTATATTCAGAATTTTTCCCTTGTATCCGTTCATATTATTCCAGTGAACTGTTACAAAATATAAAATATATAGGGAATCCTAAACATATCCTAAAGCCGGGTGTATTTTCTCTATCAAATTATCTCAGATAATTCCGAAATTGATGCATAAGTTAAACGTCCCCTGATACGACGCGGCTGTAGAATAACTGTGTAAATACATGTGTAAGCATTCATTATCTCACATTCTTCCCAGTCCATTGAGAATTAAACAATAATTTTACTGCACAATTACAAGGCTTTTCCTCCAATTGTTAATCCCATTAAGTACATCTCATGGAAGCATCTACCGGATACATAGAAAGTCCCCAAAATGTATCTATAGTAAAATGCATAATAGAACAAAAATAGATTTTATATTTTAGTTCATTATTGTTTTTTTGATAATCTATAGTTAGGGTATGGACATCATATGTGATGTAAATTAGGAAGCCCATTGCCGAGCCACCAACAGGCTTCAACATGGCAGCCAGAATATATCATTGGATCAGTGTCCCTTACCAGGAATCTAGCTCCTATATAATAATACTGGCGTCCCCTACTTAAGGACACCCGACTTACAGACGACCCCTAGTTACAGACGGACCCCTCTGCCCACTGTGACCTCTGGTGAAGCTCTCTGGATGTTACTATAGTCCCAGGCTGCAATGATCAGCTGTAAGGTGTCTGTAATGATCCATGTTCCCATGACTGCAAAATATTTTGAAAATCCAATTGTCACTGGGACAAAAAAACTTTTGTCTGGAGCTACAGTTATAAAATATACAGTTCCGACTTACATACAAATTCAACTTAAGTACAAACTGAAGGAATCGATCTTGTATGTAACCCGGGGACTGCCTGTATATGATCATTTTTCTAGGCTTCTTATGAACCCATCCACTGTGTCACCCAGCACCCAATGCCAGTGCACTCAATCCCAGTCACCCAATCCTGTGGCGGGCAGTTCCATAGTCTCACTGCTTTTACATAGTGATGAGTGAACCTTGAATAAAAGGTTGGTTCGGGTACCTGAACCTGAACACCCACCAGCAACACCAATTGTTTGTGTCAACCCTTTATACGTCGCTGGCAATGTTAACATTTTTCCTAGGATCGGCACTTTCTGTAACGTCATCAGGGAGCACCGAACCTAAAGAAAAAGGAGGTGTGGACACATTGCGGGAAATTTGATGCTGCCGGAACCTTTGGCAGTGGCATTTTGAGGATGTTGATACTGCTAATGGGTGTTACTGGTGGGCGTGAGCCCAAACGCTGAGGCCAAACTTTTGGCTTAAGCCTGACTTTAGGTCCCTTCAGCCCTACTCTTACAGTGAAGAATCCTGTCTATGATCATCGCGGACCCATCTTTCTTTTAGGTGTACCGGATGCCATTTTTGTCTTCGTCACAGGTCTAGGTGTAAAATATAATTTGAAAGATACTCCAAATCACCTCAAACTTCATAACGTGTCTGTGTATTCTAGTCTGCTCATTCACTAATGACCCTGTGGCCCTCCTCTAGGTCACCTATGTCCTTCAGCTGCACCGGCGCCCAATATAACGCACAATATTCCATATGTGGTTTGAATAGTGATTTGGCTTCAGCTACCGAGTCCAATGATCTCCTCTTTTTCCAACACTTCTGACCGGACCGGCCAACCCATGTCCTCACGACCCAAGATGTCACATTCTCTACACAACAAGTGAAGTCTTCTTTGTAGAGTGTTTTCTCCTTCCTACTCGCTGTCATCTTTTCTTCCCTTCCAGAGAATTTCTTTAGTTTATATGTAGGAGGTTTTGTTATGTTCTCCACGTGTTTTATTGGTCTCTACCTCCATTTGGTGTCTCCTTTCTTTTCCTTTTGACTACGAGGTTAAAAACCTTCCCTTTCCTTTTCCTTTCTTTTTCTATAATGTCTTTTCGGTCTTCTCTCTAATTGGCCAATAATTGCTGTTATTAGTGATGCTATAATGGTCAAGAATAGAGATGAGCGAACATGCTCGTCCGAGCTTGATGCTCGGTCGAGCATTAGGGTACTCGAAACTGCTCGTTACTCGGACGAATACTTCGCCCGCTCGAGAAAATGGCAGCTCCCGCCGTTTTGCTTTTTGGCGGCCAGAAACAGAGCCAATCACAAGCCAGGAGACTCTGCACTCCACCCAGCATGACGTGGTACCCTTACACGTCGATAGCAGTGGTTGGCTGGCCAGATCAGGTGACCCTGGGATAGACTAGCCGCTGGCCGCGCTGCTCGGATCATTCTGTCTCTGGATGCCGCTAGGGAGAGAGCTGCTGCTGGTCAGGGAAAGCGTTAGGGTGTTCTATTAGCTTACTGTTAGGCAGGAGTGATTCTCCAAGAACCCAACAGCCCTTCTTAGGGCTACAATAACGTTCTACTTTTTTTATTTTAATTTGCATCTTTTACCATTTTGTGAGGAATTAGCAGGGGGACTTGCTACCGTTGTGTTTAGCTCTTAGTGGCACACATATCCATAGCAAAGACCGAAGTGGGAAAATTCAGTAGGGGTTGGATTTCTATTAGGCAATAACTCAGTGTCATCTCATCTGGCATAGTAGTGTGCTTCCTTTGATACTTGGCTAGAAAATAGCCATAGGAGAATACAAACAGCTTCTTGAAGCCTACAGTAGCGTTCTATATATTTGATTTCTGGTTGATCTGCTGGTGGCTGTAGTTTCTGCAGTGCATGTACTTGCCAATTCTGAGCAATTTGTAGTGAGACTTGCGACCGCTGTGTTCTGCGCTTAGTGGCGCACATATCCATAGCAAAGGCCGAAGTGGGAAAATTCAGTAGGGGTTGGATTTCTATTAGGCAATAACTCAGTGTCATCTCATCTGGCATAGTAGTGTGCTTCCTTTGATACTTGGCTAGAAAATAGCCATAGGAGAATACAAACAGCTTCTTGAAGCCTACAGTAGCGTTCTATATATTTGATTTCTGGTTGATCTGCTGGTGGCTGTAGTTTCTGCAGTGCATGTACTTGCCAATTCTGAGCAATTTGTAGTGAGACTTGCGACCGCTGTGTTCTGCGCTTAGTGGCGCACATATCCATAGCAAAGGCCGAAGTGGCAAAATTCAGTAGGGGTTGGATTTCTATTAGGCAATAACTCAGTGTCATCTCATCTGGCATAGTAGTGTGCTTCCTTTGATACTTGGCTAGAAAATAGCCATAGGAGAATACAAACAGCTTCTTGAAGCCTACAGTAGCGTTCTATATATTTGATTTCTGGTTGATCTGCTGGTGGCTGTAGCTTCTGCAGTGCATGTACTTGCCAATTCTGAGCAATTTGTAGTGAGACTTGCGACCGCTGTGTTCTGCGCTTAGTGGCGCACATATCCATAGCAAAGGCCGAAGTGGGAAAATTCAGTAGGGGTTGGATTTCTATTAGGCAATAACTCAGTGTCATCTCATCTGGCATAGTAGTGTGCTTCCTTTGATACTTGGCTAGAAAATAGCCATAGGAGAATACAAACAGCTTCTTGAAGCCTACAGTAGCGTTCTATATATTTGATTTCTGGTTGATCTGCTGGTGGCTGTAGTTTCTGCAGTGCATGTACTTGCCAATTCTGAGCAATTTGTAGTGAGACTTGCGACCGCTGTGTTCTGCGCTTAGTGGCGCACATATCCATAGCAAAGGCCGAAGTGGGAAAATTCAGTAGGGGTTGGATTTCTATTAGGCAATAACTCAGTGTCATCTCATCTGGCATAGTAGTGTGCTTCCTTTGATACTTGGCTAGAAAATAGCCATAGGAGAATACAAACAGCTTCTTGAAGCCTACAGTAGCGTTCTATATATTTGATTTCTGGTTGATCTGCTGGTGGCTGTAGTTTCTGCAGTGCATGTACTTGCCAATTCTGAGCAATTTGTAGTGAGACTTGCGACCGCTGTGTTCTGCGCTTAGTGGCGCACATATCCATAGCAAAGGCCGAAGTGGGAAAATTCAGTAGGGGTTGGATTTCTATTAGGCAATAACTCAGTGTCATCTCATCTGGCATAGTAGTGTGCTTCCTTTGATACTTGGCTAGAAAATAGCCATAGGAGAATACAAACAGCTTCTTGAAGCCTACAGTAGCGTTCTATATATTTGATTTCTGGTTGATCTGCTGGTGGCTGTACTTGCTGCAGTGCATGTACTTGCCAATTCTGAGCAATTTGTAGTGAGACTTGCGACCGCTGTGTTCTGCGCTTAGTGGCGCACATATCCATAGCAAAGACCGAAGTGGCAAAATTCAGTAGGGGTTGGATTTCTATTAGGCACTAACTCAGTGTCATCTCATCTGGCATAGTAGTGTGCTTCCTTTGATACTTGGCTAGAAAATAGCCATAGCAATAGGATAGGATTGTTTGGTTTTAAAAACTCAAAAAAAAACAAAAAACACAAAAAAAAAAACAAAACACAAAAAAACACAAAAAAAACCAAAAAGAAGTAAAAAAAAAAAAAAAGTTATAACTCTCATTTTAAAAATGTTTAACCCGAGGGCTAGGGGTAGAGGACGAGGGCGGGGACGTGGGCGTCCAACTACTGCAGGGGTCAGAGGCCGTGGTCCTGGGCGGGGTGAGACACCACCTGCTTATGAGGGAGCAGGGGAACGCCGCAGAGCTACACTCCCTAGGTTCATGTCTGAAGTTACTGGGACTCGTGGTAGAGCACTGTTGAGGCCAGAACAGTGCGAACAGGTGATGTCGTGGATTGCTGACAATGCTTCGAGCAATTTGTCCACCACCAGTCAGTCTTCCACGCAGTCCACCCATGTCACCGAAATCCCCACTCCTCCAGCTCCTGCACCTCAGCCTCCTCCCCCCCAGTCTGCCCCCTCCCAGGAAAATTTGCCATTTGAACCGGCATACTCTGAGGAACTGTTTTCTGGACCCTTCCCACAGTCACAAACCACTTGTCCGGTTGCTGCTGAGCAATTTTCCGATGCCCAGGTTTTCCACCAGTCACAGTCTGTGGGTGATGATGACCTTCTTGACGTAGTGGAAGTGTGTAAAGAGGTGTCCGACGATGAGGAGACACGGTTGTCAGACAGTGGGGAAGTTGTTGTCAGGGCAGGAAGTCCGAGGGGGGAGCAGACTGAGGGATCGGAGGATGATGAGGTGACAGACCCAAGCTGGGTTGAGAGGCCGGGTGAACACAGTGCTTCTGAGACGGAGGAGAGTCCTCGACCTGAACAGGTTGGAAGAGGCAGTGGTGGGGCCAGACGGAGAGGCAGGGCCAGAGCTGGTGCATCAGCGCCACTGTCAACTAGTGAAGCTCCCGTGGTGAGGGCTCTTGCGGCGAGGGCTAGATCTTCAGAAGTGTGGAGGTTCTTTAAGGAAACACCGGATGACCGACGGACTGTGGTGTGCAACATTTGCCAAACCAGGCTCAGCAGGGGTTCCACCACTACTAGCTTAAATACCACCAGTATGCGCAGGCATATGAATGCTAAGCACCCCACTCAGTGGCAACAAGCCCGTTCACCTCCGGCCGTGCACACCACTGCTCCTTCCCCTGTGTCAGCTGCTAGTCAGCCCCCTGCCCAGGACCCTGGCACAAAAACCCCATCGTCGCCTCCACGATCCTCCACAGCATCCACCAGCGTTCAGCTCTCCATACCCCAGACGCTGGAGCGGAAACGCAAATATAGTGCAACCCACCCGCACGCCCAAGCCCTTAATGTGCACATCTCCAGATTGCTTAGCCTGGAGATGCTGCCCTATAGGCTAGTAGAGACCGAGGCCTTTCGCAACCTCATGGCGGCGGCCGCCCCTCGGTATTCGGTCCCCAGCCGCCACTACTTTTCCCGATGTGCCGTCCCAGCCCTGCACCAGCACGTGTCAGACAACATCATCCGTGCCCTGACCAACGCCGTTTCTGACAAGGTCCACCTGACCACGGACACGTGGACGAGTGCTGCCGGGCAGGGCCACTATATATCGCTGACGGCACATTGGGTTAACTTGGTGGAGGCTGGGACCGAGTCTGACCCTGGGGCTGCTCATATACTGCCGACGCCGAGGATTGCGGGGCCTACCTCGGTCCAGGTGTTTCAGGCCTACTATGCCTCCTCCTCCTCCCACCCCTCCTCCACCTCCTCCTCCGAACTACCATCCGTGGGCACGGCGCCATCAGTCGGTAGCTCTAGGCACAGCAGCAGTGCCGTCGCTAAGCGACAGCAGGCGGTGCTCAAACTGCTGAGCCTAGGCGACAAAAGGCACACCGCCCAAGAGCTATTACAGGGCATCACGGCGCAGACTGATCTGTGGCTGGCACCGCTGAACCTCAAGCCGGGAATGGTTGTGTGTGACAACGGCCGTAACCTGGTGGCGGCTCTGCAACTCGGCAGACTGACACATGTGCCATGCCTGGCCCATGTGTTAAATCTGATAGTGCAGCGTTTCCTCAAGACATACCCCAATCTGTCTGATTTGCTCACGAAGGTGCGCCGCATCTGTGCGCATTTCAGGAAGTCCAGCCCAGATGCTGCCACTCTCAGGGCAGCGCAGCGCCGCCTCCAACTGCCCGCTCACCGACTGTTGTGCGACGTGCCCACGAGGTGGAATTCAACACTGACCATGTTATCCAGAGTTTACCAGCAGCGCAGAGCGATTGTAGACTGCCAGATGTCAACTTCCACCAGAACTGGTAGTCAGGTCAGTCAGCTTCCTCAAGTCTACAATGAGGAGTGGACGTGGATGTCTGATATCTGTCAGGTGCTGAGTAACTTTGAGGAGTCAACACAGATGGTCAGTGGCGATGCCGCCATCATCAGCCTCACCATCCCGCTGCTTGGCCTGTTGAAAAACTCTCTGGTCAGCATGAAGTCGGAAGCTTTGCGCTCGTCACAAGAGACGGGGGAAGAATATTCCCTTGTTGATAGCCAAAGCACCCTGAGGTCTGTTTCTCAGCGCATATCGGAGGAGGTGGAGGTGGAGGAGGATGAGGAGGAAGAGGAGGAGAATGTTGGCGAGACACAAGAGGGGACCATTGTTGAGTCCTTCACTGTTCAGCGTGTATGGGCAGAAGAAGAGGAGTTGGAGGAGTTGGAGGAGGAGGAAATGGACAGTCAGGCCAGTGAGGGGAGTGAATTCTTACGCGTTGGTACTCTGGCGCATATGGCAGATTTCATGCTAGGCTGCCTATCCCGTGACCCTCGCGTTCAAAGAATTTATTCCAGCACCGATTACTGGGTGTTCACTCTCCTGGACCCACGGTACAAGCAAAATCTTTCCACTCTCATCCCTGCAGAGGAAAGGAGTGTGAGAATGCATGAATACCAGCAGGCCCTGGTGCACAAGCTGAAACAGTATTTCCCTTCTGACAGCGCTAGCGGCAGAGTGCGTAGTTCTGCGGGACAAGTAGCGAGGGAGAGTAGGCGAGCAGGCAGCTTGTCCAGCACTGGCAAGGGTACGCTTTACAAGGCTTTTGCCAGCTTTATGTCACCCCAGCAAGACACTGTCACCTGTCCCCAGTCTCGGCAGAGTAGGGCTGATCTTTACAGAAAGATGGTGAGGGAGTACGTAGCTGACCATACCATCGTCCTAAATGATCACACAGCTCCCTACAACTACTGGGTTTCAAAGCTGGACATGTGGCACGAACTGGCGCTGTACGCCTTGGAGGTTCTTGCCTGCCCTGCCGCTAGCGTCTTGTCCGAGCGGGTTTTCAGTGCAGCTGGTGGCATCATCACCGATAAGCGTACACGCCTGTCGACTGACAGCGCTGACAGGCTGACGCTTATTAAAATGAATAAAGGCTGGATTTCTCAGAATTTCCAATCTCCACCAGGTGAAGGAAGCTCAACCTGAATAATTGATCCACTCCTCCTCCTCCTCCTCATTTTCCTCCTTCTCCTCCTCTTTGTACAGTAAAGCAGAGGAAAATGGCTATTTTTTGACAGGGCCCACTGGCTCTTGCTATAGTACTTCATGCATTTAATTTTTCTGGAGGGCCACCTACCCGGTCCTCTGTTTGAAACAATTTTTGTGAGTGCCACATACAGGCACTCAATCTATTCCATTTTTCTGGAGGGCCACCTACCCGGTCCTCTGTTTTAAAAAATTTTTGGGACTGCCACATACAGGCACTCAATCTATTCCATTTTACTGGAGGGCCACCTACCTGCTCCTCTGGTTTGAAACATTTTTGGGACTGCCACATACAGGCACTCAATCTATTCCATTTTACTGCAGGGCCACCTACCTGCTCCTCTGGTTTGAACAATTTTTGGGACTGCCACATACAGGCACTCAATCTATTCCATTTTACTGGAGGGCCACCTACCTGCTCCTCTGGTTTGAAACATTTTTGGGACTGCCACATACAGGCACTCAATCTATTCCATTTTACTGCAGGGCCACCTACCTGCTCCTCTGGTTTGAACAATTTTTGGGACTGCCACATACAGGCACTCAATCTATTCCATTTTACTGGAGGGCCACCTACCTGCTCCTCTGGTTTGAAACATTTTTGGGACTGCCACATACAGGCACTCAATCTATTCCATTTTACTGCAGGGCCACCTACCTGCTCCTCTGGTTTGAAGAATTTTTGGGACTGCCACATACAGGCACTCAATCTATTCCATTTTACTGGAGGGCCACCTACCTGCTCCTCTGGTTTGAAGAATTTTTGGGACTGCCACATACAGGCACTCAATCTATTCCATTTTACTGGAGGGCCACCTACCTGCTCCTCTGGTTTGAAACATTTTTGGGACTGCCACATACAGGCACTCAATCTATTCCATTTTACTGGAGGGCCACCTACCTGCTCCTCTGGTTTGAAACATTTTTGGGACTGCCACATACAGGCACTCAATCTATTCCATTTTACTGGAGGGCCACCTACCTGCTCCTCTGGTTTGAAACATTTTTGGGACTGCCACATACAGGCACTCAATCTATCCCATTTTACTGGAGGGCCACCTACCTGCTCCTCTGGTTTGAAAAATGTTTGGGACTGCCACATACAGGCACTATCCAAATTAAATTGTCTCCATAGCAGCCTCCACACGTTGTCTCCATTGCTACCTCCAAAAGTCGTCCATATAGCTGCCTCCATACATCGTCCCTTTATCAAACGAGGTGTGTCAGGCAGAAATTTGGGTTGTTTTCATGGATTCCACATCAAAGTTGTTAACTTTGTCGCCACCCTGCTGTGTTATCCACAAAATATACTGGCAAACTTTTACCATTTAGGGATATTATTTCAGCGCTTCTTGCGCATCTGTTTACATTCCCCTCACCCGGCATATCCTAAACTTATAAGAACGCTACTACACTTGATCTTATACAAAAGGTTCTTAGAAGTGCTGTTTGGGGAGTAGCCTAGAAACAGGGGCTTGGATTGGCGAAAGCTCGCCTGGCTGCAGAGCGCCAGCTCCATCACAAGATCCAACTAACATAGTTGCAGCACCTTTAATCTACTACTAGTTCACTGCCTCCATAATAATAATAATCTTTATTTATATAGCGTCATCATATTCTGCAGCGCTTTACAAATCATAGGAAACAAATACAAATGTAATGTAACAGAGCACAACATTTGTATGGAACAACAGGAGTGAGGTCCCTGCTCGCCAGAGCTTACGGTTTATGAAGATGATGGGGTAACACGAGGTAAAAGAATATTTAATGGTCAAGCCATTCTTCTTAGGGAATAGAAAAAAATATAATAAATGGAATTGCTGTCGCTTGAAACACTCAGCCGTCATCTTATATACCAGGTCCAGGGTGAATGGGACTGCAGAGAAGTCTGGTGCCTGTTGGTTGCTGGATAACAGATGGGAGGACGACACAGGACGGGTTAGTAGAAGAGTTAAAACTTCATGCAGTTAATGAGTGTTATAGGCTTGCCTAAAGAAATGGGTTTTAAGAGCACGTTTGAAACTTTGGAGGTTAGGTATTAGTCTGATAGTCCGGGGCAGAGCATTCCATAGAATTGGTGCAGCTCTAGAGAAGTCTTGGAGACGCGAGTGGGAGGTCCGCACTAGGGTAGAGGTTAATCTAAGATCACTGGCGGATCTAAGAGCACGGGTTGGGCGATAGACTGAGATAAGAGAGGAGAGGTAGGGGGGTGCAGCATTATACAGAGCTTTATGGATGAGGGTTATTATTATTTTAAACTATTCGAAAGGAGACTGGCAGCAAGTGCAGCGACTGGCATGAACTGTAAGCATACATGGTCCCCTTATCAAACGAGCTGTGTCAGGCAGAATTTGGGGTTGTTTTCATGGCTTCCATGTTAACTTTGTCGCCACCCTGCTGTGTAATCCACAAAATATACTGGCAAACTTTTATCATGTAGCGATATTATTTGAGCGCTTCTTGCTCACCTCCTTTGGTTCCTCTCTGCCACCCATTGGTTTGAAGCCTGAGTCCATTTAGGGTATGTCGCCATGCCACTCTCTAGCCTGCTGCCGCTGCCTCTGCATGCCGTCCCCTATAGTGTCAGGGTCAATTATTGGATGTTTTAGATGCTATCTAGCTTCATTCTGTCACTCTGTCATCGCCATGCTGTTGCCCATAATTTTGGCATAATGGTGCGATTAGGCAGCCTCAGAGGCATCCATGCATGCTGCCCCTGCTGTTTCCTGTCCATTTCCGTGGTGTTTCCATCCTTTTCTGAGGTTCCCAGGTGTTTGGCCAAGCTTCCCTGTGCAGAGCCTTGGTCCCCTTGAAAAATGCTCGAGTCTCCCATTGACTTCAATGGGGTTCGTTATTCGAGACGAGCACTCGAGCATCGGGAAAAGTTCGTCTCGAATAACGAGTACCCGAGCATTTTAGTGTTCGCTCATCTCTAGTCAAGAACCTAAATGCTATTATTTAAAGTAGAGTGAAAATGGAAGCGCTGCTCCAGGCTTTCATCTGTGTCATCTTTGAAAATGAAATGTGTCACTTCTATATGTTGTACTGCATTAAGAATTGCATGTATTACTCTAAACCACCTAAACCATGGACCCCCTGTGTCACCAGATGGGTTTCACTTGGGACCAATACCCTGATTGCTATACAAGTAACGGGATCTGGATTGGGGCAGAATCTGCTTTCTCTTGGTCCAGCAGCTGCCACAGGTGGATCAGGAGGTACCAGTAGGAAGCACCAGGGGCTCAAGCAAGTAATAGTCATAGACAGGCCGAGATCAGAGCAGGGAGAGGTCTAATAGAGGGGGTGACTATAGTAGAAAAATGGGGGTCGGGAACACAGGTCACAGCAGATCAACAACTTTGCAAGGAGCAAATAAACTGAGGACGTACAGTACGATGGATAAATAGTTTATTACGTGCTCCATTAAACTGCTTGTATTTGCAGACATTTGCTTTGTCCGGAGCAGTGATTGTATATATATATACAGGTGAGACACTCGTATCAATCTTCCCCTAATTCTTCAGAGGAAATTCCCCGCACAGCGCAGTTTATTGTAAGATAAAATGAATATACCGGAGTATCGCGGCGTCATGTGCGTATCCCGGCTTCCCGTTCTCTGCCCTTATTAATGATAACCTAATTTATTCATTTTCATTTCCACATGAAAGATCACAGCAAATAATATTATAGAGCAGATATTTCTCACTGTTCTCTGCTTCATTCTGGGGCAATTCTGAAACCAGTGTAACACAACGGATCCAGGATCAGTGATCTGCTGGGGATCCCCCCACTGGTGAGGACGAGGGTCCCGGATCAGTGATCTGCTGGGGATCCCCCCACTGGTGAGGACGAGGGTCCAGGATCAGTGATCTGCTGGGGATCCCCCCACTGGTGAGGATGAGGGTCCCAGATCAGTGATCTGCTGGGGATCCCCCCACTGGTGAGGACAAGGGTCCAGGATCAGTGATCTGCTGGGGATCCCCCCAATGGTGAGGACGAGGGTCCAGGATCAGTGATCTGCTGGGGATCCCCCCACTGGTGAGGACGAGGGTCCCGGATCAGTGATCTGCTGGGAATCCCCCCACTGGTGAGGACGAGGGTCCCGGATCAGTGATCTGCTGGGGATCCCCCCACTGGTGAGGACGAGGGTCCAGGATCAGTGATCTGCTGGGGATCCCCCCACTGGTGAGGACAAGGGTCCAGGATCAGTGATCTGCTGGGAATCCCCCCACTGGTGAGGACGAGGGTCCAGGATCAGTGATCTGCTGGGGATCCCCCCACTGGTGAGGACGAGGGTCCAGGATCAGTGATCTGCTGGGGATCCCCCCACTGGTGAGGACAAGGGTCCAGGATCAGTGATCTGCTGGGGATCCCCCCACTGGTGAGGACGAGGGTCCAGGATCAGTGATCTGCTGGGGATCCCCCCACTGGTGAGGACAAGGGTCCAGGATCAGTGATCTGCTGGGGATCCCCCCACTGGTGAGGACAAGGGTCCCGGATCAGTGATCTGCTGGGGATCCCCCCACTGGTGAGGACGAGGGTCCAGGATCAGTGATCTGCTGGGGATCCCCCCACTGGTGAGGACAAGGGTCCAGGATCAGTGATCTGCTGGGAATCCCCCCACTGGTGAGGACGAGGGTCCAGGATCAGTGATCTGCTGGGGATCCCCCCACTGGTGAGGACGAGGGTCCAGGATCAGTGATCTGCTGGGGATCCCCCCACTGGTGAGGACAAGGGTCCAGGATCAGTGATCTGCTGGGGATCCCCCCACTGGTGAGGACGAGGGTCCAGGATCAGTGATCTGCTGGGGATCCCCCCACTGGTGAGGACGAGGGTCCAGGATCAGTGATCTGCTGGGAATCCCCCCACTGGTGAGGACGAGGGTCCAGGATCAGTGATCTGCTGGGGATCCCCCCACTGGTGAGGACGAGGGTCCCGGATCAGTGATCTGCTGGGGATCCCCCCCCTGGTGAGGACGAGGGTCCCGGATCAGTGATCTGCTGGGGATCCCCCCACTGGTGAGGACGAGGGTCCAGTATCAGTGATCTGCTGGGGATCCCCCCACTGGTGAGGACAAAGGTCCAGGATCAGTGATCTACTGGGGATCCCCCCACTGGTGAGGACAAGGGTCCAGGATCAGTGATCTGCTGGGGATCCCCCCACTGGTGAGGACGAGGGTCCAGGATCAGTGATCTGCTGGGGATCCCCCCACTGGTGAGGACGAGGGTCCCGGATCAGTGATCTGCTGGGGATCCCCCCACTGGTGAGGACGAGGGTCCCAGATCAGTCAACCAAAAGATTATCATATGATCACAAAGTGTTTCCAGTTTAAAACTTTTGTTTATTTCTATACTCTGAGAATCATCATTCAATCTCCAACGCGTTTTGGATGAGACACGAGAGAGAACCACGCGCTCCCCGATCCGTCTGCTGCTCCATGTACATTGTTACTCCTCTCCAAGTCATTGGATTGACGCCACATTCTCCGCTCTATAGACTGGAAGGGGATAACAATCTGCATTGAGCCTCTAGTTATCAATGGGAGTTTCCACACAGAATCTGCTGATGGATAAGGTTGTGGTAAAGTTCCTTTTTTTACCATTTCCTCCCATTTAAATGAATGCAGAGCAGATTCAAGGTACTTTTAGAATTGGATTTTCTGCCAAAAGACAGCATTTAAGACACACATTCTCTGCGCATATAACTCTAGCGGGATATTCACCACGGCTTTTACTGCTGCACAAGCTGCGATTTAGCTGCATTCCTGGCACAGAGCCGGGAATTGCAACTTTTCTGCTCCCTCTACATTGACCTTAACAGCAAAGCATTGCTGCCCCCTGGTATTTATTAGGAGAGCGAAGCCTCCTGATAGATTCGACGAGTTCCAGGAGGCACCATAACATACCGGCTCACATAGCGCCAATGTATGAGAAATGTGTCCCACAGTGTCTTCACCTCTCCAGGATTTCAATTAAAACTGATAATTTAAAACAACCAAAAACTTTGTTTTTCCCCTTTATTACGCTTCCCTTTTTATATCCCCATTAAAAATAATTAATATTTTTAAAAAATATATCTGTTAATATCATTTCAGTGAAACAAAAAGAAGTCGGAGCTTTGTATTCAAATCATCAGGATAGTCGGAATAGATTCAGACTAGAGATGAGCGAGTATACTTGATGCTCGTTCGAGTATTAGAGTACTCGGAACGGCTCGTTGCTGGGACGAGTATTTCCCCTGCTCGAGATCGAGCATTTAATTAAGAAAAGACAGTGAAGAACAGTGAAGAATACAATTAAAACAGTGAACACAGGATCATTTAAGTGAAGAATACAGTGAAAGAACACAGTGAAGAATAGATTACAGATGTTCCGTACATCTGCTAATTTATCCGAAGACACAAAACGGTGGAGGAGCGGAGCGGGGGCTGGAGGGCTGGAGCGAAACGGACGGGCTGGATCAGGCATGCAGGAGCGGAGGCTGAAGTGGAGCGGGGGCTGGAGCGGGCATGGAGGAGCGGAGCAGGGGCTGGAGCGGGCATGGAGGAGCGGAGCGGCGGGTAAAGTGAAACGGAGCGGGCATGGAGGAGAGGAGCGGGGGCTGGAGCGGGCATGGAGGAGAGGAGCGGGGGCTGAAGTGGAGGCTGGAGCGGAGCGAGCTGGAGCAGGACCAACAGTCCGACCCTGATCACATCACAGCCCGAGCACAGAAAGAACAGTGAAGAACACAGTGCAGATGATCCGAACATCTGCTAACTTATCCGAAGACACGCGCGCCGAACGGTGTTCTTCACAATAGTATATGAAGAACAATATGTGTGAAGAACACATTGCAGATGTATGGAAACTAGAGATGAGCGAACACTAAAATGCTCGGGTACTCGTTATTCGAGACGAACTTTTTCCTCGAGTGCTCGTCTCGAATAACGAACCCCATTGAAGTCAATGGGAGACTCGAGCATTTTTCAAGGGGACCAAGGCTCTGCACAGGGAAGCTTGGCCAAACACCTGGGAACCTCAGAAAAGGATGGAAACACCACGGAAATGGACAGGAAACAGCAGGGGCAGCATGCATGGATGCCTCTGAGGCTGCTTAAACGCACCATTATGCCAAAATTATGGGCAACAGCATGGCCATGAAAGAGTGACAGAATGAAGCTAGATAGCATCTAAAACATCCAATAATTGTCCCTGACACTATAGGGGACGGCATGCAGAGGCAGCGGCAGCAGCGGCAGGCTAGAGAGTGGCATGGCGACATACCCTAAATGGACTCAGGCTTCAAACCAATGGGTGTCAGAGAGGAACCAAAGGAGGTGAGCAAGAAGCGCTCAAATAATATCGGTACATGATAAAAGTTTGCCAGTATATTTTGTGGATTACACAGCAGGGTGGCAACAAAGTTAACATGGAAGCCATGAAAACAACCCAAAATTCTGCCTGACACAGCTCGTTTGATAAGGGGACCATGTATGGAGGCAGTGAACTAGTAGTAGATTAAAGGTGCTGCAGTTAAAACTATGTTAGTTGGATCTTGGCATGGAGCTGGCGCTCCGCTGCCAGGCGAGCTTTCGCCAATCCAAGCCCCTGTCTCTAGGCTACTCCCCAAACAGCACTTCTAAGAACCTTTTGTATAAGATCAAGTGTAGTAGCGTTCTTATAAGTTTAGGATATGCCGGGTGAGGGGAATGTAAACAGATGCGCAAGAAGCGCTGAAATAATATCCCTAAATGGTAAAAGTTTGCCAGTATATTTTGTGGATTACACAGCAGGGTGGCAACAAAGTTAACATGGAAGCCATGAAAACAACCCAAAATTCTGCCTGACACAGCTCGTTTGATAAGGGGACCATGTATGGAGGCAGTGAACTAGTAGTAGATTAAAGGTGCTGCAGTTAAAACTATGTTAGTTGGATCTTGGCATGGAGCTGGCGCTCCGCTGCCAGGCGAGCTTTCGCCAATCCAAGCCCCTGTCTCTAGGCTACTCCCCAAACAGCACTTCTAAGAACCTTTTGTATAAGATCAAGTGTAGTAGCGTTCTTATAAGTTTAGGATATGGCGGGTGAGGGGAATGTAAACAGATGCGCAAGAAGCGCTGAAATAATATCGGTAAATGATAAAAGTTTGCAAGTATATTTTGTGGATTACACAGCAGGGTGGCGACAAAGTTAACAAGTTTGATGTGGAATGCCCTGTAATAGCTCTTGGGCGGTGTGCCTTTTATCGCCTAGGCTCAGCAGTTTGAGCACCGCCTGCTGTCGCTTAGCGACGGCACTGCTGCTGTGCCTAGAGCTACCGACTGATGGCGCCATGCCCACGGATGGTAATTCGGAGGAGGAGGAGGTGGAGGAGGGGTGGGAGGAGGTATAGTAGGCCTTTGAGACCTGGACCGAGGTAGGCCCCGCAATTCTCTGCGTCGCCAGTATATGAGCAGCCCCAGGGTCAGACTCGGTCCAAGCCTGCACCAAGTTAAGTGTAGTAGCGTTCTTATAAGTTTGGGATATGGCGGGTGAGGGGAATGTAAACAGATGCGCAAGAAGCGCTGAAATAATATTGGTAAATGATAAAAGTTTGCCAGTATATTTTGTGGATAACACAGCAGGGTGGCGATAAAGTTAACAACTTTGATGTGGAATCCATGAAAACAACCCAAATTTCTGCCTGACACACCTCGTTTGATAAAGGGACGATGTATGGAGGCAGCTATATGGACGACTTTTGGAGGTAGCAATGGAGACAACGTGTGGAGGCTGCTATGGAGACAATTTAATTTGGATAGTGCCTGTATGTGGCAGTCCCAAAAATTTTTCAAACCAGAGGAGCAGGTAGGTGGCCCTCCAGTAAAATGGAATAGATTGAGTGCCTGTATGTGGCAGTCCAAAAAAATGTTCAAACCAGAGGAGCAGGTAGGTGGCCCTCCAGAAAAATTGAATAGATTGAGTGCCTGTATGTGGCACTCCCAAAAATTGTTTAAAACAGAGGACCGGGTAGGTGGCCCTCCAGAAAAATTGAATAGATTGAGTGCCTGTATGTGGCACTCCCAAAAATTGTTTAAAACAGAGGACCGGGTAGGTGGCCCTCCAGAAAAATTAAATGCATAAAGTACTATAGCTAGAGCCAGTGGGCCCTGTCAAAAAATAGCCAGTTTCCTCTGCTTTACTGTACAAAGAGGAGGAGAAGGAGGAAAATGAGGAGGAGGAGGAGTGGATCAATTATTCAGGTTGAGCTTCCTTCACCTGGTGGAGATTGGAAATTATGAGAAATCCAGGCTTTATTCATCTTAATAAGCGTCAGCCTGTCAGCGCTGTCAGTCGACAGGCGTGTACGCTTATCGGTGATGATGCCACCAGCTGCACTGAAAACCCGCTCGGACAAGACGCTAGCGGCAGGGCAGGCAAGAACCTCCAAGGCGTACAGCGCCAGTTCGTGCCACATGTCCAGCTTTGAAACCCAGTAGTTGTAGGGAGCTGTGTGATCATTTAGGACGATGGTATGGTCAGCTACGTACTCCCTCACCATCTTTCTGTAAAGATCAGCCCTACTCTGCCGAGACTGGGGACAGGTGACAGTGTCTTGCTGGGGTGACATAAAGCTGGCAAAAGCCTTGTAAAGCGTACCCTTGCCAGTGCTGGACAAGCTGCCTGCTCGCCTACTCTCCCTCGCTACTTGTCCCGCAGAACTACGCACTCTGCCGCTAGCGCTGTCAGAAGGGAAATACTGTTTCAGCTTGTGCACCAGGGCCTGCTGGTATTCATGCATTCTCACACTCCTTTCCTCTGCAGGGATGAGAGTGGAAAGATTTTGCTTGTACCGTGGGTCCAGGAGAGTGAACACCCAGTAATCGGTGCTGGAATAAATTCTTTGAACGCGAGGGTCACGGGATAGGCAGCCTAGCATGAAATCTGCCATATGCGCCAGAGTACCAACGCGCAAGAATTCACTCCCCTCACTGGCCTGACTGTCCATTTCCTCCTCCTCCAACTCCTCCAACTCCTCTTCTTCTGCCCATACACGCTGAACAGTGAAGGACTCAACAATGGTCCCCTCTTGTGTCTCGCCAACATTCTCCTCCTCTTCCTCCTCATCCTCCTCCACCTCCACCTCCTCCGATATGCGCTGAGAAACAGACCTGAGGGTGCTTTGGCTATCAACAAGGGAATCTTCTTCCCCCGTCTCTTGTGACGAGCGCAAAGCTTCCGACTTCATGCTGATCAGAGAGTTTTTCAACAGGCCAAGCAGCGGGATGGTGAGGCTGATGATGGCGGCATCGCCACTGACCATCTGTGTTGACTCCTCAAAGTTACTCAGCACCTGACAGATATCAGACATCCACGTCCACTCCTCATTGTAGACTTGAGGAAGCTGACTGACCTGACTACCAGTTCTGGTGGAAGTTGACATCTGGCAGTCTACAATCGCTCGGCGCTGCTGGTAAACTCTGGATAACATGGTCAGTGTTGAATTCCACCTCGTGGGCACGTCGCACAACAGTCGGTGAGCGGGCAGTTGGAGGCGGCGCTGCGCTGCCCTGAGAGTGGCAGCATCTGTGCTGGACTTCCTGAAATGCGCACAGATGCGGCGCACCTTCGTGAGCAAATCAGACAGATTGGGGTATGTCTTGAGGAAACGCTGAACTATCAGATTTAACACATGGGCCAGGCATGGCACATGTGTCAGTCTGCTGAGTTGCAGAGCCGCCACCAGGTTACGGCCGTTGTCACACACAACCATGCCTGGCTTCAGGTTCAGCGGTGCCAGCCACATATCAGTCTGAGCCGTGATGCCCTGTAATAGCTCTTGGGCGGTGTGCCTTTTATCGCCTAGGCTCAGCAGTTTGAGCACCGCCTGCTGTCGCTTAGCGACGGCACTGCTGCTGTGCCTAGAGCTACCGACTGATGGCGCCGTGCCCACGGATGGTAGTTCGGAGGAGGAGGTGGAGGAGGGGTGGGAGGAGGAGGAGGCATAGTAGGCCTGAAACACCTGGACCGAGGTAGGCCCCGCAATCCTCGGCGTCGGCAGTATATGACCAGCCGCAGGGTCAGACTCGCTCCCAGCCTCCACCAAGTTAACCCAATGTGCCGTCAGCGATATATAGTGGCCCTGCCCGGCAGCACTCGTCCACGTGTCCGTGGTCAGGTGGACCTTGTCAGAAACGGCGTTGGTCAGGGCACGGGTGATGTTGTCTGACACGTGCTGGTGCAGGGCTGGGACGGCACATCGGGAAAAGTAGTGGCGGCTGGGGACCGAATACCGAGGGGCGGCCGCCGCCATGAGGTTGCGAAAGGCCTCGGTCTCTACTAGCCTATAGGGCAGCATCTCCAGGCTAAGCAATCTGGAGATGTGCACATTAAGGGCTTGGGCGTGCGGGTGGGTTGCACTATATTTGCGTTTCCGCTCCAGCGTCTGGGGTATGGAGAGCTGAACGCTGGTGGATGCTGTGGAGGATCGTGGAGGCGACGATGGGGTTTTTGTGGCAGGGTCCTGGGCAGGGGGCTGACTATCAGCTGACACAGGGGAAGGAGCAGTGGTGTGCACGGCCGGAGGTGAACGGGCTTGTTGCCACTGAGTGGGGTGTTTAGCATTCATATGCCTGCGCATACTGGTGGTAGTTAAGCTAGTAGTGGTGGAACCCCTGCTGAGCCTGGTTTGGCAAATGTTGCACACCACAGTCCGTCGGTCATCCGGTGTTTCCTTAAAGAACCTCCAGACTTCTGAAGATCTAGCCCTCGCCGCAAGAGCCCTCGCCACGGGAGCTTCACTAGTTGACACATTTGGCGCTGATGCACCAGCTCTGGCCCTGCCTCTCCGTCTGGCCCCACCACTGCCTCTTCCAACCTGTTCTGGTCGAGGACTCTCCTCCGTCTCAGAAGCACTGTGTTCACCCGGCCTCTCAACCCAGCTTGGGTCTGTCACCTCATCATCCTCCGATCCCTCAGTCTGCTCCCCCCTCGGACTTCCTGCCCTGACAACAACTTCCCCACTGTCTGACAACCGTGTCTCCTCATCGTCGGACACCTCTTTACACACTTCCACTACGTCAAGAAGGTCATCATCACCCACAGACTGTGACTGGTGGAAAACCTGGGCATCGGAAAATTGCTCAGCAGCAACCGGACAAGTGGTTTGTGACTGTGGGAAGGGTCCAGAAAACAGTTCCTCAGAGTATGCCGGTTCAAATGCCAAATTTTCCTGGGAGGGGGCAGACTGGGGGGGAGGAGGCTGAGGTGCAGGAGCTGGAGGAGTGGCGATTTCGGTGACATGGGTGGACTGCGTGGAAGACTGACTGGTGGACAAATTGCTCGAAGCATTGTCAGCAATCCACGACATCAACTGTTCGCACTGTTCTGGCCTCAACAGTGCTCTACCACGAGTCCCAGTAACTTCAGACATGAACCTAGGGAGTGTAGCTCTGCGGCGTTCCCCTGCTCCCTCATCAGCAGGTGGTGTCTCACCCCGCCCAGGACCACGGCCTCTGACCCCTGCAGTAGTTGGACGCCCACGTCCCCGCCCTCGTCCTCTACCCCTAGCCCTCGGGTTAAACATTTTTAAAATGAGAGTTATAACTTTAATTTTTTTTTTACTTTTTTTTGTGTTTTTTGTTTTTTTTTGTGTTTTTGAGTTTTTAAAACCAAACAATGCTATCCTATTGCTATGGCTATTTTCTAGCCAAGTATGAAAGCACACTACTATGCCAGATGAGATGACGCTGAGTTATTAAACAAAATAAACGTAAAATAAAAAAGGACAAATGGCAGACTGTGCCTAATTGAAATCCAACCCCTAATAAATTTTCCCACTTTGGTGTTTGAGGTGGATATGTGCGTCACTAAGCGCTAAACACAACGGTAGCAAGTCCCCCTGCTAATTCCTCACAAAATGGTACTAGATGCAAATAAAAAAAAAAAAAAGTAGAACGTTATTGTAGCCCTAAGAAGGGCTTTTGGGTTCTTTGAGAATCACTCCTGCCTAACAGTAAGCTAATAGAACACCCTAACGCTTTCCCTGACCAGCAGCAGCTCTCTCCCTAGCGGCATCCAGACACAGAATGATCCGAGCAGCGCGGGCAGCGGCTAGTCTATCCCAGGGTCACCTGATCTGGCCAGCCAACCACTGCTATCGACGTGTAAGGGTACCACGTCATGCTGGGTGGAGTGCAGAGTCTCCTGGCTTGTGATTGGCTCTGTTTCTGGCCGCCAAAAAGCAAAACGGCGGGAGCTGCCATTTTCTCGAGCGGGCGAAGTATTCGTCCGAGCAACGAGCAGTTTCGAGTACCCTAATGCTCGACCGAGCATCAAGCTCGGACGAGCATGTTCGCTCATCTCTAATGGAAACATGTATGGAAACATCTGCAATGTGTTCTTCTTTCAATGTGTTCTTTCAGTGAAAAATGCTTGAGTCTCCCTATGACTTCAATGGGGTTCGTTATTCGAGACGAGCACTCGAGCATCGGGAAAAGTTCGACCCGAGTAATGAGCACTCGAGCATTTTAGTGCTCGCTCATCTCTAATTCAGACCTGATCTTTTAAAAAATTTGGCAAAGCTCCGGTGAAGCTGATGTCGATGTTACATTTTTCTTTGGACTTTGCCGTGTTTGAAATAATGGGCTGATCATTTAGTAGATTGTTCCATTTCTCTGAATATTTGAACCTTCAATCACCTATAAAGCCTTTCGGAATCTAGAGGCAAGTAATTCCCGAGCAATTCCCCCATGATCATCCCTCCGTGTGACATCATCAGGGAGGACGATCCTTGGGAAAATGCCACCGGCGGCATTTGAAGGGTTCACACCAACGATCGCTGGCAGCACCAGTCACTGGTGTTACTGGTTAGGGGGTGAGCCCGAATACTGAACCTAAACTTCTGGCTGCACTCCGGGGACCCAAACCCTTATGTTCTGTATGGACCCAAACACCATGGATCGGGTCTGTTCATCCCTTCATATTGCCTATTACTCCACACGTGTCCTGCCAGGAGCTGAGATTCTCAACCATTTTGCAACATGTTTTCTGCTACTTGAACCTTCACTATCAAATTTACAGCCGTCTCCGACCCTCATTGTTATTGTAGAATATCCTTCCATATCCAGGTTTCTGTAAGGATGATCCTATTATATTGATTATATTGATGATGGGTGGGGATAACAATCTACAATTACATGAAAATAACTCAATCATTTTATGCGTTTTGCCTTTTGCCAATTAAAAATCATTAACCATAAGAATTCAAATTGCTAAAACGGCAGAACCCGATTGTTTATCGCCAGGGAAATCCATTATTTTACTTGTATCTTTTTCGGCAGGAATTGGTTCTATTCCATCTTATATTTTGACAAAGATACAAAAATAACGAAATTATAATAATGCAGATTTCTAGATGTTTGAGGATCTTCTACGGTTGCTTCATGGCACAAATATTAATGGGAGCTTCCCGGGATCTGCAAATATTTTAAGGATGATTTCTGCTTGAAAAATCTAGGACAAGATCCATTATGAAGAAAAACTCTAGGAATATTTCGGTTTGAGTATCTAGGTTGATAAAATCTAGGCCACATCTTCATTTTATTCTGGGGTTATGAAAACCTCAATGCCGGAATGTGTAATATTATTGTATAGTCAGAGATATAGAAGTAGGATAGGACAGACCACGGGGTCTCCCCAGAATCACCACATTTGGCCAGGACTGGTCAGGACACCCCCTGGCCAATCATAGCCATCGCTAGCTGTTAGGGGCGTCGGATTGGTCGGTGGCTGAATGCGAACTCTGAACCCAGACTCGATTATCGGGTCCGTTCATCAATCCCTATCATCTCTAGAAGCCACAAGCCAATGGGAGTCTCCGTGATAATACAACAATCCGCGCCACGTGACACTTCATACAGACACGTCCGGAATTCTCCCAAATAGTAAAAAGATATTTCCGGATTACAACATTTAAGAATCTTTCCGTGTGCACATCAGTCCCTGCAGGATTCCGGCTCAGTGTGAATCCCACATAAATGAGGAAGAGTTTTCTCCGGATCGGATTCCCTTGTGCTTTAAATATTCATATGTTATGAATCATAGACTGAGCTCTAATTGTTTGTACTAATACGTGTGACACTATGTAATAACACTGTGTGCAGCATTAATTAGCCGATGTGATGGCAGCGCCTTCCCGTCACATTACAGATCCGGGATACAGTCACAGATTCTGCAGCGGTGGAAGCTTTCTTACAGAATGGGCGGCGCCTCTGTACAAAGTAAAGTGACTGATAATAATATTTAATGTCCCTGAATCGTCCCGCAGGCAGGACCGGCGTTGTGCAGGGCACTTCCTCTTTCCAAATAATCTGACTTTCACAGAATTTCTTTTATTTTTATGCAAATGAGATTCTGGGGGGCGGAGCCCTGACTGTTACTGCACCGGTTTTGTACACTAAAGGGAATGTGAATCGGCAGAGCCGGATGTTGGTGGGAGCCGGAATAATAGGACAGTAGGTGCATTAGGAATAATCCCGCCCTTGGGGCACCAAGAACTAATTCATATTAAACTGATTTCTCCATAAAATGACAGGAAAGGTTCCAACTCAAAATCTGCTTAAAAATTCCCCTTTTATGCCTTTAATTGTATGAAGACAGCGACCAAAACTTCTCCTGAAATAACCATCCTCCTCCCTGATCTCACCAGGTTTTCAGTAGAGGAATCACTGCTGCGGCTCTGGAGGGGTCACACACAGAGAGGGAATCTCCCATCAAAATCCATCCATAGATCCCGGCACCAGGACGGTGAGAATCTTCTGATATTTCTCCGGACTTCTAAAATCAACATTTAAAATTATGCTAATGAGTCAGAAGTGCTCCAGGGGCGTTACCAGAGCCCCTCCTGCATTGTAGTCATTTATTTCTTTTTTCATTTCTTATTATTTGCATTTGGGGGGGGGGGCATTGATAAATCTGAGGATGAGTGCGCGACTTTTTCACCCGCCCGGCCGCCATCTCACTGCAGCCAAGTTTTCGAGTCTCGCACCCGATGTATCTTCGGAGTACAGATTCTGACGTCATAGTTTTGCACATGGCTGCAAAAAGTCCTAAATTCTTGCATAAAAAAAGCTTTGCTCCTCTTCTGGCGCGGGAAAAAATTAGAATGTCTTGCTCAAAAATGTGTGACTTTTGTGCAACTTTTTTAAAAAGTCACAAGAAACCAACAGCATCAGACGCCAGAGTTACCCCCCTCGTAGATATCAAGCCCAAAAACTGACCCCCTAGGACAGTGATGGCAAACCTTTTAGATACCAGGTGCCCAAACTTCAACAAAACCTACTTATTTACCATCTAGTGCCAACTTGACAATTTAAACAGTAACTTATTGCTCTCTTTTGTTCCACAACAGTCAATCGTATCAGCACCCTGAGGACACCAATACAGTTGAAAGCAGGAAGGCAAATTCATACATCATTGTTCTCTCCAGGGTCTCTCTGCACAGGAAGAATCACGGGGCCAGTAGTAGGACCTCCAAAAATATTCCAAGTCACAGGATACATCACTTTAAGTGTGCCAAGAGCTGCATCTCAATTGTCTAGGACTGCAGGAAGATTTAAGTCCTGTCTGGTGAACTTTGTCTTGGGGAGACAGCCTGGGTGCCCACAGAAAGGACTCAGAGTGCTGCCTCCGGCACACGTGCCATAGGTTCGCCATCACTGCCCTAGGACTTATAGGTCGGTCTGGATCTGCTGAGCAGGTCACATGCTGGACCGTGGAGCTCAGTAACACGCGTGTCTTCTCTCCAGTGTCTGCCACAGGTTCTAACAGGAAGTGGGAGACCAAAACCTTTGTTAAAAATACTCTATGAAGCAAATTCTAGATCTCTGCTTGCTGTCATTCAACAAGAAGCTTCTTTGTTTACTTCCTATGGATAAAAACCTTTCCCTGCTCATATGATGTGGATGGTTTGTTATTTCACAGAGAGCAATTAGAGCAGCGTGTTACAACGAGCCGTGCACCTGTGTGACATCACATGACCAAATATATAACGAGCCATGCACCTGTGTGACATCACATGACCAGGGACATAACGAGCCGTGCACCTGTGAGACATCACATGACCAAATATATAACGAGCCATGCACCTGTGTGACATCACATGACCAGGGATATAACGAGCCGTGCACCTGTGTGACATCACATGACCAGGGATATAACGAGCCGTGCACCTGTGTGACATCACATGACCAAATATATAACGAGCCGTGCACCTGTGTGACATCACATGACCAGGGACATAACGAGCCGTGCACCTGTGTGACATCACATGACCAGGGATACAATGAGCTTTGCACCTGTGTGACATCACATGACCAGGGATACAATGAGCTTTGCACCTGTGTGACATCACATGACCAGAGATATAATGAGCCGTGCACCTGTGTGACATCACATGACCAGGGATATAATGAGCCGTGCACCTGTATGACATCACATGACTAGGGATATAACAAGCCATGCACCTGTGTGACGTCACATGACCAGGGACATAAGGAGCCGTGCACCTGTGTGACATCACATGACCAGGGATATAACGAGCCGTGCACCTGTGTGACATCACATGACCAGGGATATAACGAGCCGTGCACCTGTGTGACATCACATGACCAGGGACATAACGAGCCGTGCACCTGTGTGACATCACATGACCAGAAATATGACGAACCGTGCACCTGTATGACATCACATGACCAGGGATATAACAAGCTGTGCACCTGTGTGACATCACATGATCAGGGATATAATGAGCCATGCACCTGTGTGACATCACATGACCAGGGGTATAACCAGCCATGCACCTGTGTGACATCACATGACCAGGGATATAATGAGCCATGCACCAGGATGACATCACATGACCAGAAATATAACGAGCTTTGCACCTGTGTGACATGACATGACCAGGGATATAACGAGCCGTGCACCTGTGTGACATCACATGACCAGGGATAAAACGAGCTGTGCACCCGTGTGACATCACATGACCAGGGATATAACGAGCTGTGCACCTGTGTGACATCACATCACCAGGGATATAATGAGCTGTGCACCTGTGTGACATCACATCACCAGGGATATAACGAGCTGTGCACCTGTGTGACATCACATGACCAGGGACATAACGAGCCGTGCACCTGTGTGACATCACATGACCAGGGATATAACGAGCCGTGCACCTGTGTGACATAACATGACCAGGGATATAACGAGCCATGCACCTGTGTGACATCACATGACCAGGGATATAACGAGCTGTGCACCCGTGTGACTTCACATGACCAGAAATACAGTGAGACTTGCACCTGTGTGACATCACAAGACCAGGGTCCGGTTCTCATCCACAGGAAGTAAACAATGAAGCTTCCTATAGAATGACAGCAAGCAGAGGTCTAGAAAACCATGAAGAACTGATACAGAAAGTTTATATGAAAATTGTAGAACTTTTCATTGCCAAAACAATATCAATTATCTGCTGAAGTTTGTTAAAAGTGGACGACCCCTTTAAGGATTGTGAACCGGAAGCAGCTGGTCATGAGCTCATTACAGCGGAGACTTATAGAGGAACGATCGATGGTTCTTGTATCTTTGTGGAGGGTTCTGAGGTCTGGGCACAATGTGAGGCTGTTACGTACACGGCGCATGAGCCCCAACCCAAATGTGGAGCTTGTGGAGCGAGAGCTTTCTGCTGTTTATTCATCATCTCATGATTATCTATATTTACTGTTTGAAGCGTTTAATCCCAAACCTCATTAAACGTCGCGATTTTCAGGAAGCCGAAAAAGTATTTGTTCCTGAGCAATTATTTATTTGGGTGTTTAATCAGCGTCGCCGGAGTCAGGGCTCATCCTGCAGGTTTGGAAAAGTTTGTCTTCTGCTTTCATTCCTTGGACGGGCAACTTCAAGATTCTCAGATATCAAAGGATTTACCTGTAATCTCTGGTGTCTCTCCGGGAGAAGCGTTTCGGTTTACAATGTTTGACATAGGTTTTAGCTATTGCTTAATAAATATACAGACAAAGCGCTAATCCCTGAGAACATGGAGTCCTCCTTCATTATCTCTGCCCACAATGAAAGGGAAGACAGAAATCATCACTGTATTTATTGGGGGGTCAAAAAGTTTCATTGTAAGAAAAGTTATCGGTTCCCAGGAAGAAGCCGATGGTTCTGAGCTCCCATTAGGCGACTGAGAGATGAGTAAATATTGCTCACCCCACTGCTCGCCCCACTACTCCCCCCACTGCTCCCCCCACTGCCCGCCCTTCTGCTCGCCCCACTGCTCCCCCCACTGCTTGCCCCACTGCTCGCCCCACTGCTCCCCCCACTGCTCGCCCCACTGCTCCCCCCACTGCCAGCCCCACTGCTCGCCCCACTGTTCGTCCTACGACTCAACCCACTGCCCGCCACACTGCTCGCCCCACAGCTCCCCCCACTGCCCACCCCACTGCTCGCCCCACTGTTCGTCCTACGGCTCAACCCACTGCCCGTCCCACTGCTCCCCCCACTGCCCGCCCCACTGCTCGCCCCACTGCTCACCCCACTGCTCGCCCCACAGCTCGCCCCTCTGCTCGCCCCACTGCCCGCCCCACTGCTCGCCCCACTGTTCGTCCTACGGCTCAACCCACTGCCCGCCCCACTGCTCGCCCCACTGCCCGCCCCACTGCTCGCCCCACTGCTCACCCCACTGCTCACCCCACTGCTCGCCCCTCTGCTCGCCCCACTGCCCGCCCCACTGCTCGCCCCACTGTTCGTCCTACGGTTCAACCCACTGCCCGCCCCACTGCTCGCCCCACTGTTCGTCCTACGGCTCAACCCACTGCCCGCCCCACTGCTTGCCCAACCGCTCGCCCCTCTGCTCGCCCCACTGCCCGCCCCACTGCTCGCCCCACTGCTCCCCCCACTGCCCGCCCCACCGCTCGCCCCACTGCCCGCCCCACTGCCTGGATTGTAAAACCAAGCACTGACATACTTGTGTGTCCCCTCTGGTAGGATCTGCTTTTCTTTCAGCTTCTTATGTCCTGTTTTTTTAAAAAAAAAGCTTTTAAAATTATGCAAAATTAGCCTGAAGGGCTCCAGGCTCCATAGAAGTTAATGGAGCCTTGAGCTTCTCAAGCTCATTTGCATAAATTTTTAAGCCCCTTTTTCTTGAAAATAAGCATAAAAAGAGCCACAGATCCTGCCAGAGAGGGCGCACACCAGTAAGTCAGTGCTTGGTTTACAATCCTTCACCTTGTGCTAGATGTCCTTTAAGAAATTCAGGTGCAAAGCAATAAAAGCAAATCAAAGGGCTGACTTCTTCAATCTCCTCCTGGTAGAGGAAGGGTTAATGCTGTATATAGACCCGGGCTTGCTGTCCCTTCCTTTCTCAGATGGGACCCTAGCCACAGGTTAGGAGCCCAGTCTCAGCTTCTTCTTCTGGTTGCTCTTCTCCTCCAGGCACCGTGTTCCCAAACTACAAAACAGGATCTGGGATTGTTCTCCTTATATCCCTTCAGGGAAGAAATTGTTACATTTTAGTATAAAAACAATGACAAAGTGTTCTCCCATAGACTTACAGAGTCCCCATAATATTCTATGGCAGGAAGTTTCTAAAGTGTAAACAACTTTCCCGGCAGCTCCTGTCACTCTATAGGTCCGGCTGTCTGCTTGTCGGGTGAGCACGTCTGTTGTTCTTCTCCAAAGCGATCATTACTAGAGCTGGAAAATTACTACCGGCTTCTCTGGGAGATGGAGATACAGTCAGAAATGTCTCTCAGCGCTCATTAACCCTTTCTGCCAGTCTATACAGTAATAATAAACAGAATGTATATAGAAAAATACTATAGATTACTGCAAGTTAACCCTTGATGTAAAATAAGGTAAGAAATGCTGAAGTCACATGAAATGCAAATGTCCACAAATGTCCAAAGTTACAGGACCCCGCAGCAGGGCTGGATGTTCCTATATCCATGATTAACATGTTTTTTGTTACTCCAAACTGTGTGATATGACAGTATTACTCACAGGAGCCTCTGCAGCAGTAGGGGGGGGGGGTGTTACTATTATTCTGATTATGATCCAGGGTAACAAGATTTATTTTTGCTGCCCACAATGTGTAAATTGGACCTTGTCTCTGATCACAGCCTCCGCAGCAGTGGATGAGTGGGATGACATTGGACAGGGCAGTGACTTATACACTAATATACAGTAGTTTATCCAGGGCATGAAAGTACATCCAAAGCCTACAGCAGGAGAAGAGGAGGGTGTTGTGTGGGCAGGAGGTCAGGACTTGTATAGTGTTAAAATTTAAGACTATAGAGGAAATTTATCATATGCAGCGTGGGAATTATCACATGCACCCATCCCTCCCCCCCCCCCTTCCCTCCTGGATGCGTCACGAGGCTTAGGTCTTCCCATTTAGTTTTGCACAAAACCTGCAAATGCTTGCAGATTTCGAAACAGTGCGCAGGTATGGGGCAGGATCCACCCGGGCCCCACCCCACCGCGCCCTTCCATTCCCCCCTCCCCCTTCCATTCCCCCCTCCCCCATGGTGCGGAGGTGGTGGAGCCGCGAGGCTACCGGAACCTCCGTGTTACTCCCCACTGAACTGGGCTTCACCCCTTCACACCCCACCAGGTGACGTAATGGGGAGATAGTCCCCACTCCTGGCCGTGCCTATTTCAGGGCTTTTATGCCTGGTTCCAGGGGTATAAGCCCGATCAATAGGACCGATGGTGTGAACCTAACCCTAGAGAGACGTATCTGTGCACTATATGAAATGATTATTCCCATTGTTGTCATATACAGGTTATTGGATGTGTGACCACAAAACAACGAAAATAGTCCAAATCTCCAAACCTGACCTGTTTGGACTCCGCGTGGCGGTATTATGTCAGCATTATATGGCGCCATTATTTGCTCAATGGAGGTGAATTCAGACTCAATTATCAAAATGCGCTAAATGTCTCCACCAGAATAATTCCTTCCTCTCCACTTAAACCCTTGGAAGAATAAGATTCATAAAAGGGGATGAAAGCAGAAGAACGAGATAAGAAATGCACAGACATGGATATTATTTGAAATAAATGTAGAATTATGCACAGTTACTCCAAAGTAACGCTCCCTTTGATCGGCGGCGTCTGGATGGGCTTGTGAGTGGCAGCGATGTATCCGCTGCAATATCAAGGGAAACCATTCAAATACCTTTAAATGAGTGTTAAACACATAAACCACAACTCAAACAATCCATTTATCTTCTTTTGTAGGGAATTCCGATTCCGTAACGAGCCTCGCGCTTTATCATAGGAAATATCACATCATTCTCTAGGTGCAGATACACTGCCGCAAAATTGCATTAGTTCTTGAAAAATTAATCATCTCCCCGGCGTCTGTTGGTTTTTGTGCCCTCTGATGGGTTTTACCAGGAATCCTGTTCTGTATAATTGTCCTTTCTTAACTCTCGTCTCTGTTTCCTTAATAATAGATTGACGTGAGAAGCAGATAGGAAAATCGCAATGAAAAGAAAACACATTTCACTTCTGTAACTCAACTGGAGCGTAAACAGCCGGAAGCTTCCAGTCAATCCCTCGTTTAGAAATGACTCTGGACGCCTGAAGATCTTGTGTAGGGCTCATCCTGGAATAAGAAGCCGCAATATGTTACGCCCTGAAACGTCCAAGAAACAGAGAAGATGAAAATAGTGGACGATGGACCCGAAACACAACGTAACTCTCCCCAATGTAACTTCTCCACCTCCAATCACCTCCACCCCCCGCGCCCTGGCGCTCTTTGTGCCCCTCATTTGCCATTTTCTAGGTTCTTTTTTAGACTTTTTAAACACAAATTTTCAAAAAGGTGCAAAAAAAGCTCCGACCATTGTCTTTCCTACACACGCTCAGGACTGGAGGGTTTTGGCTCAATTATTTGCACTTTGGCACAAATCAATGTTAGATCAGCCACAAACATCTGGAAGCAGGAGAAATACAAATTAGGCAAATGAGGTGCAAACCAGGAAACTGCTACCAGCAACCGGATCGAAAAAGCACCAAAAAATAAAAAAAGTACAACAAAAATACTGTATAATACTAAGATAAATCTGCTTCGCTCGTATGTAACTATTATTCCCTAGAACATGTCCTCAATAGTGATGAGAAGACCCCAACCGCAATGTGCAGGTCCGTGACAAACATAATGGGGCAGATTTACTTACCCGGTCCATTCGCGATCCAGCGGCGCGTTCTCTGCGGAGGATTCGGGTCTTCCGGCGATTCACTAAGGCAGTTCCTCCGACGTCCACCAGGTGTCGCTGCTGAGCTGCGCCGAGGTCTGCCGGAGTGCACGTTCCTATACTTGGGGAAGGTAAGCGCGTGTCCTCCGAATCCATGGGGTTTCTCCGAATCCGTGGGGTTTTCGTACGGCCACGCCCCCCGATTTCCATCGCCGATGCGCCACAATCCGATCGTGTGCGTCAAAAACCGATGCAATTCAGGGGAAATCGGCGCAAATCGGAAATATTCGGGGAACATGTCGGGAAACCGCTAATCGGGCCCTTAGTAAATGAACCCCCCCCCGTAAGTTCAAGTCCATGAACCCGGTCTTCAGTCAGAAGTTCTGGTTTGGCTCATAAACACTCCACTTGTATACATCGAGTGTTTTCTGTATATGCAGCAAACACCCACCGGTAACACTCACAATCGAAACCCGTCAGTCGCCAACGGCAAAGCTTGGCTTGGATCGTCGCTCTCCCTGTGAAGTCCTCGGGGCAATCTGCTGCTATGACAGCCTTGGGTCACACAAACACCCGAGGATGTCTCTTTTTACTCAATGTATTTCAATGTGCGATTAAATAAAATTCAAAAAATCTAAAAATTCTAATCACCATAACTGATTTAATGAGCCATTCGCAGTTTCACCATAAAGAATAGTCAGTACCCTTTCCGTAAAACTGCTAAAAAAATAAACAGTGAAAATCCTACACATATTAGGTATCGCCGCATCCCAAAATCTAAATACGATAATGGTTATTCCTGGCAATTAACCCCGTACCGTAAAAAAGCGCACAAAGTCAAAATGCCACTTTTTTTTGCCATTTTGAAAAATATAAAAATGTGATCAAAAGGCCTCAGTACAGTCCTACAAATGGTAGCATTGAAAAGAACATCAAAAGTCACAAAAAATTACACCACCCAGAGCTCCGTACAAAAAAAAGTATAAAAAGTTATCAGCGCCAGATGATGGCAAAATGAAGAATTTTTTTGGACAGGAGGATTTAATTTTAGTAAATGTGTGAAAACATTCAAATACCTGTATAAATGTGTTATCCCCGAACGGGACAGACCCAAAGAATAAAGCAGACGCGTCATTTGGGGCTCACAGTGAAAGCCGTAAAATCCAAGTCCACAAGAAAACGTTATTTCGATAATTTCACTGCATTTGGAATTTTTTTCCCGCTTCCCATCGCTATTAAATACCATCAACCAGCAATTTGTTACTGAGAAAACAAGCCTCATACAGTCCATTATATCATATACCACAGCACAGACAAGACTGATCAGCAGAGAATAAAGCAGGAAGAGCGCCGCTCCCAGTGTAGTGGTCAGATGAGGTCACTGCAGCTCTGATCTTATTCATTGGAATGGGAATTGAGCTGCAGTGACTCTGTTTGGCCACAACACTGAGCACAGAGCTGTCTGCTCCCTGTTCCATTCTCTGTCTGCTTGTTGAACCTCCACTAATCTGATTTTGTGAAATTATTATGTTATGAGTATTTTTTAGCCCACAAGCCTCTTTCTTGTAGGGGGGACAGGTCTTTTTTTTAAAAAAACTAATTTAAAGGCTTCTACAGTCATGGCCATAAGTTCTGAGAATGATACAAATGGCAATTGTTACAAAGTCTCCGGCATCAGGTGTTATAACGGTAATCTGCATATTCTCCAGAATGTTATACAGAGCGATCAGCTTTACACCAATTCATTACAAAGTCAATATTTGCCTAGAAAATTATAGTTTTCCCCCAAAACACATTTCCCCTCATTGCAGGCGCCTTAGGCGGAGCAGCGGCCATGGTGTCAGTGATGTCTCCAGTAACACAGGTGCAGGGGCTGATGGGGACAGGGCTGGGGACAATGTGTCATGTGTAAGTAACAATCACCACTGGGCAGTATAATAGGAGCAGGTAACATGGTGTCAGTGATGTCTCCAGTAACACAGGTGCGGGGGCTGATGAGGACAGGGCTGGGGACAATGTGTCATGTGTAAGTAACAATCACCACTGGGCAGTATAATAGGAGCAGGTAACATGGTGTCAGTGATGTCTCCAGTAACACAGGTGCCGGGGCTGATGGGGACAGGGCTGAGGACAATGTGTCATGTGTAAGTAACAATCACCACTGGGCAGTATAATAGGAGCAGGTAACATGGTGTCAGTGATGTCTCCAGTAACACAGGTGCAGGGGCTGATGGGGACAGGGCTGGGGGACAATGTGTCATGTGTAAGTAACAATCACCACTGGGCAGTATAATAGGAGCAGGTAACATGGTGT
This sequence comes from Engystomops pustulosus, assembly GCF_040894005.1. Classification (NCBI taxonomy): domain Eukaryota; kingdom Metazoa; phylum Chordata; class Amphibia; order Anura; family Leptodactylidae; genus Engystomops; species Engystomops pustulosus. The sequence continues at coordinate 124,094,785 of NC_092418.1, read as the reverse complement.
CAGTGATGTCTCCAGTAACACAGGTGCGGGGGCTGATGGGGACAGGGCTGGGGACAATGTGTCATGTGTAAGTAACAATCACCACTGGGCAGTATAATAGGAGCAGGTAACATGGTGTCAGTGATGTCCCCAGTAACACAGGTGCAGGGGCTGATGGGGACAGGGCTGGGGACAATGTGTCATGTGTAAGTAACAATCACCACTGGGCAGTATAATAGGAGCAGGTAACATGGTGTCAGTGATGTCTCCAGTAACACAGGTGCGGGGGCTGATGGGGACAGGGCTGGGGACAATGTGTCATGTGTAAGTAACAATCACCACTGGGCAGTATAATAGGAGCAGGTAACATGGTGTCAGTGATGTCTCCAGTAACACAGGTGCAGGGGCTGATGGGGACAGGGCTGGGGGACAATGTGTCATGTGTAAGTAACAATCACCACTGGGCAGTATAATAGGAGCAGGTAACATGGTGTCAGTGATGTCCCCAGTAACACAGGTGCGGGGGCTGATGGGGACAGGGCTGGGGGACAATCTGTCAGGATTCAGTAACAATCACACCCCTGGACACTTTACAAGGAGCCTGGTGCTTGGCATCATTGTTTCCCTTCTGTTACCCATGGTTATCTCTAAAGAAACACGAGCAGTCATCATTGCACTGCACAAACCTGGCCACAGGGAAGAGTATCGCAGCGAGAGAGATGTCACCTCAGTCACCGATCTATCGCATCATCAAGGAATCCAAGGAGAGAGGCTCCATTGTTACCAGAAAGGCTCCAGGGGCCCAAGAAGGAGCAGCAAGCGCCAGGACCGTCCCTTACAAGTGTCTCAGCTTGGGGATGGGGCTCCCAGCATCGCAGAGCTCAGGAATGGCAGCAGCAGGTGTGAGTGCATTGAGAACTTGTGGTCAATCATCAGGAGACGGGGGACAAACAAAACCCAACACATTGTGACAGAATGCAGCAGTGACTGTGCAGGAATGGACGGCGATCAGTCAGGATCTGGTGCAGGAGGTGAGTGAGAGCTGCCAGGGAGAATTGCAGAGGTCCTGAAGAAGAAGGAGAGGTCCTGCAGATCCTGACTCGCTGCAGTAACTCCTCCCACCTGACAATAAAAGCTTCTGCTCCCCATAATATGATTGCACTTGTATCTCTGTATGTGATAAACATCTGACAGACCAGAGGGACACATCATGTGACAAGAGGAGATTGTGTCATTCTCAGGACTTATGGCCAGGACTGTATATACTGTATCCTCTGTATACAGGACTGTATATACTGTACCCCCTGTATACAGGACTGTATATACTGTATCCTCTGTATACAGGACTGTATATACTGTATCCTCTGTATACAGGACTGTATATACTGTATCCTCTGTATACAGGACTGTATATACTGTATACTCTGTATACAGGACTGTATATACTGTATCCTCTGTATACAGGACTGTAGATACTGTATCCTCTGTATACAGGACTGTATATACTGTATCCTCTGTATACAGGACTGTATACACTGTATCCTCTGTATACAGGGCTGTATATACTGTATCCTCTGTATACAGGGCTGTATATACTGTATACTCTGTGTACACGACTGTAGATACTGTACCCTCTGTATACAGGACTGTATATACTGTATCCTCTGTATACAGGACTGTATATACTGTACCCTCTGTATACAGGACTGTAGATACTGTATCCTCTGTATACAGGACTGTAGATACTGTATCCTCTGTATACAGGACTGTATATACTGTATCCTCTGTATACAGGACTGTAGATACTGTATCCTCTGTATACAGGACTGTATATACTGTATCCTCTGTATACAGGACTGTATACACTGTATCCTCTGTATACAGGGCTGTATATACTGTATCCTCTGTATACAGGGCTGTATATACTGTATACTCTGTGTACACGACTGTAGATACTGTACCCTCTGTATACAGGACTGTATATACTGTATCCTCTGTATACAGGACTGTAGATACTGTATCCTCTGTATACAGGACTGTATATACTGTATCCTCTGTATACAGGACTGTATACACTGTATCCTCTGTATACAGGGCTGTATATACTGTATCCTCTGTATACAGGGCTGTATATACTGTATACTCTGTGTACACGACTGTAGATACTGTACCCTCTGTATACAGGACTGTATATACTGTATCCTCTGTATACAGGGCTGTATATACTGTACCCTCTGTATACAGGACTGTATATACTGTATCCTCTGTATACAGGACTGTATATACTGTACCATCTGTATACAGGACTGTATATACTGTATCTTCTGTATACATGACTGTATATACTGTATCCTCTGTATACAGGACTGTATATACTGTATCCTCTGTATAAAGGACTGTATATACTGTATCCTCTGTATACAGGACTGTATATACCGTATCCTCTGTATACAGGACTGTATATACCGTATCCTCTGTATACAGGGCTGTATATACTGTATCCCCTGTGTACAGGACTGTATATACTGTATCCTCTGTATACAGGACTGTATATACTGTATCCTCTGTGTACAGGGCTGTATATACTGTGTCCTCTGTATATAGGACTGTATATACTGTATCCTCTGTATACAGGACTGTATATACTGTATCCTCTGTATACAGGACTGTATATACTGTACCCTCTGCATACAGGACTGTATATACTGTGTCCTCTGTATACAGGACTGTATATACTGTATCCTCTGTATACAGGACTGTATATACCGTATCCTCTGTATACAGGACTGTATATACCGTATCCTCTGTATACAGGACTGTATATACTGTATCCTCTGTATACAGGACTGTATATACTGTATCCTCTGTATACAGGACTGTATATACCGTATCCTCTGTATACAGGACTGTATATACTGTATCCTCTGTATACAGGGCTGTAGATACTGTATCCTCTGTACACAGACTGGTGGAATGAATGACTAACCCCCTTCTTAGCATTTATAACTAAACCAGCACTTTAATGACAGCATTCAATCATCCCGTAGTAAACCCAAATAACGTTGACATTGAGGCTCATGTTGGGTGGTGGAAAACCGGTCACAGCATTTATTAACAATTATTGTTTAACAATCTCAAACATTATTGAACAACATTAGGCACATTTGGTGAAAGAAATCTCCATCCAACGGTAAAACGGCTCGGGACTGCACTATGCCCATCTGGACTCCCAGATGGCAAGTCGGCCAGACGAGCAAAGTACACATCTCAAATCTCCATTTTCCGCCACTAGTAGGTCCGTGTACCCCTACACGGAGCTACGACCACCACCCAACAAGAATAGAGCCTGCTCCACCCCATCCTGCAAACCTGCCAGAAATATATCTAACCCAATCTCGTTCAAATGAACGCCGTCAGGACGCAACAAAGCAGCATTGTCGCCTTCCAACTCCTGATGACGCACGACAACCCCACACTTAGCTCTTACATACCGCGCCATTCTAGCATTAACTGTGCGGCGTGATCTCTCCACTGCCGCCGCATCCCTGGCCCCATGCCACACCCTGCGAGGGATAATCTCTGACCACACGAGAACCACTTCCGGGAAATAATCTCCACCGCTTCTGGCAAAACTTGAACCCACTTCAAACCACGAACACCTCTCCAAAACACATCAGCGCGTTGAAAACCGAGTTGCCGACCACCCGGCCGACATGCCGCTCTCTGACCCGCCCAAAGGACATACGAATGCCCCAAAATCCAAACTGTCGGATGGAGTGATCCTGAAGAGCCTGCAAGACAAACAAATAAATTAGAGCAGATCAGGGCGAACATATCTAGCAAAACACGCAGACCTCCATCTACCTATCCGCATAACTTCAGAGTCGGGCAAGCCCGCTCTAGCCGCCTCAGTTGCTGCGCCAATCCTAAACGAATGGGTCCCATATGCGGATACATCTGAACCAACCTCCAACAAACATTTCTTAAAAACAGACCGGAATTGAAAACACGTCAAAGGGGAACCATCCCCATGGGATAAGAAATTGTCCCCCGGAAGAGACAAAGACACATAGTCTTGTGCAAGGGCATAAGGGCACGCTGGCCCGAGTACCGCCAGAAGGCGAACCCATGAACCCCGACCATAAAGGTCAGTCTTGGACCTACGCACCCGAATCCTAACACAACCTGGACCCAAACACACATCCCCTCTAAACAAACCACCCCGCTTGACAGAAGAAGGGGACACCAGCTCACTCACCCGAAAAGCCCCAAAAAATGCAAAACTGAAAGCCAGCGCAAACAATAAAGCCTCTGTAGGAGAGGAACACACTATCGGAGTGACCCGTATCAGGTCACACAACAGAGCAAAAGAAACCGGGCAACGCGATTCCACAGTAACGTGTTCTCGACGCCAACCCTTCAAAGCTTGTCGTATCACAAAAGACTTTGTGACATCTGAAAAGCCATAAAGCTGCAAGAAAAAAGCTACCCCAGCTAACCTGCGCAGCGCTACTGCACCGGACACACCTAATTCCCGCAATGATACCAAATACCGGTGGGTAACCTGAATTCTGTCAGAAACACAATGGAAAACATCAAACCCACCAGACACAGCCAACCAGGCCTCCCACGCCTTACCGTACTGCTGCCAAGTAGACGGGGCCAAAGATGACCGAACTAAGGCCATCAGCTGCGGATCAGCTCCCACAGGAAACCCGGGCACTCCTTGCCCAACAGCGCCGCCGATGGGTGGCGCTGCCAGAAAACCTGGAAATCAAAGCGTGACAACGGATCAGCGACAATATTCTCAACCCCAGGGACATGACGGGCACGGAAATGGATGTTACACTGAAGGCAACGCAGAACCAGATGCCGCAGGAGAGACAAAACTGGCAAAGAGGAGGAAGTCTGTTTGTTAATGCAATAAACAACACCCAAATTATCAGTGCAAAAACGAATCCTCCTGTTGGAAAAAACATACCCCCAAATCTCAACCGCAACCACTATTGGAAAGAGCTCCAAAAGCGTAAGGTTGCGAACCAGACCATCCTGTATCCATGACTCAGGCCAAGGAGCCGCACACCATTCGTCGCCAAAAACCGCCCCAAAACCGCTACCACCAGCAGCGTCTGTAAACAATGAGAGCTCAACATTCTCCACCTCATCACTTTGCCAGCAAGTCCTACCATTATAGGACACCAAAAACTGCCGCCACATTTGCAAATCCGCACGCAATGAAGCAGAAATGCGAATGTGATGGTCTGGATTAACCACTCCCCTCGTGGCCAAAGACAAGCGTCTAGAAAAAACCCGGCCCATTGGCATGATTCTACAAGCGAAAACCAAAAGGCCGAGAAGCGACTGCACCTGCCGCAGCGTAACCCTCTTCACAGCGCAGAATCCTTCTACCAGAGACACCAGCCTTTCCAACTTATCCACAGGCAAACGATACACCATGGCCTCTGAATCGAACTCGATGCCCAAAAAGGAAATGACCGTTTTCGGTCCCTCTGTCTTATCAACCGACAACGGCACCCCGAAACGCTGCATCAAAAACCGAAAAGTAGAAAGGAGATGCAAACACACAGGGCTCTCCGCCGGCCCCACAAAAAGAAAATCATCTAGATAATGGGTGACCGAACGAAAACCTGTCTCCCAACGAACTACCCACTCCAGAAATGAACTAAACGACTCGAAATAACGACAAGAAATGGAACACCCCATGGGCAGGCAAGTGTCGTAATAAAAAAGGCCATCAACACAACAACCTAGTAGATGATAACATTCCGGATGAACTGGCAACAAACGAAAAGCCGATTCCACATCAGACTTAGCCATGAGGGCCCCTTGACCCGCCTCCCTAAGAAGATAAACCGCCCTATCAAAAGACACGTAGGAGACAGAAGCCTCCTCGGCAGAAATACCATCATTCACAGACGTGCCCTTCGGAAAGGACAAGTGGTGAATGAGGCAAAACTTTCCCGGTTCCTTCTTGGGAACAACTCCCAAAGGGGAAACACGCAAATTAGGGAAAGGCGGCGTATCAAAAGGGCCCTCAATCCTACCCAAATCCACTTCCTTCTGAATCTTCTCCCTTAAAATGCCAGGATTCTCCCTGGCAGACTTCAAATTCTTCGACACACAACCTTCCTCCCTATACTCAAAAGGTATAAAAAACCCACAACTAAAACCTTCCCACAACTGACTGGCGGCCAGCCGATCAGGATACTGGTAGAGCCACGGCAACATCGCGACTACGTTCACTGGCGTCTTTCCGATCAGGGAGGGGTTGGGACCTGGCGCCCTGCTTCTGTGGCGCACGGGGACAACGGACGACTGTGTGGCCACCCCCACAAGAGGAGCACTCGTGCTTGTACCTACACAAGCCATAGAAACGGCAGTGTCCGTCATTATACAGCCAGCAGGCGCCAGGTCGCCGGGGGGCCACCGATCCCTGAGCAGCAGATGCAGAGGAACCGGCGGCCGAGGACTGAAAAGGCGGCTTAGGGGACACCATCAAACGCACCCAAACATCGGTCACCTTAACACCCCAACCCACATCAGGCTCCAATGCAAGCCGCCGCCTAAAGTCCTCATCATACTTCCACCAAGCATTGCCACCATGAGTCTTAAACGAAGTGTAAATGACATCTTGATACAAAAACAATTCTGAACAGCGCTCCGGATGCTTTTGACCCATAACATAACCCAAGACGGAGAAAGCCTGTAACTAGAGATGAGCGAGCACTAAAATGCTCGGGTACTCGTTATTCGAGACGAACTTTTCCCGATGCTCGAGTGCTCGTCTCGAATAACGAGCCCCATTGAAGTCAATGGGAGACTCGAGCATTTTTCAAGGGGACCAAGGCTCTGCACAGGGAAGCTTGGCCAAACACCTGGGAACCTCAGAAAAGGATGGAAACACCACGGAAATGGACAGGAAACAGCAGGGGCAGCATGCATGGATGCCTCTGAGGCTGCTTAATCGCACCATTATGCCAAAATTATGGGCAACAGCATGGCCATGACAGAGTGACAGAATGAAGCTAGATAGCATCTAAAACATCCAATAATTGACCCTGACACTATAGGGGACGGCATGCAGAGGCAGCGGCAGCAGGCTAGAGAGTGTCATGGCGACATACCCTAAATGGACTCAGGCTTCAAACCAATGGGTGGCAGAGAGGAACCAAAGGAGGTGAGCAAGAAGCGCTCAAATAATATCAGTACATGATAAAAGTTTGCCAGTATATTTTGTGGATTACACAGCAGGGTGGCGACAAAGTTAACATGGAAGCCATGAAAACAACCCAAAATTCTGCCTGACACAGCTCGTTTGATAAGGGGACCATGTATGGAGGCAGTGAACTAGTAGTAGATTAAAGGTGCTGCAGTTAAAACTATGTTAGTTGGATCTTGTGATGGAGCTGGCGCTCCGCTGCCAGACGAGCTTTCGCCAATCCAAGCCCCTGTCTCTAGGCTACTCCCCAAACAGCACTTCTAAGAACCTTTTGTATAAGATCAAGTGTAGTAGCGTTCTTATAAGTTTAGGATATGGCGGGTGAGGGGAATGTAAACAGATGCGCAAGAAGCGCTGAAATAATATCGGTAAATGATAAAAGTTTGCCAGTATTTTTTGTGGATTACACAGCAGGGTGGCGACAAAGTTAACAAGTTTGTTGTGGAAGCCATGAAAACAACCCAAAATTCTGCCTGACACAGCTCGTTTGATAAGGGGACCATGTATGCTTACAGTTCATGCCAGTCGCTGCACTGGCTGCCAGTCTCCTTTCGAATACAGTTTAAAATAATAACCCTCATCCATAAAGCTCTGTATAATGCGGCACCCCCCTACCTCTCCTCTCTTATCTCAGTCTATCGCCCAACCCGTGCTCTTAGATCCGCCAGTGATCTTAGATTAACCTCTACCCTAGTGCGGACCTCCCACTCGCGTCTCCAAGACTTCTCTAGAGCTGCACCAATTCTATGGAATGCTCTGCCCCGGACTATCAGACTAATACCTAACCTCCAAAGTTTCAAACGTGCTCTTAAAACCCATTTCTTTAGGCAAGCCTATAACACTCATTAACTGCATGAAGTTTTAACTCTTCTACTAACCCGTCCTGTGTCGTCCTCCCATCTGTTATCCAGCAACCAACAGGCACCAGACTTCTCTACAGTCCCATTCACCCTGGACCTGGTATATAAGATGACGGCTGAGTGGTTCAAGCGACAGCAATTCCATTTATTATATTTTGTTCTATTCCCTAAGAAGAATGGCTTGACCATTAAATATTCTTTTACCTCGTGTTACCCCATCATCTTCATAAACCGTAAGCTCTGGCGAGCAGGGACCTCACTCCTGTTGTTCCATACAAATGTTGTGCTCTGTTACATTACATTTGTATTTGTTTCCTATGATTTGTAAAGCGCTACAGAATATGATGGCGCTATATAAATAAAGATTATTATTAGAGATGAGCGAACATGCTCGTCCGAGCTTGATGCTCGGTCGAGCATTAGGGTACTCGAAACTGCTCGTTACTCGGACGAATACTTCGCCCGCTCGAGAAAATGGCAGCTCCCGCCGTTTTGCTTTTTGGCGGCCAGAAACAGAGCCAATCACAAGCCAGGAGACTCTGCACTCCACCCAGCATGACGTGGTACCCTTACACGTGGATAGCAGTGGTTGGCTGGCCAGATCAGGTGACCCTGGGATAGACTAGCCGCTGGCCGCGCTGCTCGGATCATTCTGTCTCTGGATGCCGCTAGGGAGAGAGCTGCTGCTGGTCAGGGAAAGCGTTAGGGTGTTCTATTAGCTTACTGTTAGGCAGGAGTGATTCTCCAAGAACCCAACAGCCCTTCTTAGGGCTACAATAACGTTCTACTTTTTTTATTTTAATTTGCATCTATTACCATTTTGTGAGGAATTAGCAGGGGGACTTGCTACCGTTGTGTTTAGCTCTTAGTGGCGCACATATCCATAGCAAAGACCGAAGTGGGAAAATTCAGTAGGGGTTGGATTTCTATTAGGCAATAACTCAGTGTCATCTCATCTGGCATAGTAGTGTGCTTCCTTTGATACTTGGCTAGAAAATAGCCATAGCAATAGGATAGGATTGTTTGGTTCTAAAAACTCAAAAAAAAACAAAAAACACAAAAAAAAACAAAAAACACAAAAAAAACACAAAAAAAAACAAAAAGAAGTAAAAAAAAAAAAAAAGTTATAACTCTCATTTTAAAAATGTTTAACCCCAGGGCTAGGGGTAGAGGACGAGGGCGGGGACGTGGGCGTCCAACTACTGCAGGGGTCAGAGGCCGTGGTCCTGGGCGGGGTGAGACACCACCTGCTGATGAGGGAGCAGGGGAACGCCGCAGAGCTACACTCCCTAGGTTCATGTCTGAAGTTACTGGGACTCGTGGTAGAGCACTGTTGAGGCCAGAACAGTGCGAACAGGTGATGTCGTGGATTGCTGACAATGCTTCGAGCAATTTGTCCACCACCAGTCAGTCTTCCACGCAGTCCACCCATGTCACCGAAATCCCCACTCCTCCAGCTCCTGCACCTCAGCCTCCTCCCCCCCAGTCTGCCCCCTCCCAGGAAAATTTGCCATTTGAACCGGCATACTCTGAGGAACTGTTTTCTGGACCCTTCCCACAGTCACAAACCACTTGTCCGGTTGCTGCTGAGCAATTTTCCGATGCCCAGGTTTTCCACCAGTCACAGTCTGTGGGTGATGATGACCTTCTTGACGTAGTGGAAGTGTGTAAAGAGGTGTCCGACGATGAGGAGACACGGTTGTCAGACAGTGGGGAAGTTGTTGTCAGGGCAGGAAGTCCGAGGGGGGAGCAGACTGAGGGATCGGAGGATGATGAGGTGACAGACCCAAGCTGGGTTGAGAGGCCGGGTGAACACAGTGCTTCTGAGACGGAGGAGAGTCCTCGACCTGAACAGGTTGGAAGAGGCAGTGGTGGGGCCAGACGGAGAGGCAGGGCCAGAGCTGGTGCATCAGCGCCACTGTCAACTAGTGAAGCTCCCGTGGTGAGGGCTCTTGCGGCGAGGGCTAGATCTTCAGAAGTGTGGAGGTTCTTTAAGGAAACACCGGATGACCGACGGACTGTGGTGTGCAACATTTGCCAAACCAGGCTCAGCAGGGGTTCCACCACTACTAGCTTAACTACCACCAGTATGCGCAGGCATATGAATGCTAAACACCCCACTCAGTGGCAACAAGCCCGTTCACCTCCGGCCGTGCACACCACTGCTCCTTCCCCTGTGTCAGCTGCTAGTCAGCCCCCTGCCCAGGACCCTGGCACAAAAACCCCATCGTCGCCTCCACGATCCTCCACAGCATCCACCAGCGTTCAGCTCTCCATACCCCAGACGCTGGAGCGGAAACGCAAATATAGTGCAACCCACCCGCACGCCCAAGCCCTTAATGTGCACATCTCCAGATTGCTTAGCCTGGAGATGCTGCCCTATCGGCTAGTAGAGACCGAGGCCTTTCGCCACCTCATGGCGGCGGCCGCCCCTCGGTATTCGGTCCCCAGCCGCCACTACTTTTCCCGATGTGCCGTCCCAGCCCTGCACCAGCACGTGTCAGACAACATCATCCGTGCCCTGACCAACGCCGTTTCTGACAAGGTCCACCTGACCACGGACACGTGGACGAGTGCTGCCGGGCAGGGCCACTATATATCGCTGACGGCACATTGGGTTAACTTGGTGGAGGCTGGGACCGAGTCTGACCCTGGGGCTGCTCATATACTGCCGACGCCGAGGATTGCGGGGCCTACCTCGGTCCAGGTGTTTCAGGCCTACTATGCCTCCTCCTCCTCCCACCCCTCCTCCACCTCCTCCTCCGAACTACCATCCGTGGGCACGGCGCCATCAGTCGGTAGCTCTAGGCACAGCAGCAGTGCCGTCGCTAAGCGACAGCAGGCGGTGCTCAAACTGCTGAGCCTAGGCGACAAAAGGCACACCGCCCAAGAGCTATTACAGGGCATCACGGCGCAGACTGATCTGTGGCTGGCACCGCTGAACCTCAAGCCGGGAATGGTTGTGTGTGACAACGGCCGTAACCTGGTGGCGGCTCTGCAACTCGGCAGACTGACACATGTGCCATGCCTGGCCCATGTGTTAAATCTGATAGTGCAGCGTTTCCTCAAGACATACCCCAATCTGTCTGATTTGCTCACGAAGGTGCGCCGCATCTGTGCGCATTTCAGGAAGTCCAGCCCAGATGCTGCCACTCTCAGGGCAGCGCAGCGCCGCCTCCAACTGCCCGCTCACCGACTGTTGTGCGACGTGCCCACGAGGTGGAATTCAACACTGACCATGTTATCCAGAGTTTACCAGCAGCGCAGAGCGATTGTAGACTGCCAGATGTCAACTTCCACCAGAACTGGTAGTCAGGTCAGTCAGCTTCCTCAAGTCTACAATGAGGAGTGGACGTGGATGTCTGATATCTGTCAGGTGCTGAGTAACTTTGAGGAGTCAACACAGATGGTCAGTGGCGATGCCGCCATCATCAGCCTCACCATCCCGCTGCTTGGCCTGTTGAAAAACTCTCTGGTCAGCATGAAGTCGGAAGCTTTGCGCTCGTCACAAAAGACGGGGGAAGAATATTCCCTTGTTGATAGCCAAAGCACCCTGAGGTCTGTTTCTCAGCGCATATCGGAGGAGGTGGAGGTGGAGGAGGATGAGGAGGAAGAGGAGGAGAATGTTGGCGAGACACAAGAGGGGACCATTGTTGAGTCCTTCACTGTTCAGCGTGTATGGGCAGAAGAAGAGGAGTTGGAGGAGTTGGAGGAGGAGGAAATGGACAGTCAGGCCAGTGAGGGGAGTGAATTCTTACGCGTTGGTACTCTGGCGCATATGGCAGATTTCATGCTAGGCTGCCTATCCCGTGACCCTCGCGTTCAAAGAATTTATTCCAGCACCGATTACTGGGTGTTCACTCTCCTGGACCCACGGTACAAGCAAAATCTTCCCACTCTCATCCCTGCAGAGGAAAGGAGTGTGAGAATGCATGAATACCAGCAGGCCCTGGTGCACAAGCTGAAACAGTATTTCCCTTCTGACAGCGCTAGCGGCAGAGTGCGTAGTTCTGCGGGACAAGTAGCGAGGGAGAGTAGGCGAGCAGGCAGCTTGTCCAGCACTGGCAAGGGTACGCTTTACAAGGCTTTTGCCAGCTTTATGTCACCCCAGCAAGACACTGTCACCTGTCCCCAGTCTCGGCAGAGTAGGGCTGATCTTTACAGAAAGATGGTGAGGGAGTACGTAGCTGACCATACCATCGTCCTAAATGATCACACAGCTCCCTACAACTACTGGGTTTCAAAGCTGGACATGTGGCACGAACTGGCGCTGTACGCCTTGGAGGTTCTTGCCTGCCCTGCCGCTAGCGTCTTGTCCGAGCGGGTTTTCAGTGCAGCTGGTGGCATCATCACCGATAAGCGTACACGCCTGTCGACTGACAGCGCTGACAGGCTGACGCTTATTAAAATGAATAAAGGCTGGATTTCTCAGAATTTCCAATCTCCACCAGGTGAAGGAAGCTCAACCTGAATAATTGATCCACTCCTCCTCCTCCTCCTCATTTTCCTCCTTCTCCTCCTCTTTGTACAGTAAAGCAGAGGAAAATGGCTATTTTTTGACAGGGCCCACTGGCTCTTGCTATAGTACTTCATGCATTTAATTTTTCTGGAGGGCCACCTACCCGGTCCTCTGTTTGAAACAATTTTTGGGACTGCCACATACAGGCACTCAATCTATTCCATTTTACTGGAGGGCCACCTACCTGCTCCTCTGGTTTGAAGAATTTTTGGGACTGCCACATACAGGCACTCAATCTATTCCATTTTACTGGAGGGCCACCTACCTGCTCCTCTGGTTTGAAACATTTTTGGGACTGCCACATACAGGCACTCAATCTATTCCATTTTACTGGAGGGCCACCTACCTGCTCCTCTGGTTTGAAACATTTTTGGGACTGCCACATACAGGCACTCAATCTATTCCATTTTACTGCAGGGCCACCTACCTGCTCCTCTGGTTTGAAGAATTTTTGGGACTGCCACATACAGGCACTCAATCTATTCCATTTTACTGGAGGGCCACCTACCTGCTCCTCTGGTTTGAAACATTTTTGGGACTGCCACATACAGGCACTCAATCTATTCCATTTTACTGGAGGGCCACCTACCTGCTCCTCTGGTTTGAAAAATGTTTGGGACTGCCACATACAGGCACTATCCAAATTAAATTGTCTCCATAGCAGCCTCCACACGTTGTCTCCATTGCTACCTCCAAAAGTCGTCCATATAGCTGCCTCCATACATCGTCCCTTTATCAAACGAGGTGTGTCAGGCAGAAATTTGGGTTGTTTTCATGGATTCCACATCAAAGTTGTTAACTTTGTCGCCACCCTGCTGTGTTATCCACAAAATATACTGGCAAACTTTTATCATGTACCGATATTATTTGAGCGCTTCTTGCTCACCTCCTTTGGTTCCTCTCTGCCACCCATTGGTTTGAAGCCTGAGTCCATTTAGGGTATGTCGCCATGCCACTCTCTAGCCTGCCGCTGCTGCCGCTGCCTCTGCATGCCGTCCCCTATAGTGTCAGGGTCAATTATTAGATGTTTTAGATGCTATCTAGCTTCATTCTGTCACTCTGTCATGGCCATGCTGTTGCCCATAATTTTGGCATAATGGTGCGATTAAGCAGCCTCAGAGGCATCCATGCATGCTGCCCCTGCTGTTTCCTGTCCATTTCCGTGGTGTTTCCATCCTTTTCTGAGGTTCCCAGGTGTTTGGCCAAGCTTCCCTGTGCAGAGCCTTGGTCCCCTTGAAAAATGCTCGAGTCTCCCATTGACTTCAATGGGGTTCGTTATTCGAGACGAGCACTCGAGCATCGGGAAAAGTTCGTCTCGAATAACGAGTACCCGAGCATTTTAGTGTTCGCTCATCTCTAATTATTATTATTATTATTATGGAGGCAGTGAACTAGTAGTAGATTAAAGGTGCTGCAGTTAAAACTATGTTAGTTGGATCTTGGCATGGAGCTGGCGCTCCGCTGCCAGGCGAGCTTTCGCCAATCCAAGCCCCTGTCTCTAGGCTACTCCCCAAACAGCACTTCTAAGAACCTTTTGTATAAGATCAAGTGTAGTAGCGTTCTTATAAGTTTAGGATATGCCGGGTGAGGGGAATGTAAACAGATGCGCAAGAAGCGCTGAAATAATATCGGTAAATGATAAAAGTTTGCCAGTATATTTTGTGGATAACACAGCAGGGTGGCGACAAAGTTAACAACTTTGATGTGGAATCCATGAAAACAACCCAAATTTCTGCCTGACACACCTCGTTTGATAAAGGGACGATGTATGGAGGCAGCTATATGGACGACTTTTGGAGGTAGCAATGGAGACAACGTGTGGAGGCTGCTATGGAGACAATTTAATTTGGATAGTGCCTGTATGTGGCAGTCCCAAAAATTTTTCAAACCAGAGGAGCAGGTAGGTGGCCCTCCAGTAAAATGGAATAGATTGAGTGCCTGTATGTGGCAGTCCCAAAAATTTTTCAAACCAGAGGAGCAGGTAGGTGGCCCTCCAGTAAAATGGAATAGATTGAGTGCCTGATTGTGGCAGTCCCAAAAAGTTTTCAAACCAGAGGAGCAGGTAGGTGGCCCTCCAGAAAAATTGAATAGATTGAGTGCCTGATTGTGGCAGTCCCAAAAAGTTTTCAAACCAGAGGAGCAGGTAGGTGGCCCTCCAGAAAAATAGAATAGATTGAGTGCCTGTATGTGGCAGTCCCAAAAAGTTTTCAAACCAGAGGAGCAGGTAGGTGGCCCTCCAGAAAAATTGAATAGATTGAGTGCCTGTATGTGGCACTCCCAAAAATTGTTTAAAACAGAGGACCGGGTCGGTGGCCCTCCAGAAAAATTAAATGCACTAAAAAATTAAAAGTACTATAGCTAGAGCCAGTGGGCCCTGTCAAAAAATAGCCAGTTTCCTCTGCTTTACTGTACAAAGAGGAGGAGAAGGAGGAAAATGAGGAGGAGGAGGAGGAGTGGATCAATTATTCAGGTTGAGCTTCCTTCACCTGGTGGAGATTGGAAATTATGAGAAATCCAGGCTTTATTCATTTTAATAAGCGTCAGCCTGTCAGCGCTGTCAGTCGACAGGCGTGTACGCTTATCGGTGATGATGCCACCAGCTGCACTGAAAACCCGCTCGGACAAGACGCTAGCGGCAGGGCAGGCAAGAACCTCCAAGGCGTACAGCGCCAGTTCATGCCACATGTCCAGCTTTTAAACCCAGTAGTTGTAGGGAGCTGTGTGATCATTTAGGACGATGGTATGGTCAGCTACGTACTCCCTCACCATCTTTCTGTAAAGATCAGCCCTACTCTGCCGAGACTGGGGACAGGTGACAGTGTCTTGCTGGGGTGACATAAAGCTGGCAAAAGCCTTGTAAAGCGTACCCTTGCCAGTGCTGGACAAGCTGCCTGCTCGCCTACTCTCCCTCGCTACTTGTCCCGCAGAAGTACGCACTCTGCCGCTAGCGCTGTCAGAAGGGAAATACTGTTTCAGCTTGTGCACCAGGGCCTGCTGGTATTCATGCATTCTCACACTCCTTTCCTCTGCAGGGATGAGAGTGGAAAGATTTTGCTTGTACCGTGGGTCCAGGAGAGTGAACACCCAGTAATCGGTGCTGGAATAAATTCTTTGAACGCGAGGGTCACGGGATAGGCAGCCTAGCATGAAATCTGCCATATGCGCCAGAGTACCAACGCGTAAGAATTCACTCCCCTCACTGGCCTGACTGTCCATTTCCTCCTCCTCCAACTCCTCTTCTTCTGCCCATACACGCTGAACAGTGAAGGTCTCAACAATGGTCCCCTCTTGTGTCTCGCCAACATTCTCCTCCTCTTCCTCCTCATCCTCCTCCACCTCCACCTCCTCCGATATGCGCTGAGAAACAGACCTGAGGGTGCTTTGGCTATCAACAAGGGAATATTCTTCCCCCGTCTCTTGTGACGAGCGCAAAGCTTCCGACTTCATGCTGATCAGAGAGTTTTTCAACAGGCCAAGCAGCGGGATGGTGAGGCTGATGATGGCGGCATCGCCACTGACCATCTGTGTTGACTCCTCAAAGTTACTCAGCACCTGACAGATATCAGACATCCACGTCCACTCCTCATTGTAGACTTGAGGAAGCTGACTGACCTGACTACCAGTTCTGGTGGAAGTTGACATCTGGCAGTCTACAATCGCTCGGCGCTGCTGGTAAACTCTGGATAACATGGTCAGTGTTGAATTCCACCTCGTGGGCACGTCGCACAACAGTCGGTGAGCGGGCAGTTGGAGGCAGCGCTGCGCTGCCCTGAGAGTGGCAGCATCTGTGCTGGACTTCCTGAAATGCGCACAGATGCGGCGCACCTTCGTGAGCAAATCTGACAGATTGGGGTATGTCTTGAGGAAACGCTGAACTATCAGATTTAACACATGGCATGGCACATGTGTCAGTCTGCCGAGTTGCAGAGCCGCCACCAGGTTACGGCCGTTGTCATACACAACCATGCCTGGCTTCAGGTTCAGCGGTGCCAGCCACAGATCAGTCTGCGCCGTGATGCCCTGTAATAGCTCTTGGGCGGTGTGCCTTTTATCGCCTAGGCTCAGCAGTTTGAGCACCGCCTGCTGTCGCTTAGCGACGGCACTGCTGCTATGCCTAGAGCTACCGACTGATGGCGCCATGCCCACGGATGGTAGTTCGGAGGAGGAGGTGGAGGAGGGATGGGAGGAGGAGGAGGCATAGTAGGCCTGAAACACCTGGACCGAGGTAGGCCCCGCAATCCTCGGCGTCGGCAGTATATGACCAGCCCCAGGGTCAGACTCGGTCCCAGCCTCCACCAAGTTAACCCAATGTGCCGTCAGCGATATATAGTGGCCCTGCCCGGCAGCACTCGTCCACGTGTCCGTGGTCAGGTGGACCTTGTCAGAAACGGCGTTGGTCAGGGCACGGATGATGTTGTCTGACACGTGCTGGTGCAGGGCTGGGACCGCACATCGGGAAAAGTAGTGGCGGCTGGGGACCGAATACCGAGGGGCGGCCGCCGCCATGAGGTTGCGAAAGGCCTCGGTCTCTACTAGCCTATAGGGCAGCATCTCCAGGCTAAGCAATCTGGAGATGTGCACATTAAGGGCTTGGGCGTGCGGGTGGGTTGCACTATATTTGCGTTTCCGCTCCAGCGTGTGGGGTATGGAGAGCTGAACGCTGGTGGATGCTGTGGAGGATCGTGGAGGCGACGATGGGGTTTTTGTGGCAGGGTCCTGGGCAGGGGGCTGACTATCAGCTGACACAGGGGAAGGAGCAGTGGTGTGCACGGTCGGAGGTGAACGGGCTTGTTGCCACTGAGTGGGGTGTTTAGCATTCATATGCCTGCGCATACTGGTGGTAGTTAAGCTAGTAGTGGTGGAACCCCTGCTGAGCCTGGTTTGGCAAATGTTGCACACCACAGTCCGTCGGTCATCCGGTGTTTCCTTAAAGAACCTCCAGACTTCTGAAAATCTAGCCCTCGCCGCAAGAGCCCTCGCCACGGGAGCTTCACTAGTTGACACATTTGGCGCTGATGCACCAGCTCTGGCCCTGCCTCTCCGTCTGGCCCCACCACTGCCTCTTCCAACCTGTTCTGGTCGAGGACTCTCCTCCGTCTCAGAAGCACTGTGTTCACCCGGCCTATCAACCCAGCTTGGGTCTGTCACCTCATCATCCTCCGATCCCTCAGTCTGCTCCCCCCTCGGACTTCCTGCCCTGACAACAACTTCCCCACTGTCTGACAACCGTGTCTCCTCCTCGTCGGACACCTCTTTACACACTTCCACTACGTCAAGAAGGTCATCATCACCCACAGACTGTGACTGGTGGAAAACCTGGGCATCGGAAAATTGCTCAGCAGCAACCGGACAAGTGGTTTGTGACTGTGGGAAGGGTCCAGAAAACAGTTCCTCAGAGTATGCCGGTTCAAATGCCAAATTTTCCTGGGAGGGGGCAGACTGGGGGGGAGGAGGCCGAGGTGCAGGAGCTGGAGGAGTGGCGATTTCGGTGACATGGGTGGACTGCGTGGAAGACTGACTGGTGGACAAATTGCTCGAAGCATTGTCGGCAATCCACGACATCACCTGTTCGCACTGTTCTGGCCTCAACAGTGCTCTACCACGAGTCCCAGTAACTTCAGACATGAACCTAGGGAGTGTAGCTCTGCGGCGTTCCCCTGCTCCCTCATAAGCAGGTGGTGTCTCACCCCGGCCAGGACCACGGCCTCTGACCCCTGCAGTAGTTGGACGCCCACGTCCCCGCCCTCGTCCTCTACCCCTAGCCCTCGGGTTAAACATTTTTAAAATGAGAGTTATAACTTTAATTTTTTTTTTACTTTTTTTTGTGTTTTTTGTTTTTTTTTGTGTTTTTGAGTTTTTAAAACCAAACGATGCTATCCTATTGCTATGGCTATTTTCTAGCCAAGTATGAAAGCACACTACTATGCCAGATGAGATGACGCTGAGTTATTAAACAAAATAAACGTAAAATAAAAAAGGACAAATGGCAGACTGTGCCTAATTGAAATCCAACCCCTACTAAATTTTCCCACTTCGGTCTTTGCAATGGATATGTGCGTCACTAAGCGCAAAACACAGCGGTCGCAAGTCTCACTACAAATTGCTCACAATTTGCTAGTAGATGCACTGCAGCAAGTACAGCCACCAGCAGATCAACCAGAAATCAAATATATATAACGCTACTGTAGGCGTAAGTAAGCCGTTTGGATTCTCCTATGGCTATTTTCTAGCCAAGTATGAAAGCACACTACTATGCCAGATGAGATGACACTGAGTTAGTGCCTAATAGAAATCCAACCCCTACTGAATTTTCCCACTTCGGTCTTTGCTATGGATATGTGTGCCACTAAGAGCTAAACACAACGGTAGCAAGTCCCCCTGCTAATTCCTCACAAAATGGTAATAGATGCAAATAAAAAAAAAAAAAAGTAGAACGTTATTGTAGCCCTAAGAAGGGCTGTTGGGTTCTTGGAGAATCACTCCTGCCTAACAGTAAGCTAATAGAACACCCTAACGCTTTCCCTGACCAGCAGCAGCTCTCTCCCTAGCGGCATCCAGAGACAGAATGATCCGAGCAGCGCGGCCAGCGGCTAGTCTATCCCAGGGTCACCTGATCTGGCCAGCCAACCACTGCTATCGACGTGTAAGGGTACCACGTCATGCTGGGTGGAGTGCAGAGTCTCCTGGCTTGTGATTGGCTCTGTTTCTGGCCGCCAAAAAGCAAAACGGCGGGAGCTGCCATTTTCTCGAGCGGGCGAAGTATTCGTCCGAGCAACGAGCAGTTTCGAGTACGCTAATGCTCCAACCAGCATCAAGCTCGGACGAGCATGTTCGCTCATCTCTACCTGTAACCAATTATTAATCGTCTTAGCCACTTTCGGCTTCCTGTCTTGAGGGCGGGCAGTAGCCACCACCCTCTCACGATCCACCGTATTCTGATCAACCGACACAAGCGACCAGATGTCAATATATGCATTAGACCAAATCTTCTCTTTCAACTCAGCATCCAAATGCGCCCCAAGCGGGCTCACCCCGCAAAACACAGCATCCTTGTGAATCCCCGCCAGCAGAGGGGCAGCTGACCCAGAGGAGGGGGGCTGAGGGAGGGGGGCGGGCGCAGGGGGGGTATAACGGTCTAACAAAGCCTTCAATGACGCTACCAGCTCAGAACCCCCCCCCCCTGGGCCCTCCCCACCACCCCACGCCCCAGCATATTGAAAAGTACCTGGAGGAGGAGCACCCGCGGTCACAACCGCGGGCGACGTGCTCGCTGCTGCTGGAACCAGGCCGGACGCCCTGGATGACCCACTGCGGTCCCGCTGATGCCGTGCCCGGCGACTTGGACCAGACCTCGCCGATGGGCTCGATGAACCGCCCGAGGATGACGGGGAGCGCCATCTGGACGACCTGGATCTCCTATGTCTTCGAGTCGACCTGGAGCGGCCACTTTGCTGAGAAATTGACGCCGCAGAGCCGCGGCGCCTGCGCCTGCGGTCGTCCCGGGAGGAGGAAGAAGATGGTGAGCGCCTAGCGTGCTGGGATTGGGCAGGGACACTGGCACACTATCAGCCCCCAAGGGAAAAACAGGGGCCTGGCGCATAGCAAAAAAGGCAGAGGGGTAGACTGCTGGCTGAGATAAAACTGTGCCATCGCCAGAGTCAGACCCAGAGCCGGATCTACATTGGCGCTCCTGGAGCACTTGCGCCGGGCCCCGGGTTCAGCCCTCTCTCTATGGGGCCCCGGGTTCAGCCCTCTCTCTATGGGGCCCCGGCATCTGGCGCTGTAGATCCGGCCCTGTACACAAGAACATGCTACAGGGGCCCCCGCAGGTATCAGCTGCTAAGTATGGGGCTGCTAAACGCTATTAGCAGCCCCATACTGACACGCACACACTATATGGTACTGTGCCTTTAAGGCACAGATACCATAGAGTGGCAGAAGTGCAGGTAGAGTGACCTCTGCCTGCACTTTCAGTCCTCCACAGACGGCCGATCTATG
The DNA here is from genome assembly GCF_040894005.1 of Engystomops pustulosus. Classification (NCBI taxonomy): domain Eukaryota; kingdom Metazoa; phylum Chordata; class Amphibia; order Anura; family Leptodactylidae; genus Engystomops; species Engystomops pustulosus. Next base: position 124,074,189 of record NC_092418.1, on the reverse strand, counting down.
ACTCATAGATCGCGCCGTCTGTGTCTCCACACTGCAGGGAGATGAAGAGCCCGGATGCAGATCATCCTGTCAGCGCTGCGAGGGATCGTCTGGAAAGGTGAGTGAACTTTTATTATTTTATTGTTTTACAGGGGCCCAGAAAGGAAGATAGAAGATAATTTATATATATTAAGGGGCAAATGTATAGTGGAGGGGGGTATTTATATATGGTGGAGGCACTGTATAGGAGACAGAGGGGGGAAGCCACTGTATAGGGGACGAGGGGGGTGTAATTTATATATAGAAGAGTCACTGTATATGGGGGGTGTATTTTATATATGTTGAGGAGCAAATGTTTAGTGGAGGGGGGTTATTTATATAGAGGAGCCACTGTATGGGGAGTGGGGGGTGTAATTTATATAGAGAGGAGCCATTGTATAGGGGACGGGAGAGGGTGTAATATATATATATATATATATATGAGAAGGAACTGTATAGGGGACAGGAGGGGGTAATTTATAAATAGGGAAGCCACTGTATAGGGGACGAGGGGGTGTAATTTATAAATAGGGAAGCCACTGTATAGGGGATGAGGGGGTGTGATTTATAAATAGGGATGCCACTGTATAGGGGACGAGGGGGTGTAATTTATAAATAGGGATGCCACTGTATAGGGGATGAGGGGGTGTAATTTATAAATAGGGATGCCACTGTATAGGGGATGAGGGGGTGTGATTTATAAATAGGGAAGCCACTGTATAGGGGATGAGGGGGTGTGATTTATAAATAGGGATGCCACTGTATAGGGGACGAGGGGGTGTAATTTATAAATAGGGATGCCACTGTATAGGGGACGAGGGGGTGTAATTTATAAATAGGGAAGCCACTGTATAGGGGATGAGGGGGTGTGATTTATAAATAGGGAAGCCACTGTATAGGGGATGAGGGGGTGTAATTTATAAATAGGGAAGCCACTGTATAGGGGATGAGGGGGTGTAATTTATAAATAGGGAAGCCACTGTATAGGGGACGAGGGGGTGTAATTTATAAATAGGGAAGCCACTGTATAGGGGATGAGGGGGTGTAATTTATAAATAGGGAAGCCACTGTATAGGGGACGAGGGGGTGTAATTTATAAATAGGGAAGCCACTGTATAGGGGACGAGGGGGTGTAATTTATAAATAGGGATGCCACTGTATAGGGGATGAGGGGGTGTGATTTATAAATAGGGATGCCACTGTATAGGGGACGAGGGGGTGTAATTTATAAATAGGGATGCCACTGTATAGGGGATGAGGGGGTGTAATTTATAAATAGGGATGCCACTGTATAGGGGATGAGGGGGTGTGATTTATAAATAGGGAAGCCACTGTATAGGGGACGAGGGGGTGTAATTTATAAATAGGGAAGCCACTGTATAGGGGACGAGGGGGTGTAATTTATAAATAGGGAAGCCACTGTATAGGGGATGAGGGGGTGTGATTTATAAATAGGGAAGCCACTGTATAGGGGACGAGGGGGTGTAATTTATAAATAGGGAAGCCACTGTATAGGGGACGAGGGGGTGTAATTTATAAATAGGGAAGCCACTGTATAGGGGATGAGGGGGTGTGATTTATAAATAGGGATGCCACTGTATAGGGGATGAGGGGGTGTGATTTATAAATAGGGAAGCCACTGTATAGGGGACGAGGGGGTGTAATTTATAAATAGGGAAGCCACTGTATAGGGGACGAGGGGGTGTAATTTATAAATAGGGAAGCCACTGTATAGGGGATGAGGGGGTGTGATTTATAAATAGGGAAGCCACTGTATAGGGGACGAGGGGGTGTAATTTATAAATAGGGAAGCCACTGTATAGGGGACGAGGGGGTGTAATTTATAAATAGGGAAGCCACTGTATAGGGGATGAGGGGGTGTAATTTATATATAGGGAAGCCACTGTATAGGGGACGAGGGGGGTGTAATTTATATATAGGGAAGCTACTGTATAGGGGACGAGGGGGGTGTAATTTATATATAGGGAAGCCACTGTATAGGGGACGAGGGGGGTGTAATTTTTATATATAGAGGAGCCACTGTATAGGGGACGAGGGGGGTGTCATTTATATATAGAGGAGCCACTGTATAGGGGACGGGAGGAGGTGTCATTTATATATAGAGGAGCCACTGTATAGGGGACGAGGGGGGGGTGTAATTTATATATAGGGAAGCCACTGTATAGGGGACAGGAGGAGGTGTCATTTATATATAGAGGAGCCACTGTATAGGGGAGTAGGTGTCATTTATATGTTTTGGGTTTAGTTGTTAAGTGGCGGTTGCTGTATAGCAGGGGCAGCTTTATATAAATGAATGTAAATGGCAGTGTACAGTGAGTGGCCTATAGCAGGGGGTGCCATATATAGCTTTAGTAAGCAGGTGCTGTCTATATATATCCAGGTGCCATGATATTGTCAGTAATTGAGGTATCTTTAAGGGCACAGATGTGCTGCCAAGAGCTGAAGACATCTAGGGGCGAATTTATCACAGCTGGAGGAGTTACACCGGATGAAGAAGAGATCCCAGTCTACAGGGGGCGCTATAGAGGCTGTAATGAGGTTGTAATGAAGAAGACAGTAAACAGTGAGTAATCAGATATAATTATATTAAAATATTTTTGTTTATCTGCAGAGCATTTCATTTTTAATTTGAATGCATTTTTTGGTACTGGTTTTTTATTGAGTATGTGTTAGGTGGTATTATTGTGCAGTGGTAATGGTGGCAGTCTGGTGGTATTATTCAGTCATACCACAGTAGTAATGCTAGCGGTCTGGTGGTATTATTTTGCAGTAGTAATGGTGGCAGTCTGGTGGTATTATTCAGTCATACCACAGTAGTAATGCTAGCGGTCTGGTGGTATTATTTTGCAGTAGTAATGGTGGCAGTCTGGTGGTATTATTCAGTCATACCGCTGCGGTAATGGTAGTGGTGTGGTCATATTATTCAGACATGATGCAGTGGTAAAGGTAGTGGTGTGGTGGTATTATTCAGACATGATGCAGAGGTAATGGTAGTGGTGTGGAGGTATTATTCAGTCATGATGCAGGGGTAATGGTAGTGGTGTGGCGGTATTATTCAGACATGATGCAGTGGTAATGGTAGTGGTGTGGAGGTATTATTCAGTCATACCGCTGCGGTAATGGTAGTGGTGTGGTCATATTATTCAGACATGATGCAGTGGTAAAGGTAGTGGTGTGGTGGTATTATTCAGACATGATGCAGTGGTAAAGGTAGTGGTGTGGTGGTATTATTCAGACATGATGCAGAGGTAATGGTAGTGGTGTGGAGGTATTATTCAGACATGATGCAGTGGTAATGGTAGTGGTGTGGTGGTATTATTCAGACATGATGCAGTGGTAATGGTAGTGGTGTGGTGGTATTATTCAGACATGATGCAGTGGTAAAGGTAGTGGTGTGGTGGTATTATTCAGTCATGATGCAGTGGTAATGGTAGCGGTGTGGAGGTATTATTCAGTCATGATGCAGTGGTAATGGTAGTGGTGTGGTGGTATTATTCAGACATGATGCAGTGGTAATGGTAGTGGTGTGGTGGTATTATTCAGACATGCTGCAGGGGTAATGGTAGTGGTGTGGTGGTATTATTCAGACATGATGCAGTGGTAATGGTAGTGGTGTGGTGGTATTATTCAGACATGCTGCAGGGGTAATGGTAGTGGTGTGGTGGTATTATTCAGACATGATGCAGTGGTAATGGTAGTGGTGTGGTGGTATTATTCAGTCATGATGCAGTGGTAATGGTAGTGGTGTGGTGGTGTTATTTAGTCATGATGCAGTGGTAATGGTAGTGGTGTGGTGGTATTATTCAGTCATGATGCAGTGGTAATGGTAGTGGTGTGGTGGTATTATTCAGACATGATGCAGGGGTGATGGTAGTGGTGTGGAGGTATTATTCAGACATGATGCAGAGGTAATGGTAGTGGTGTGGAGGTATTATTCAGACATGATGCAGTGGTAATGGTAGTGGTGTGGTGGTATTATTCAGACATGATGCAGAGGTAATGGTAGTGGTGTGGAGGTATTATTCAGACATGATGCAGAGGTAATGGTAGTGGTGTGGAGGTATTATTCAGACATGATGCAGAGGTAATGGTAGTGGTGTGGTGGTATTATTCAGACATGATGCAGTGGTAATGGTAGTGGTGTGGAGGTATTATTCAGACATGCTGCAGTGGTAATGGTAGTGGTGTGGAGGTATTATTCAGACATGATGCAGTGGTAATGGTAGTGGTGTGGTGGTATTATTCAGTCATGATGCAGAGGTAATGGTAGTGGTGTGGAGGTATTATTCAGACATGATGCAGAGGTAATGGTAGTGGTGTGGTGGTATTATTCAGACATGATGCAGAGGTAATGGTAGTGGTGTGGTGGTATTATTCAGACATGATGCAGAGGTAATGGTAGTGGTGTGGAGGTATTATTCAGACATGATGCAGTAGTAATGGTAGTGGTGTGGTGGTATTATTCAGACATGATGCAGAGGTAATGGTAGTGGTGTGGAGGTATTATTCAGACATGATGCAGGGGTGATGGTAGTGGTGTGGAGGTATTATTCAGACATGATGCAGTAGTAATGGTAGTGGTGTGGTGGTATTATTCAGACATGATGCAGAGGTAATGGTAGTGGTGTGGAGGTATTATTCAGACATGATGCAGAGGTAATGGTAGCGGTGTGGAGGTATTATTCAGTCATGATGCAGTGGTAATGGTAGTGGTGTGGAGGTATTATTCAGACATGATGCAGTGGTAATGGTAGTGGTGTGGTCATATTATTCAGTCATGATGCAGTGGTAATGGTAGCGGTGTGGAGGTATTATTCAGTCATGATGCAGTGGTAATGCTAGTGATGTGGTGGTATTATTCAGTCATGATGCAGTGGTAATGGTAGTGGTGTGGTGGTATTATTCAGTCATGATGCAGTGGTAATGGTAGTGGTGTGGTGGTATTATTCAGACATGATGCAGTGGTAATGGTAGTGGTGTGGTGGTATTATTCAGACATGATGCAGAGGTAATGGTAGTGGTGTGGAGGTATTATTCAGTCATGATGCAGTGGTAATGGTAGTGGTGTGGTGGTATTATTCAGACATGATGCAGAGGTAATGGTAGTGGTGTGGAGGTATTATTCAGACATGATGCAGAGGTAATGGTAGTGGTGTGGAGGTATTATTCAGTCATGATGCAGAGGTAATGGTAGTGGTGTGGTGGTATTATTCAGACATGATGCAGGGGTGATGGTAGTGGTGTGGAGGTATTATTCAGTCATGATGCAGAGGTAATGGTAGTGGTGTGGTGGTATTATTCAGACATGATGCAGTAGTAATGGTAGTGGTGTGGTGGTATTATTCAGACATGCTGCAGTGGTAATGGTAGTGGTGTGGTGGTATTATTCAGACATGATGCAGTGGTAATGGTAGTGGTGTGGTGGTATTATTCAGTCATGATGCAGTGGTAATGGTAGTGGTGTGGTGGTATTATTCAGTCATGATGCAGTGGTAATGGTAGTGGTGTGGTGGTGTTATTTAGTCATGATGCAGTGGTAATGGTAGTGGTGTGGTGGTATTATTCAGTCATGATGCAGTGGTAATGGTAGTGGTGTGGTGGTATTATTCAGACATGATGCAGGGGTGATGGTAGTGGTGTGGAGGTATTATTCAGTCATGATGCAGTGGTAATGGTAGTGGTGTGGAGGTATTATTCAGACATGATGCAGTGGTAATGGTAGTGGTGTGGAGGTATTATTCAGACATGATGCAGTGGTAATGGTAGTGGTGTGGTGGTATTATTCAGACATGCTGCAGTGGTAATGGTAGTGGTGTGGTGGTATTATTCAGTCATGATGCAGAGGTAATGGTAGTGGTGTGGTGGTATTATTCAGACATGATGCAGTAGTAATGGTAGTGGTGTGGTGGTATTATTCAGACATGCTGCAGGGGTAATGGTAGTGGTGTGGTGGTATTATTCAGACATGATGCAGAGGTAATGGTAGTGGTGTGGAGGTATTATTCAGTCATGATGCAGAGGTAATGGTAGTGGTGTGGTGGTATTATTCAGTCATGATGCAGAGGTAATGGTAGTGGTGTGGAGGTATTATTCAGACATGATGCAGAGGTAATGGTAGTGGTGTGGAGGTATTATTCAGTCATGATGCAGAGGTAATGGTAGTGGTGTGGTGGTATTATTCAGACATGATGCAGTGGTAATGGTAGTGGTGTGGAGGTATTATTCAGTCATGATGCAGTGGTAATGGTAGTGGTGTGGTGGTATTATTCAGTCATGATGCAGGGGTAATGGTAGTGGTGTGGCGGTATTATTCCGCCATGATGCAGTGGTAATGGTAGTGGTGTGGTGGTATTAGTCAGTCATGATGCAGTGGTAATGGTAGCGGTGTGGTGGTATTATTCCGCCATGATGCAGTGGTAATGATAGTGGTGTGGTGGTATTATTCAGTCATGCTGCAGTGGTAGTGGTGTGGTCATATTATTCCGCCATGATGCAGTGGTAATGGTAGTGGTGTGGTGGTATTATTCGGTCATGATGCAGTGGTAATGGTAGCGGTGTGGAGGTATTATTCAGTCATGATGCAGTGGTAATGGTAGTGGTGTGGTGGTATTATTCAGTCATGATGCAGAGGTAATGGTAGTGGTGTGGTGGTATTATTCAGACATGATGCAGAGGTAATGGTAGTGGTGTGGAGGTATTATTCAGACATGATGCAGAGGTAATGGTAGTGGTGTGGAGGTATTATTCAGACATGATGCAGAGGTAATGGTAGTGGTGTGGTGGTATTATTCAGACATGATGCAGAGGTAATGGTAGTGGTGTGGAGGTATTATTCAGACATGATGCAGGGGTGATGGTAGTGGTGTGGAGGTATTATTCAGACATGATGCAGTGGTAATGGTAGTGGTGTGTGGTATTATTCAGTCATGATGCAGTGGTAATGGTAGTGGTGTGGTGGTATTATTCAGTCATGATGCAGTGGTAATGGTAGTGGTGTGGAGGTATTATTCAGACATGATGCAGTGGTAATGGTAGTGGTGTGGTGGTATTATTCAGACATGCTGCAGTGGTAATGGTAGTGGTGTGGAGGTATTATTCAGACATGCTGCAGTGGTAATGGTAGTGGTGTGGTGGTATTATTCAGTCATGATGCAGTGGTAATGGTAGTGGTGTGGAGGTATTATTCAGACATGATGCAGTGGTAATGGTAGTGGTGTGGTGGTATTATTCAGACATGCTGCAGTGGTAATGGTAGTGGTGTGGTGGTATTATTCAGACATGCTGCAGGGGTAATGGTAGTGGTGTGGTGGTATTATTCAGACATGATGCAGTGGTAATGGTAGTGGTGTGGTCATATTATTCAGTCATGATGCAGTGGTAATGGTAGTGGTGTGGAGGTATTATTCAGACATGATGCAGAGGTAATGGTAGTGGTGTGGTGGTATTATTCAGACATGATGCAGAGGTAATGGTAGTGGTGTGGTGGTATTATTCAGACATGATGCAGAGGTAATGGTAGTGGTGTGGTGGTATTATTCAGACATGCTGCAGTGGTAATGGTAGCGGTGTGGAGGTATTATTCAGTCATGATGCAGTGGTAATGGTAGTGGTGTGGAGGTATTATTCAGACATGATGCAGTGGTAATGGTAGTGGTGTGGTCATATTATTCAGTCATGATGCAGTGGTAATGGTAGCGGTGTGGAGGTATTATTCAGTCATGATGCAGTGGTAATGCTAGTGATGTGGTGGTATTATTCAGTCATGATGCAGTGGTAATGGTAGTGGTGTGGTGGTATTATTCAGACATGATGCAGTGGTAATGGTAGTGGTGTGGAGGTATTATTCAGACATGATGCAGTGGTAATGGTAGTGGTGTGGTCATATTATTCAGTCATGATGCAGTGGTAATGGTAGCGGTGTGGAGGTATTATTCAGTCATGATGCAGAGGTAATGGTAGTGGTGTGGTGGTATTATTCAGACATGATGCAGTGGTAATGCTAGTGATGTGGTGGTATTATTCAGTCATGATGCAGTGGTAATGGTAGTGGTGTGGTGGTATTATTCAGTCATGATGCAGAGGTAATGGTAGTGGTGTGGTGGTATTATTCAGACATGATGCAGAGGTAATGGTAGTGGTGTGGAGGTATTATTCAGACATGATGCAGAGGTAATGGTAGTGGTGTGGAGGTATTATTCAGTCATGATGCAGAGGTAATGGTAGTGGTGTGGTGGTATTATTCAGACATGATGCAGTGGTAATGGTAGTGGTGTGGAGGTATTATTCAGACATGATGCAGTGGTAATGGTAGTGGTGTGGTGGTATTATTCAGACATGATGCAGTGGTAATGGTAGTGGTGTGGTGGTATTATTCAGACATGATGCAGAGGTAATGGTAGTGGTGTGGAGGTATTATTCAGTCATGATGCAGTGGTAATGGTAGTGGTGTGGTGGTATTATTCAGACATGATGCAGAGGTAATGGTAGTGGTGTGGAGGTATTATTCAGACATGATGCAGAGGTAATGGTAGTGGTGTGGAGGTATTATTCAGTCATGATGCAGAGGTAATGGTAGTGGTGTGGAGGTATTATTCAGACATGATGCAGTGGTAATGGTAGTGGTGTGGTGGTATTATTCAGACATGATGCAGTGGTAATGGTAGTGGTGTGGAGGTATTATTCAGTCATGATGCAGAGGTAATGGTAGTGGTGTGGTCATATTATTCAGTCATGATGCAGAGGTAATGGTAGTGGTGTGGAGGTATTATTCAGACATGATGCAGAGGTAATGGTAGTGGTGTGGAGGTATTATTCAGTCATGATGCAGTGGTAATGGTAGTGGTGTGGTGGTATTATTCAGACATGATGCAGAGGTAATGGTAGTGGTGTGGAGGTATTATTCAGACATGATGCAGGGGTGATGGTAGTGGTGTGGTGGTATTATTCAGACATGATGCAGAGGTAATGGTAGTGGTGTGGAGGTATTATTCAGACATGATGCAGTGGTAATGGTAGTGGTGTGGAGGTATTATTCAGACATGATGCAGTGGTAATGGTAGTGGTGTGGTGGTATTATTCAGACATGCTGCAGTGGTAATGGTAGTGGTGTGGTGGTATTATTCAGACATGATGCAGTGGTAATGGTAGTGGTCTGGCGGTATTATTCAGACATGATGCAGTGGTAATGGTAGTGGTGTGGTGGTATTATTCAGACATGATGCAGTGGTAATGGTAGTGGTGTGGTGGTATTATTCAGACATGCTGCAGGGGTAATGGTAGTGGTGTGGTGGTATTATTCAGACATGATGCAGTGGTAATGGTAGTGGTGTGGTGGTATTATTCAGACATGATGCAGTGGTAATGGTAGTGGTGTGGTGGTATTATTCAGTCATGATGCAGTGGTAATGGTAGTGGTGTGGTGGTGTTATTTAGTCATGATGCAGTGGTAATGGTAGTGGTGTGGTGGTATTATTCAGTCATGATGCAGTGGTAATGGTAGTGGTGTGGTGGTATTATTCAGTCATGATGCAGAGGTAATGGTAGTGGTGTGGAGGTATTATTCAGACATGATGCAGAGGTAATGGTAGTGGTGTGGAGGTATTATTCAGACATGATGCAGTGGTAATGGTAGTGGTGTGGTCATATTATTCAGTCATGATGCAGTGGTAATGGTAGCGGTGTGGAGGTATTATTCAGTCATGATGCAGTGGTAATGCTAGTGATGTGGTGGTATTATTCAGTCATGATGCAGTGGTAATGGTAGTGGTGTGGTGGTATTATTCAGACATGATGCAGTGGTAATGGTAGTGGTGTGGAGGTATTATTCAGACATGATGCAGTGGTAATGGTAGTGGTGTGGAGGTATTATTCAGACATGATGCAGAGGTAATGGTAGTGGTGTGGTGGTATTATTCAGTCATGATGCAGTGGTAATGGTAGCGGTGTGGAGGTATTATTCAGTCATGATGCAGAGGTAATGGTAGTGGTGTGGTGGTATTATTCAGACATGATGCAGTGGTAATGCTAGTGATGTGGTGGTATTATTCAGTCATGATGCAGTGGTAATGGTAGTGGTGTGGTGGTATTATTCAGTCATGATGCAGAGGTAATGGTAGTGGTGTGGTGGTATTATTCAGACATGATGCAGAGGTAATGGTAGTGGTGTGGAGGTATTATTCAGACATGATGCAGAGGTAATGGTAGTGGTGTGGAGGTATTATTCAGTCATGATGCAGAGGTAATGGTAGTGGTGTGGTGGTATTATTCAGACATGATGCAGTGGTAATGGTAGTGGTGTGGAGGTATTATTCAGACATGATGCAGTGGTAATGGTAGTGGTGTGGTGGTATTATTCAGACATGATGCAGTGGTAATGGTAGTGGTGTGGTGGTATTATTCAGACATGATGCAGAGGTAATGGTAGTGGTGTGGAGGTATTATTCAGTCATGATGCAGTGGTAATGGTAGTGGTGTGGTGGTATTATTCAGACATGATGCAGAGGTAATGGTAGTGGTGTGGAGGTATTATTCAGACATGATGCAGAGGTAATGGTAGTGGTGTGGAGGTATTATTCAGTCATGATGCAGAGGTAATGGTAGTGGTGTGGAGGTATTATTCAGACATGATGCAGTGGTAATGGTAGTGGTGTGGTGGTATTATTCAGACATGATGCAGTGGTAATGGTAGTGGTGTGGAGGTATTATTCAGTCATGATGCAGAGGTAATGGTAGTGGTGTGGTCATATTATTCAGTCATGATGCAGAGGTAATGGTAGTGGTGTGGAGGTATTATTCAGACATGATGCAGAGGTAATGGTAGTGGTGTGGAGGTATTATTCAGTCATGATGCAGTGGTAATGGTAGTGGTGTGGTGGTATTATTCAGACATGATGCAGAGGTAATGGTAGTGGTGTGGAGGTATTATTCAGACATGATGCAGGGGTGATGGTAGTGGTGTGGTGGTATTATTCAGACATGATGCAGAGGTAATGGTAGTGGTGTGGAGGTATTATTCAGACATGATGCAGTGGTAATGGTAGTGGTGTGGAGGTATTATTCAGACATGATGCAGTGGTAATGGTAGTGGTGTGGTGGTATTATTCAGACATGCTGCAGTGGTAATGGTAGTGGTGTGGTGGTATTATTCAGACATGATGCAGTGGTAATGGTAGTGGTCTGGCGGTATTATTCAGACATGATGCAGTGGTAATGGTAGTGGTGTGGTGGTATTATTCAGACATGATGCAGTGGTAATGGTAGTGGTGTGGTGGTATTATTCAGACATGCTGCAGGGGTAATGGTAGTGGTGTGGTGGTATTATTCAGACATGATGCAGTGGTAATGGTAGTGGTGTGGTGGTATTATTCAGACATGATGCAGTGGTAATGGTAGTGGTGTGGTGGTATTATTCAGTCATGATGCAGTGGTAATGGTAGTGGTGTGGTGGTGTTATTTAGTCATGATGCAGTGGTAATGGTAGTGGTGTGGTGGTATTATTCAGTCATGATGCAGTGGTAATGGTAGTGGTGTGGTGGTATTATTCAGTCATGATGCAGAGGTAATGGTAGTGGTGTGGAGGTATTATTCAGACATGATGCAGAGGTAATGGTAGTGGTGTGGAGGTATTATTCAGACATGATGCAGTGGTAATGGTAGTGGTGTGGTGGTATTATTCAGACATGCTGCAGTGGTAATGGTAGTGGTGTGGTGGTATTATTCAGACATGATGCAGTGGTAATGGTAGTGGTGTGGTGGTATTATTCAGACATGCTGCAGGGGTAATGGTAGTGGTGTGGTGGTATTATTCAGACATGATGCAGTGGTAATGGTAGTGGTGTGGTGGTATTATTCAGACATGATGCAGTGGTAATGGTAGTGGTGTGGTGGTATTATTCAGACATGCTGCAGGGGTAATGGTAGTGGTGTGGTGGTATTATTCAGACATGATGCAGAGGTAATGGTAGTGGTGTGGTGGTATTATTCAGACATGCTGCAGGGGTAATGGTAGTGGTGTGGTGGTATTATTCAGACATGATGCAGTGGTAATGGTAGTGGTGTGGTGGTATTATTCAGACATGATGCAGTGGTAATGGTAGTGGTGTGGTCATATTATTCAGACATGATGCAGTAGTAAAGGTAGTGGTGTGGTGGTATTATTCAGTCATGATGCAGTGGTAATGGTAGTGGTGTGGTCATATTATTCCGCCATGATGCAGTAGTAATGGTAGTGGTGTGGTGGTATTATTCAGTCATGATGCAGTGGTAATGGTAGCGGTGGGACGGTATTATTCAGACATGATGCAGTGGTAATGGTAGTGGTGTGGGGGCACAGTGTGGTCATTTATGGTGTGAGGGGTATATATGAAATATGTGGGGGCACAGTGTGGTCAGTTGTAGTGTGAGGGGTATGTATGATATATATGTGGGGGTACAGTGTGGTCAGTTGTAGTGTGAGGGGTATATATGATATATGGGGGGCTCAGTGTGGTCATTTATGGTGTGAGGGGTATATGAAATATGTGGGGGCACAGTGTGGTCAGTTGTAGTGTGAGGGGTATGTATGATATATATGTGTGGGCACAGTGTGGTCAGTTGTAGTGTGAGGGGTATGTATGATATATATGTGGGGGCACAGTGTGGTCAGTTGTAGTGTGAGGGGTATGTATGATATATATGTGGGGGCACAGTGTGGTCAGTTGTAGTGTGAGGGGTATATATGATACATGTGGGGGCACAGTGTGGTCAGTTGTAGTGTGAGGGGTATATATGATATATATGTGGGGGTACAGTGTGGTCAGTTGTAGTGTGAGGGGTATATATGATATGTGGGGGTTGTAGTGTGAGGGGTATATATGATATGTGGGGGCACATTGTGGTCAGTTGTGGTGTGAGGGTTATATATGATATGTGGGGGTTATAGTGTGGTCAGTTGTAGTGTGAGGGGTATATATGATATGTGGGGGCACATTGTGGTCAGTTGTGGTGTGAGGGGTATATATGATATGTGGGGGTTATAGTGTGGTCAGTTGTAGTGTGAGGGGTATATATGATATGTGGGGGCACATTGTGGTCAGTTGTGGTGTGAGGGGTATATATGATATGTATGTGGGGGTTATAGTGTGGTCAGTTGTAGTGTGAGGGGTATATATGATATATGGGGGGCTCAGTGTGGTCATTTATGGTGTGAGGGGTATATATGAAATATGTGGGGGCACAGTGTGGTCAGTTGTAGTGTGAGGGGTATGTATGATATATATGTGGGGGCACAGTGTGGTCAGTTGTAGTGTGAGGGGTATGTATGATATATATGTGTGGGCACAGTGTGGTCAGTTGTAGTGTGAGGGGTATATATGATACATGTGGGGGCACAGTGTGGTCAGTTGTAGTGTGAGGGGTATATATGATATATATGTGGGGGTACAGTGTGGTCAGTTGTAGTGTGAGGGGTATATATGATATGTATGTGGGGGTTATAGTGTGGTCAGTTGTAGTGTGAGGGGTATATATGATATATGGGGGGCTCAGTGTGGTCATTTATGGTGTGAGGGGTATATATGAAATATGTGGGGGCACAGTGTGGTCAGTTGTAGTGTGAGGGGTATGTATGATATATATGTGGGGGCACAGTGTGGTCAGTTGTAGTGTGAGGGGTATGTATGATATATATGTGTGGGCACAGTGTGGTCAGTTGTAGTGTGAGGGGTATATATGATACATGTGGGGGCACAGTGTGGTCAGTTGTAGTGTGAGGGGTATATATGATATATATGTGGGGGTACAGTGTGGTCAGTTGTAGTGTGAGGGGTATATATGATATGTGGGGGCACATTGTGGTCAGTTGTGGTGTGAGGGGTATATATGATATGTGGGGGTTATAGTGTGGTCAGTTGTAGTGTGAGGGGTATATATGATATGTGGGGGCACATTGTGGTCAGTTGTGGTGTGAGGGGTATATATGATATGTGGGGGTTATAGTGTGGTCAGTTGTAGTGTGAGGGGTATATATGATATGTGGGGGCACATTGTGGTCAGTTGTGGTATGAGGGGTATATATGATATGTGGGGGTTATAGTGTGGTCAGTTGTAGTGTGAGGGGTATATATGATATGTGGGGGCACATTGTGGTCAGTTGTAGTGTGAGGGGTATATATGATATGTGGGGGTTATAGTGTGGTCAGTTGTAGTGTGAGGGGTATATATGATATATATGTGGGGGTACAGTGTGGTCAGTTGTAGTGTGAGGGGTATATATGATATATGGGGGGCTCAGTGTGGTCAGTTGTAGTGTGAGGGGTATATATGATATGTGGGGGCACAGTGTGGTCAGTTGTGGTGTGAGGGGTATATATGATATATGTGGGAGCACAGTGTGGTCAGTTGTAGTGTGAGGGGTATATATGATATATGGGGGGCTCAGTGTGGTCAGTTGTAGTGTGAGGGGTATATATGATACATGTGGGGGCACAGTGTGGTCAGTTGTAGTGTGAGGGGTATATATGATACATGTGGGGGCACAGTGTGGTCAGTTGTAGTGTGAGGGGTATATATGATATGTGGGGGCACATTGTGGTCAGTTGTGGTGTGAGGGGTATATATGATATGTGGGGGTTATAGTGTGGTCAGTTGTAGTGTGAGGGGTATATATGATATATGTGGGGGCACAGTGTGGTCAGTTGTAGTGTGAGGGGTATATATGATATATGTGGGGGCACAGTGTGGTCAGTTGTAGTGTGAGGGGTATATATGATACATGTGGGGGCACAGTGTGGTCAGTTGTAGTGTGAGGGGTATATATGATACATGTGGGGGCACAGTGTGGTCAGTTGTAGTGTGAGGGGTATATATGATATGTGGGGGCACATTGTGGTCAGTTGTGGTGTGAGGGGTATATATGATATGTGGGGGTTATAGTGTGGTCAGTTGTAGTGTGAGGGGTATATATGATATATGTGGGGGCACAGTGTGGTCAGTTGTAGTGTGAGGGGTATATATGATATATGTGGGGGCACAGTATGGTCAGTTGTGTTGTAAGGGGTATTTAAATATATGTGGGGGCACAGTGTGGTCAGTTGTAGTGTGAGGGGTATGTATGATATATATGTGTGGGCACAGTGTGGTCAGTTGTAGTGTGAGGGGTATATATGATACATGTGGGGGCACAGTGTGGTCAGTTGTAGTGTGAGGGGTATATATGATATATATGTGGGGGTACAGTGTGGTCAGTTGTAGTGTGAGGGGTATATATGATATGTATGTGGGGGTTATAGTGTGGTCAGTTGTAGTGTGAGGGGTATATATGATATATGGGGGGCTCAGTGTGGTCATTTATGGTGTGAGGGGTATATATGAAATATGTGGGGGCACAGTGTGGTCAGTTGTAGTGTGAGGGGTATGTATGATATATATGTGGGGGCACAGTGTGGTCAGTTGTAGTGTGAGGGGTATGTATGATATATATGTGTGGGCACAGTGTGGTCAGTTGTAGTGTGAGGGGTATATATGATACATGTGGGGGCACAGTGTGGTCAGTTGTAGTGTGAGGGGTATATATGATATATATGTGGGGGTACAGTGTGGTCAGTTGTAGTGTGAGGGGTATATATGATATGTGGGGGCACATTGTGGTCAGTTGTGGTGTGAGGGGTATATATGATATGTGGGGGTTATAGTGTGGTCAGTTGTAGTGTGAGGGGTATATATGATATGTGGGGGCACATTGTGGTCAGTTGTGGTGTGAGGGGTATATATGATATGTGGGGGTTATAGTGTGGTCAGTTGTAGTGTGAGGGGTATATATGATATGTGGGGGCACATTGTGGTCAGTTGTGGTATGAGGGGTATATATGATATGTGGGGGTTATAGTGTGGTCAGTTGTAGTGTGAGGGGTATATATGATATGTGGGGGCACATTGTGGTCAGTTGTAGTGTGAGGGGTATATATGATATGTGGGGGTTATAGTGTGGTCAGTTGTAGTGTGAGGGGTATATATGATATATATGTGGGGGTACAGTGTGGTCAGTTGTAGTGTGAGGGGTATATATGATATATGGGGGGCTCAGTGTGGTCAGTTGTAGTGTGAGGGGTATATATGATATGTGGGGGCACAGTGTGGTCAGTTGTGGTGTGAGGGGTATATATGATATATGTGGGAGCACAGTGTGGTCAGTTGTAGTGTGAGGGGTATATATGATATATGGGGGGCTCAGTGTGGTCAGTTGTAGTGTGAGGGGTATATATGATACATGTGGGGGCACAGTGTGGTCAGTTGTAGTGTGAGGGGTATATATGATATGTGGGGGCACATTGTGGTCAGTTGTGGTGTGAGGGGTATATATGATATGTGGGGGTTATAGTGTGGTCAGTTGTAGTGTGAGGGGTATATATGATATATGTGGGGGCACAGTGTGGTCAGTTGTAGTGTGAGGGGTATATATGATATATGTGGGGGCACAGTGTGGTCAGTTGTAGTGTGAGGGGTATATATGATACATGTGGGGGCACAGTGTGGTCAGTTGTAGTGTGAGGGGTATATATGATACATGTGGGGGCACAGTGTGGTCAGTTGTAGTGTGAGGGGTATATATGATATGTGGGGGCACATTGTGGTCAGTTGTGGTGTGAGGGGTATATATGATATGTGGGGGTTATATTGTGGTCAGTTGTAGTGTGAGGGGTATATATGATATATGTGGGGGCACAGTGTGGTCAGTTGTAGTGTGAGGGGTATATATGATATATGTGGGGGCACAGTGTGGTCAGTTGTAGTGTGAGGGGTATATATGATACATGTGGGGGCACAGTGTGGTCAGTTGTAGTGTGAGGGGTATATATGATATATGTGGGGCACAGTGTGGTCAGTTGAGGTGTGAGGGGTATATATGATATATGTGGGGGCACAGTGTGGTCAGTTGTAGTGTGAGGGGTATATATGATATGTGGGGGCACATTGTGGTCAGTTGTGGTGTGAGGGGTATATATGATATGTGGGGGTTATAGTGTGGTCAGTTGTAGTGTGAGGGTTATATATGATATATGTGGGGGCACAGTGTGATCAGTTGTAGTGTGAGGGGTATATATGATATATGTGGGGGCACAGTATGGTCAGTTGTGGTGTGAGGGGTATATATGATATATGTGGGGGCACAGTGTGGTCAGTTGTAGTGTGAGGGGTATATATGATACATGTGGGGGCACAGTGTGGTCAGTTGTAGTGTGAGGGGTATATATGATACATGTGGGGGCACAGTATGGTCAGTTGTAGTGTGAGGGGTATATATGATATGTGGGGGCACATTGTGGTCAGTTGTGGTGTGAGGGGTATATATGATATGTGGGGGTTATAGTGTGGTCAGTTGTGGTGTGAGGGGTATATATGATATATGTGGGGGCACAGTGTGGTCAGTTGTAGTGTGAGGGGTATATATGATACATGTGGGGGCACAGTGTGGTCAGTTGTAGTGTGAGGGGTATATATGATACATGTGGGGGCACAGTGTGGTCAGTTGTAGTGTGAGGGGTATATATGATATGTGGGGGCACAGTGTGGTCAGTTGTAGTGTGAGGGGTATATATGATATGTGGGGGCACAGTGTGGTCAGTTGTGGTGTGAGGGGTACATATAATATATGTGGGGTACAGTGTGGTCAGTTGTGGTGTGAGGGGTATATATGATATATGTGGGGGGCACAGTGTGGTCAGTTGTAGTGTGAGGGTTATATATGATATATGTGGGGGCACAGTGTGGTCAGTTGTAGTGTGAGGGGTATATATGATATGTGGGGGCACAGTGTGGTCAGTTGTGGTGTGAGGGTTATATATGATATATGTGGGGGTTATAGTGTGGTCAGTTGTAGTGTGAGGGTTATATATGATATATGTGGGGGCACAGTGTGATCAGTTGTAGTGTGAGGGGTATATATGATATATGTGGGGGCACAGTATGGTCAGTTGTGTTGTAAGGGGTATTTAAATATATGTATATAGGATGACGCCAACCAGGTCTGTTTTATAAACCTGCAGAGATGAGTCCTGGCTGCAAGAAGTCTCCCTGAAGATTAGACAGGAGGGAAGAGACAACATCAGGGGCGTCACCTGAGGACTGGGATCTACTACTATATAGTTACTATATGCTGGTACATACTGGTCTGCGTGTGTAGGTTATCATATAATATTGCAGTATTATCCAGTCATTATGTAGTGGTGATAATCAGGATGTAATGTTATTATTTGGGCCTTGTACAGAGGTGTCATTAGTGATATTGCCCTTTCCTCGTGGTGTTCATCAAGTTCATCAATAAATGGAGTTTATATGTGGTAAATCATTGGTAATACTGGTCTGTGTACAGAGTATTGTGTTCAGTATCAGGATGTTGGTATTTTCTTTATGTTGTGGTGATGCTGTGGGTTGCAGTTTCGAGGCATCTTTTGGAATAGTTTGGAATATTGGTTTTATGATAGTTTTAATTGGTAACAGTATTGTGGTATCATTATCTGGTAGTAGTATGGCGCTGATATTTGTAATAGGATAACTATGTGGTATCTTTTTTTCACATATATTGTTGTGGAAGGGGGCCCCGCGTTGGCTGCCGAGCTGGGGGGCCCCATCTTAAATGAGGTGCTCCATACCGCTGGGACCCGTAATCTGGCCCTGGTCAGACCCCGCAGCCATAGGCATGGCAGGAGATACTGCCACCACTGGGGAAGGCGTGAGGGGAGGAGGAACAGACACCCCAGACTCATCCTGAGAAGGAAGAGGGGTGTCTGTGGAAGATCCGGCAGACCTGGAGTTCCCCATGGCTGATGCGGCTGGTCTGGCTGCCGTGCTGCTAGGAAGCGTGTGGCTGAAGCGCTGGGAACCAGTCCGGACCGGAGCAGGAGCAGGAAGCCCCCCCCCCCCCCCCCCGGCCGGAAATGCGGTAACCGCTCGGTCACGCGCACCGCTGCGCCCGCTAGTGGCGCGTGCCCGTGCGCCACAATCAGGAGCAGCACGGGCAGAGCCCGACCTCCGCACCGCCGAGGGGGGGTCAGAAGACATAAGCGCCGGACTGAGACGCTCCGGCGGTCTGGAGATCCTCGCAGACCGCCGGGCAGCGCCAAAAACAATAACATTATTTGCGGGAGAAACCACAAGGGGGGGGGTCGGGGGGGGGAAAGGGGGTCCGGCCGGAACCGCTGAAGGGGAGAGGACTTGTGACAACCAAGTATCCTCTGTATACAGGACTGTATATACTGTATCCTCTGTATACAGGACTGTATATACTGTATCCTCTGTATACAGGACTGTATATACTGTATCCTCTGTATACAGGACTGTATATACTGTATCCTCTGTATACAGAGCTGTATATACTGTACCCTCTGTATACAGGACTGTATATACTGTATCCTCTGTATACAGGACTGTATATACTGTATCCTCTGTATACAGGACTGTAGATACTGTATCCTCTGTATACAGGACTGTAGATACTGTATCCTCTGTATACAGGACTGTATATACTGTATCCTCTGTATACAGGACTGTAAATACTGTATCCTCTGTATACAGGACTGTAGATACTGTATCCTCTGTATACAGGACTGTAGATACTGTATCCTCTGTATACAGGACTGTATATACTGTATCCTCTGTATACAGGACTGTATATACTGTATCCTCTGAATACAGGACTGTATATACTGTGCCCTCTGTATACAGGACTGTATATACTGTATCCTCTGTATACAGGACTGTATATACTGTATCCTCTGTATACAGGACTGTATATACTGTATCCTCTGTATACAGGACTGTATATACTGTATCCTCTGTATGCAGGACTGTATATACTGTACCCTCTGTATACAGGACTGTATATACTGTACCCTCTGCATACAGGACTGTATATACTGTATCCTCTGTATATAGGACTGTATATACTGTATCCTCTGTATACAGGACTGTATATACTGTACCCTCTGCATACAGGACTGTATATACTGTATCCTCTGTATACAGGACTGTAGATACTGTATCCTCTGTATACAGGACTGTATATACTGTATCCTCTGTATACAGGACTGTATATACTGTATCCTCTGTATACAGAGCTGTATATACTGTACCCTCTGTATACAGGACTGTATATACTGTATCCTCTGTATACAGGACTGTGTATAGTGTATCCTCTGTATACAGGGCTGTATATACTGTATCCTCTGTGTACAGGACTGTATATACTGTACCCTCTGTATACAGGACTGTATATACTGTGCCCTCTGCATACAGGACTGTATATACTGTATCCTCTGTATACAGGACTGTATATACTGTACCCTCTGCATACAGGACTGTATATACTGTATCCTCTGTATACAGGACTGTATATACTGTATCCTCTGTATACAGGACTGTATATACTGTATCCTCTGTGTACAGGACTGTATATACTGTACCCTCTGTATACAGGACTGTATATACTGTGCCCTCTGTATACAGGACAGTATATACTGTATCCTCTGTATACAGGACTGTATATACTGTACCCTCTGCATACAGGACTGTATATACTGTACCCTCTGTATACAGGACTGTATATACTGTATCCTCTGTATACAGGACTGTATATTCTGTATCCTCTGTATACAGGACTGTAGATACTGTATCCTCTGTATACAGCACTGTATATACTGTATCCTCTGTATACAGGGCTGTATATACTGTATCCTCTGTATACAGGGCTGTATATACTGTACCCTCAGTATACAGGACTGTATATACTGTACCCTCTGTATACAGGACTGTATATACTGTACCCTCTGTATACAGGACTGTATATACTGTACCCTCTGTATACAGGACTGTATATACTGTATCCTCTGTATACAGGACTGTATATACTGTATCCCCTGTATACAGGACTGTATATACTGTATCCTCTGTATACAGGGCTGTATATACTGTACCCTCAGTATACAGGACTGTATATACTGTATCCTCTGTATACAGGACTGTATATACTGTACCCTCTGTATACAGGACTGTATATACTGTATCCTCTGTATACAGGACTGTATATACTGTATCCTCTGTATACAGGGCTGTATATACTGTACCCTCTGTATACAGGACTGTATATACTGTATCATCTGTATACAGGACTGTATATACTGTATCCTCTGTATATAGGACTGTAGATACTGTATCCTCTGTATACAGGACTGTATATACTGTATCCTCTGTATACAGGGCTGTATATACTGTATCCTCTGTATACAGAGCTGTATATACTGTACCCTCTGTATACAGGACTGTATATACTGTACCCTCTGTATACAGGACTGTATATACTGTATCCTCTGTATACAGGGCTGTATATACTGTATCCTCTGTATACAGGACTGTATATACTGTATCCTCTGTATACAGGGCTGTATATACTGTATCCTCTGTATACAGGGCTGTATATACTGTATCCTCTGTATATAGGACTGTAGATACTGTATCCTCTGTATACAGGACTGTGTATAGTGTATCCTCTGTATACAGGGCTGTATATACTGTATCCTCTGTGTACAGGACTGTATATACTGTACCCTCTGTATACAGGACTGTATATACTGTGCCCTCTGTATACAGGACAGTATATACTGTATCCTCTGTATACAGGACTGTATATACTGTACCCTCTGCATACAGGACTGTATATACTGTATCCTCTGTATACAGGACTGTATATACTGTATCCTCTGTATACAGGACTGTATATACTGTATCCTCTGTGTACAGGACTGTATATACTGTACCCTCTGTATACAGGACTGTATATACTGTGCCCTCTGTATACAGGACAGTATATACTGTATCCTCTGTATACAGGACTGTATATACTGTACCCTCTGCATACAGGACTGTATATACTGTATCCTCTGCATACAGGACTGTATATACTGTATCCTCTGTATACAGGACTGTATATACTGTATCCTCTGTATACAGGACTGTATATACTGTATCCCCTGTATACAGGACTGTATATACTGTATCCTCTGTATACAGGACTGTATATACTGTATCCTCTGTATACAGGACTGTATATACTGTATCCTCTGTATACAGGACTGTATATACTGTATCCTCTGTATACAGGACTGTATATACTGTATCCTCTGTATACAGGACTGTATATACTGTATCCTCTGTATACAGGACTGTATATACTGTATCCTCTGTATACAGGACTGTATATACTGTATCCTCTGTATACAGGACTGTATATACTGTATCCTCTGTATACGGGACTGTATATACTGTATCCTCTGTATACAGGACTGTATATACGGTGCCCTCTGTATACAGGACTGTATATACTGTATCTTCTGTATACAGGACTGTAGATACTGTATCCTCTGTATACAGGACTGTATATACTGTATCCTCTGTATACAGGACTGTATATACTGTATCCTCTGTATACAGGACTGTATATACTGTATCCTCTGTATACAGGTCTGTATATACTGTATCCTCTGTATACAGGACTGTATATACTGTATCCTCTGTATACAGGACTGTATATACTGTATCCTCTGTATGCAGGACTGTATATACTGTGCCCTCTGTATACAGGGCTGTATATACTGTATCCTCTGTATACAGGACTGTATATACTGTATCCTCTGTATGCAGGACTGTATATACTGTGCCCTCTGTATACAGGGCTGTATATACTGTATCCTCTGTATACAGGACTGTATCCTCTGTATGCAGGACTGTATATACTGTGCCCTCTGTATACAGGACTGTATATACTGTATCCTCTGTATACAGGACTGTATATACTGTATCCTCTGTATGCAGGACTGTATATACTGTGCCCTCTGTATACAGGGCTGTATATACTGTATCCTCTGTATGCAGGACTGTATATACTGTATCCTCTGTATGCAGGACTGTATATACTGTACCCTCTGTATACAGGACTGTATATACTGTATCCTCTGTATACAGGACTGTATATACTGTATCCTCTGTATACAGGGCTGTATATACTGTATCCTCTGTATACATGACTGTATATACTGTATCCTCTGTATACATGACTGTATATACTGTATCCTCTGTATACAGGACTGTATATACTGTATCCTCTGTATACAGAGCTGTATATACTGTACCCTCTGTATACAGGACTGTATATACTGTATCCTCTGTATACAGGACTGTATATACTGTATCCCCTGTGTACAGGACTGTATATACTGTATCCTCTGTATACATGATTGTACTAGAGTGAGATGAGACTCCGTTACTCTTTAGCCATGAATCCACGATGAACAAGACACCAGGAAAGTCTACGACAAGCGGTAAATATGGCGCAATTTTCGGTACAAATTCCTTAGAGCCCCAGTCATGTCCCACGTCCAGTCCAAATCTCTGACCAAAGAAATACTGATGTCCGATCAGCCGAGTATCTAGAACATAATGTGGATGGATATAAGGGAGATGGAGGTCCAGACAGACACCGGGGAGATTACACGCGTGTGCACACAGCGAGACGAGATCTGCTTCCTGTCATCTCACAAGAACAACATCACCAGAGCCAAAGCAAACACCAGCGACACAGAGGAACCGGCTCCACCGCTTCACACAGAGATTACTACAAGACACCGGCTCAGCTCAGCAACTAACACTCCGCACACATAACACTGATAGATAGATAGATAGATAGATAGATAGATAGATAGATAGATAGATAGATAGATAGATAGGAGATAGATAGATAGGAGATAGATAGATAGATACATAGATAGATAGATAGATAGATAGATAGGGGATAGTTAGATAGGAGATGGATAGATAGGAGATAGATAGATAGGAGATAGATAGGAGATAGATAGGAGATAGATAGATAGATAGGAGATAGATAGATAGATGGATAGATAGATAGATAGATAGATAGATAGATAGGAGATAGATAGATAGGAGATAGATAGATAGGAGATAGATAGATAGATACATAGATAGATAGATAGATAGATAGGGGATAGTTAGATAGGAGATAGATAGATAGGAGATAGATAGGAGATAGATAGGAGATAGATAGGAGATAGATAGATAGATAGGAGATAGATAGATAGATAGATAGGAGATAGATAGATAGATAGGAGATAGATAGATAGGAGATAGATAGATAGGAGATAGATAGATAGATAGATAGATAGGAGATAGATAGATAGGAGATAGATAGATAGGAGATAGATAGATAGGAGATAGATAGATAGGAGATAGATAGATAGAAGATAGATAGATAGATAGGAGATAGATAGATAGATAGGAGATAGATAGATAGATAGATAGGAGATAGATAGATAGGAGATAGATAGATAGATAGATAGATAGGAGATAGATAGATAGATAGATAGGAGATAGATAGATAGATAGATAGATAGATAGGAGATAGATAGATAGATAGATAGATAGGAGATAGGAGATAGATAGATAGATAGATAGGAGATAGATAGATAGATAGATAGATAGGAGATAGATAGATAGATAGATAGGAGATAGAAAGGAGATAGATAGATAGGAGATAGATAGATAGATAGATAGGAGATAGATAGATAGATAGATAGGAGATAGAAAGGAGATAGATAGATAGGAGATAGATAGATAGATAGATAGATAGGAGATAGATAGATAGGAGATAGATAGATAGATAGATAGATAGATAGGAGATAGATAGATAGATAGGAGATAGATAGATAGATAGGAGATAGATAGATAGATAGGAGATAGATAGATAGATAGGAGATAGATAGGAGATAGATAGGAGATAGATAGGAGATAGATAGATAGGAGATAGATAGATAGGAGATAGATAGGAGATAGATAGGAGATAGATAGATAGATAGGAGATAGATAGGAGATAGATAGATAGATAGGAGATAGATAGATAGATAGATAGATAGATAGGAGATAGATAGGAGATAGATAGATAGATAGATAGATAGGAGATAGATAGATAGGAGATAGATAGATAGATAGATAGATAGGAGGTAGATTTGCCCCACGTGTTGTCCTGCTGAGAACATAGATAGGAGATAGATAGATAGATAGATAGATAGATAGATAGGGGATAGTTAGATAGGAGATAGATAGATAGGAGATAGATAGGAGATAGATAGATAGATAGATAGGAGATAGATAGGAGATAGATAGATAGATAGAAGATAGATAGATAGATAGGAGATAGATAGATAGATAGATAGGAGATAGATAGATAGATAGATAGGAGATAGATAGATAGATAGATAGATAGGAGATAGATAGATAGGAGATAGATAGATAGGAGATAGATAGATAGGAGATAGATAGATAGGAGATAGATAGATAGGAGATAGATAGATAGGAGATAGATAGATAGGAGATAGATAGATAGATAGATAGATAGATAGAAGGTAGATTTGCCCCACGTGTTGTCCTGCTGAGAACATAGATAGGGGCACATGTATCATAAGTCTGGCTTTGTCCGTCTGTTTTTGGGGACTTTTCTTGGCTTTCCTGCTGGTCGGATGTAATGTAGCTGTTCTTCCTTATTGATACGAGTGACTTTGGTCTTTAGTAAATTTGCGACTTCATAACAAAAAGTCTCTAAAAGTTGTCAGTCTCTATAAGGAGCTCTCTTATTCTTGACTCCAGTCACAAGCCTCTCACCCACCCAAACCCACCCCCTGCGCTGTACGGAGGAGACCCAACCAGGTGGAAACATCATTCATCGCCATCTACAGAGCGGAGTCTGGTCCTTCTGGAATACATGGACTGGTTTGGTTTTAATCCTGCATCAGGTCATTAGGCTTCCTGGAGGTCATGCTTGATGTCAAGGAGCTGCCTCACAAGGAGCTAGAAGAGGTGTGGTTTTCCTTATCCCATCCTGGAAAACTTTGCCTATTTTCCCAGAATTCCCTTAGTGCAGCATCCATGGCTATAAGACTCTGCACTCCTACACAGCTGCCTCTAGTTTCTATAAGGAGAATTCTTACTTCCCGACTCCAAAAGTTCCCCAGGTAATTTCTACGCCTTGTCCGGGGCAGCGGTAGATTTGCCAAAAAATTTGCAACCTTTTTTGCAACTTTTCAAAAAAGTTGCAACTTTCACATCTGGATGCAGGTGATAACTCAGGAAACATTGTAGAAAACTAGAAAGAGGAGAACTCTGAAGGGAGAAAGTTTTAGGAGTGAAGAAAGTTGCAAATAAGCGCAAACGGCAAGTCAAAAGTTGTATACATGTGGAGGACAGATACAGATATTGCATTACAATTACAGATGAGCGAGTATACTTGATGGTCGTTAGAGTATTAGAGTACTCGAAACTGCTCGTTGCTCGGACAATTATTTCCCCTGCAGGAATCACTTAAGGATCATTTAAGTGAAGAACACAGTGAAGAACACATTGCAGATGTTTCTATACATCTCCTAACTTATCAGAAGACATTAGTGCAGAACAGTGTTCTTTACAATAGTCTGTGAAGAACAATATCTGTGAAGAACAATATCTGTGAAGAACACATTGCAGATGTTTCTATACATCTCCTAACTTATCAGAAGACACGAGCGCAGAACGGTGTTCTTTACAATAGTCTGTGAAGAACAATATCTGTGAAGAACAATATCTGTGAAGAACACATTGCAGATGTATAACACGGGTCATTCTTCTTTTTGAAGTTCCATGAATATTCCATTGAATAAAAAAAATTAAGAAACAAAACTGACTTCCTTATTTCTAAAATGACACATTTTATTGGTCCCCTTGAAAAATGCTCGAGTCTCCCATTGACTGCAATGGGGCTCGTTATTCGATACGAGCACTCGAGCATCAGGAAAAGTTCAACTCGAGTAACGAGCACTCGAGCATTTTAGTGCTCACTCATCTCTAATTACAATATAATTGTGTGTTATAACTTAACTTGCACCCTGACAGAATCCTCTGTGTAGTCCCAGGGGTTGGGCTTTGATTTGGAGGCATTTCAGAAAACAACATGTGACTTGTCTGTACTGCAGACTCCTCAGCTCTCAGCCCCCACCTTTGTGCTCCTGTGCAGCTCCTCCCTCCTGCGCCTTTACAGAGCTCACAGAGTGACATCAGTGGGAGAGGGAGGAGCTCTACTGGAGCACAAATGAGCTGTCTGAGAGCTGAGGAGTGAGCAGCACAAACAAGTCACATGCTGTTTTTGAAATGCATCCAAACAAAAGCCCAACCCCTGGTACTACAAAGAGGATTCTGTAAGGGTGCAAGGTAATTTATAACACACAATTATATTGTAATGCAAATGCTTAGAGAAAGCAGAAAGACAGATGAGCAGCAGGTGTGATGGGCTCCTGCAGCCTGTCTTTAGTGAAAATGAGGTCCCTGGTGACAGGTTCCCTATAAGTTTAGCAATTAAAATTAGTGATGAAATTGGCGCAATTCCTGAAATCTGGCCGGGTGATTGCGCCAGTTTACCTCCTTACGCCACTTCTACACCTGCAGCGGGGGGGGGGGGGGGGGGGGGGCAGAGATGACATCACACATCAGCGTATGATAAATTCAGCACTAACAAGCGCCCGGGACCAGAGGGAGTCACTTCTTCTTATATCACAAGTGCCTCTCCGTGAGTCACTGATTGGCTGGCGGGTGCCCTGTGACCTTTAGCCCATCCCACAAAGCCATCAGTGCCACAAATGGACCCATCTAAACAAGTAAAAGGTTGTTGCATTATTTACAGACAGATATGACCACGTCTTCTGCTCGAGCCCCGGTCAGTGCTGCCACCAACTACTTCACCCTCGGCATCGCCACACCCACTTCATCGTTAATGCAGCTCAGCCCCAACCACTTGAGCTGCCACTGGACCACGAGGATCATCCGGTGCCCAGTTGTGCCGGATCTTCTTACTATATAGAGCAAATCATGCACCGGCGCTCTGGGCTGACACGATGCAGAATCTAGACAACTAGTACCATCCCCCCCTCCCCCCCCAAGGCTCCACTTGTCCATAAGACTATTGGGCCCTAATCATCGCTCATCAGCAAAGTTCAAGACAAAAACCTGTCACCAAGTTACTGACGGGAGCATCCAGCCCATGGCAAGGGCTGAGAAGTGGTGATGATCGGAATCAGGTGGAATCGGGTCTGACAGGTTCAGCCGAATGTGGATTAACTGTCCAGGTTCGTATACCCAGACCCGATTCTGAAGATCCGTATTTGGTGCTTGCACTGATCATGGCTGATGACCTCTTACTGGCTTATAAGATGGGTCGACTTGTTAACAGCCGTGACCGGGCCAGCACTGATGTCCCCTACATAATGCCAGGGAGGTCATCAGTGGTATCAGTGTAATATCCAGCGACGCAACGTTACAGGAAGTGACAAGAACCCCAGAAAGCTGGTGGCTTTGCCCGCGGCATCTAAGGGATGACACCATTGGTTGGTGCCAGCACAGTTCTCAGTTACATACCGGAGCATGTAAGGGATAGCACCTGGGCTTGGTGCCAGCACCGGTCATGGGCGTTACCGTTGAGCGTTACGCAGAATCCCAGACTTGAACATGGACTTATTACTGACCCGAAAGAAGAACCCAACTCATCCCTAATGAGAAGTAACTTGTGTCGGCCACGTTTATGGGAATGACCTGGTCAGGTAACAGGTGGATGTGGCTGGTGGTCCCCAGGGATCTCACGGATGGGTCTAGTCCTCCCAGTCGGACACTGTGTACATTATATAGAGGAGGTTGTTGTTATATAAAGACGACCATTGTCTTTCCCAAATCTCCTAATCACAAGCTGAATTAGACCTTTGTTCGGTTTCCCTGAGCAGGTCCCCGGGTTCTGTGTGTCCTGGATTGATTTGGTGGGCACCGGGCCCGGACCTCCCCGTCCTCCTCCGCAGGTCTGTAACGTACAAGATATGAAGTGTTTATTGTAAATCAGCGGCTTCCGGATCCAGATAAAAGTTGGGCACAAGACAAACCCCTTATTCACGGCTCAGCCGATAATTATATTCCTGCAGATACTTCTCCAGAAATGACTTCTCCACCCGTGACCTTTCTGCTCCACAACCAGTAACAATTTTATAGCCTGATTCCAGGTTTATTGATACATTGAAGGTTTTCCTGCAGATTGTAATTAAGAACATTTTATATTCTCCACAAGAGAGAGAAATGCAAACTTTATTCAGATCAAAAACAAAAACTTTATTCGGATATTAAAGTCTCCTGGGAATAATAAGCAACAAAGCAAACGAGTAACAGGACCTTATCCTAATAATACACAGTGATGTCACAGTACAAGGATAATACACACAGTGATGTCACAGTACAGGGATAATACACACAGCGATGTCACAGTACAGGGATAATACCCACAGTGATGTCACAGTACAGGGGATAATACACACAGTGATGTCACAGTACAGGGATAATACACACAGTGATGTCACAGTACAGGGATAATACACACAGTGATGTCACAGTACAGGGATAATACACACAGCGATGTCACAGTACAGGGATAATACACACAGCGATGTCACAGTACAGGGATAATACACACAGCGATGTCACAGTACAGGGATAACACACACAGTGATGTCACAGTACAGGTATAATACACACAGTGATGTCAGAGTACAAGGATAATACACACAGTGATGTCACAGTACAGGGATAATACACACAGCGATGTCACAGTACAGGGATAATACCCACAGTGATGTCACAGTACAGGGATAATACACACAGTGATGTCACAGTACAGGGATAATACACACAGTGATGTCACAGTACAGGGATAATACACACAGTGATGTCACAGTACAGGGATAATACACACAGCAATGTCACAGTACAGGATAATACACACAGTGATGTCACAGTACAGGGATAATACACACAGTGATGTCACAGTACAGGGATAATACACACAGTGATGTCACAGTACAGAGATAATACACAGTGATGTCACAGTACAGGGATAATACACACAGTGATGTCACAGTACAGGGATAATACACACAGTGATGTCACAGTACAGGGATAATACACACAGCGATGTCACAGTACAGGGATAATACACACAGTGATGTCACAGTACAGGGATAATACACACAGCGATGTCACAGTACAGGGATAATACACACAGTGATGTCACAGTACAGGGATAATACACACAGCGATGTCACAGTACAGGGATAATACACACAGTGATGTCACAGTACAGAGATAATACACACAGTGATGTCACAGTACAGAGATAATACACACAGTGATGTCACAGTACAGGGGATAATACACACAGCGATGTCACAGTACAGGGATAATACACACAGTGATGTCACAGTACAGGGATAATACACACAGTGATGTCACAGTACAGAGAGAATACACACAGTGATGTCACAGTACAGGGGATAATACACACAGCGATGTCACAGTACAGGGATAATACACACAGTGATGTCACAGTACAGGGATAATACACACAGTGATGTCACAGTACAGAGATAATACACACAGCGATGTCACAGTACAGGATAATACACACAGTGATGTCACAGTACAGGGATAATACACACAGTGATGTCACAGTACAGGGATAATACACACAGTGATGTCACAGTACAGGATAATACACAGTGATGTCACAGTACAGGGATAATACACACAGTGATGTCACAGCACAGGGATAATACACACAGTGATGTCACAGTACAGGGATAATACACACAGTGATGTCACAGTACAGGGATAATACACAGTGATGTCACAGTACAGAGGTAATGCACACAGTGATGTCACAGTACAGGGATAATACACACAGTGATGTCACAGTACAGGGATAATACACACAGCAATGTCACAGTACAGGATAATACACACAGTGATGTCACAGTACAGGGATAATACACACAGTGATGTCACAGTACAGGGATAATACACACAGTGATGTCACAGTACAGAGATAATACACAGTGATGTCACAGTACAGGGATAATACACACAGTGATGTCACAGTACAGGGATAATACACACAGTGATGTCACAGTACAGGGAAAATACACACAGCGATGTCACAGTACAGGGATAATACACACAGTGATGTCACAGTACAGGGATAATACACACAGCGATGTCACAGTACAGGGATAATACACAGTGATGTCACAGTACAGGGATAATACACACAGCGATGTCACAGTACAGGGATAATACACACAGTGATGTCACAGTACAGAGATAATACACACAGTGATGTCACAGTACAGAGATAATACACACAGTGATGTCACAGTACAGGGGATAATACACACAGCGATGTCACAGTACAGGGATAATACACACAGTGATGTCACAGTACAGGGATAATACCCACAGTGATGTCACAGTACAGGGGATAATACACACAGCGATGTCACAGTACAGGGATAATACACACAGTGATGTCACAGTACAGGGATAATACCCACAGTGATGTCACAGCACAGGGATAATACACACAGTGATGTCACAGTACAGGGATAATACCCACAGTGATGTCACAGCACAGGGATAATACACACAGTGATGTCACAGTACAGGGATAATACACACAGTGATGTCACAGTACAGGGATAATACACACAGTGATGTCACAGTACAGGGATAATACACACAGCAATGTCACAGTACAGGATAATACACACAGTGATGTCACAGTACAGGGATAATACACACAGTGATGTCACAGTACAGGGATAATACACACAGTGATGTCACAGTACAGAGATAATACACAGTGATGTCACAGTACAGGGATAATACACACAGTGATGTCACAGTACAGGGATAATACACACAGTGATGTCACAGTACAGGGATAATACACACAGTGATGTCACAGTACAGGGATAATACACACAGCGATGTCACAGTACAGGATAATACACACAGTGATGTCACAGTACAAGGATAATACACACAGTGATGTCACAGTACAGGGATAATACACACAGCGATGTCACAGTACATGGATAATACACACAGTGATGTCACAGTACAGGGGATAATACACACAGTGATGTCACAGTACAGGGATAATACACACAGTGATGTCACAGTACAGGGATAATACACACAGTGATGTCACAGTACAGGGATAATACACACAGTGATGTCACAGTACAGACATAATACACACAGTGATGTCACAGTACAGACATAATACACACAGTGATGTCACAGTACAGGGATAATACACACAGTGATGTCACAGTACAGACATAATACACACAGTGATGTCACAGTACAGACATAATACACACAGTGATGTCACAGTACAGGGATAATACACACAGTGATGTCACAGTACAGACATAATACACACAGTGATGTCACAGTACAGACATAATACACACAGTGATGTCACAGTACAGGGATAATACACACAGTGATGTCACAGTACAGACATAATACACACAGTGATGTCACAGTACAGGGATAATACACACAGTGATGTCACAGTACAGGGATAATACACACAGTGATGTCACAGTACAGGGGATAATACACACAGCGAAGTCACAGTACAGAGATAATACACACAGTGATGTCACAGTACAGGATAATACACACACAGTGATGTCACAGTACAGGGATAATACACACAGTGATGTCACAGTACAGGGATAATACACACAGTGATGTCACAGTACAGAGATAATACACACAGTGATGTCACAGTACAGGGATAATACACACAGTGATGTCACAGTACAGGGATAATACACACAGTGATGTCACAGTACAGGGGATAATACACACAGTGATGTCACAGTACAGGGGATAATACACACAGTGATGTCACAGTACAGGGATTATACACACAGTGATGTCACAGTACAGGGATAATACACACAGTGATGTCACAGTACAGGGATAATACACACAGCGATGTCACAGTACAGGGATAATACACACAGTGATGTCACAGTACAGGGATAATACACACAGTGATGTCACAGTACAGGGATAATACACACAGCGATGTCACAGTACAGGGATAATACACACAGTGATGTCACAGTACAGGGATAATACACACAGCGATGTCACAGTACAGAGATAATACACACAGTGATGTCACAGTACAGGGATAATACACACAGTGATGTCACAGTACAGGGGATAATACACACAGTGATGTCACAGTACAGGGATAATACACACAGTGATGTCACAGTACAGGGATAATACACACAGTGATGTCACAGTACAGGGATAATACACACAGTGATGTCACAGTACAGGATAATACACACAGTGATGTCACAGTACAGGATAATACACACAGTGATGTCACAGTACAGGGATAATACACACAGTGATGTCACAGTACAGGATAATACACACAGTGATGTCACAGTACAGGATAATACACACAGTGATGTCACAGTACAGAGATAATACACACAGCGATGCCACAGTACAGAGATAATACACACAGTGATGTCACAGTACAGGGATAATACACACAGTGATGTCACAGTACAGGGATAATACACACAGTGATGTCACAGTACAGGATAATACACACAGTGATGTCACAGTACAGGGGATAATATACACAGTGATGTCACAGTACAGGGATAATACACACAGTGATGTCACAGTACAGGGATAATACACACAGCAATGTCACAGTACAGGATAATACACACAGCGATGTCACAGTACAGGGATAATACACACAGTGATTTCACAGTACAGGGATAATACACACAGTGATGTCACAGTACAGGGATAATACACACAGTGATGTCACAGTACAGAGATAATACACACAGTGATGTCACAGTACAGGGATAATACACACAGTGATGTCACAGTACAGGATAATACACAGTGATGTCACAGTACAGGATAATACACACAGTGATGTCACAGTACAGAGATAATACACACAGCGTTGTCACAGTACAGGGATAATACAAACAGTGATGTCACAGTACAGGGATAATACACACAGTGATGTCACAGTACAGGGATAATACACACAGTGATGTCACAGTACAGGAATAATACACACAGTGATGTCGCAGTACAGACATAATACACACAGTGATGTCACAGTACAGACATAATACACACAGTGATGTCACAGTACAGACATAATACACACAGTGATGTCACAGTACAGACATAATACACACAATGATGTCACAGTACAGACATAATACACACAGTGATGTCACAGTACAGGGATAATACACACAGTGATGTCACAGTACAGACATAATACACACAGTGTTGTCACAGTACAGGGATAATACACACAGTGATGTCACAGTACAGGGATAATACACACAGTGATGTCACAGTACAGACATAATACACACAGTGATGTCAAAGTACAAGGATAATACACACAGTGATGTCACAGTACAGGATAATACACACAGTGATGTCACAGTACAGGGATAATACACACAGTGATGTCACAGTACAGGGATAATACACACAGTGATGTCACAGTACAGACATAATACACACAGTGATGTCACAGTACAGGGATAATACACACAGCGATGTCACAGTACAGGGATAATACACACAGTGATGTCACAGTACAGGGATAATACACACAGTGATATCACAGTACAGAGATAATACACACAGTGATGTCACAGTACAGGGATAATACACACAGTGATGTCACAGTACCGGATAATACACAGTGATGTCACAGTACAGGATAATACACACAGAGATGTCACAGTACAGAGATAATACACACAGCGATGTCACAGTACAGGGGTAATACACACAGTGATGTCACAGTCCAGGGATAATACACACAGCGATGTCACAGTACAGGGGTAATACACACAGTGATGTCACAGTACAGGGATAATACACACAGTAATGTCACAGTACAGGGGTAATACACACAGTGATGTCACAGTACAGAGATAATACACACAGTGATGTCACAGTACAGGGATAATACACACAGTGATGTCACAGTACAGAGATAATACACACAGTGATGTCACAGTACAGGGATAATACACACAGTGATGTCACAGTACAGGGATAATACACACAGTGATGTCACAGTACAGGGATAATACACGCAGCGATGTCACAGTACAGGGATAATACACGCAGCGATGTCACAGTACTGGGATAATACACACAGTGATGTCGCAGTACAGACATAATACACACAGTGATGTCACAGTACAGACATAATACACACAGTGATGTCACAGTACAGACATAATACACACAGTGATGTCACAGTACAGACATAATACACACAATGATGTCACAGTACAGACATAATACACACAGTGATGTCACAGTACAGGGATAATACACACAGTGATGTCACAGTACAGACATAATACACACAGTGTTGTCACAGTACAGGGATAATACACACAGTGATGTCACAGTACAGGGATAATACACACAGTGATGTCACAGTACAGACATAATACACACAGTGATGTCAAAGTACAAGGATAATACACACAGTGATGTCACAGTACAGGATAATACACACAGTGATGTCACAGTACAGGGATAATACACACAGTGATGTCACAGTACAGGGATAATACACACAGTGATGTCACAGTACAGACATAATACACACAGTGATGTCACAGTACAGGGATAATACACACAGCGATGTCACAGTACAGGGATAATACACACAGTGATGTCACAGTACAGGGATAATACACACAGTGATATCACAGTACAGAGATAATACACACAGTGATGTCACAGTACAGGGATAATACACACAGTGATGTCACAGTACCGGATAATACACAGTGATGTCACAGTACAGGATAATACACACAGAGATGTCACAGTACAGAGATAATACACACAGCGATGTCACAGTACAGGGGTAATACACACAGTGATGTCACAGTCCAGGGATAATACACACAGCGATGTCACAGTACAGGGGTAATACACACAGTGATGTCACAGTACAGGGATAATACACACAGTAATGTCACAGTACAGGGGTAATACACACAGTGATGTCACAGTACAGAGATAATACACACAGTGATGTCACAGTACAGGGATAATACACACAGTGATGTCACAGTACAGAGATAATACACACAGTGATGTCACAGTACAGGGATAATACACACAGTGATGTCACAGTACAGGGATAATACACACAGTGATGTCACAGTACAGGGATAATACACACAGTGATGTCACAGTACAGGGATAATACACGCAGCGATGTCACAGTACTGGGATAATACACACAGCGATGTCACAGTACAGGGATAATACACACAGTGATGTCACAGTACAGGGATAATACACACAGTGATGTCACAGTACAGAGATAATACACACAGCGATGTCACAGTACAGGGATAATACACACAGTGATGTCACAGTACAGAGATAATACACACAGTAATGTCACAGTACAGAGATAATACACACAGTGATGTCACAGTACAGACATAATACACACAATGATGTCACAGTACAGAGATAATACACACAGTGATGTCACAGTACAGAGATAATACACACAGTGATGTCACAGTACAGACATAATACACACAGTGATGTCACAGTACAGACATAATACACACAGTGATGTCACAGTACAGGGATAATACACACAGTGATGTCACAGTACAGACATAATACACACAGTGATGTCAAAGTACAGGGATAATACACACAGTGATGTCACAGTACAGGATAATACACACAGTGATGTCACAGTACAGGGATAATACACACAGTGATGTCACAGTACAGGGATAATACACACAGTGATGTCACAGTACAGGGATAATACACACAGTGATGTCACAGTACAGGGATAATACACACAGCGATGTCACAGTACAGGGATAATACACACAGTGATGTCACAGTACAGGGATAATACACACAGTGATGTCACAGTACAGAGATAATACACACAGTGATGTCACAGTACAGGGATAATACACACAGTGATGTCACAGTACCGGATAATACACAGTGATGTCACAGTACAGGATAATACACACAGAGATGTCACAGTACAGAGATAATACACACAGCGATGTCACAGTACAGGGATAATACACACAGTGATGTCACAGTCCAGGGATAATACACACAGCGATGTCACAGTACAGGGGTAATACACACAGTGATGTCACAGTACAGAGATAATACACACAGTGATGTCACAGTACAGGGATAATACACACAGTGATGTCACAGTACAGGGATAATACACACAGTGATGTCACAGTACAGGGATAATACACGCAGCGATGTCACAGTACAGGGATAATACACGCAGCGATGTCACAGTACTGGGATAATACACACAGCGATGTCACAGTACAGGGATAATACACACAGCGATGTCACAGTACAGAGATAATACACACAGTGATGTCACAGTACAGAGATAATACACACAGTGATGTCACAGTACAGAGATAATACACACAGTGATGTCACAGTACAGGGATAATACACACAGTGATGTCACAGTACAGGATAATACGTACAGTGATGTCACAGTACAGGATAATACACACAGTGATGTCACAGTACAGGGATAATACACACAGTGAAGTCACAGTACAGGGATAATACACACAGTGATGTCACAGTACAGAGATAAAACACACAGCGATGTCACAGTACAGAGATAATACACACAGTGATGTCACACTACAGAAATAATACACACAGTGATGTCACAGCACAGGGATAATACACACAGCGATGTCACAGTACAGGGATAATACACACAGTGATGTCACAGTACAGACATAATACACAGCGATGTCACAGTACAGGGATAATACACACAGTGATGTCACAGTACAGGGATAATACACACAGTGATGTCACAGTACAGGGATAATACACACAGTGATGTCACAGTACAGGGATAATACACACAGCGATGTCACAGTACAGGGATAATACACACAGTGATGTCACAGTACAGGGATAATACACACAGCGATGTCACAGTACAGGGATAATACACACAGCGATGTCACAGTACAGAGATAATACACACAGTGATGTCACAGTACAGGGATAATACACACAGTGATGTCACAGTACAGGGATAATACACACAGTGATGTCACAGTACAGGGATAATACACACAGTGATGTCACAGTACAGAGATAATACACACAGTGATATCACAGTACAGGGATAATACACACAGTGATGTCACAGTACAGGATAATACACACAGCGATGTCACAGTACAGGGATAATACACACAGTGATGTCACAATACAGGGATAATACACACAGTGATGTCACAGTACAGGTATAATACACACAGTGATGTCACAGTACAGGTATAATACACACAGTGATGTCACAGTACAGGGATAATACACACAGTGATGTCACAGTACAGGGATAATACACACAGTGATGTCACAGTACAGGGATAATACACACAGTGATGTCACAGTACAGGGATAATACACACAGTGATGTCACAGTACAGGGATAATACACACAGCGATGTCACAGTACAGAGATAATACACACAGCGATGTCACAGTACAGGGATAATACACACAGCGATGTCACAGTACAGGGATAATACACACAGTGATGTCACAGTACAGGGATAATACACACAGCGATGTCACAGTACAGGGATAATACACACAGCGATGTCACAGTACAGGGATAATACACACAGTGATGTCACAGTACAGGGGATAATACACACAGTGATGTCACAGTACAGAGATAATACACACAGTGATGTCACAGTACAGGGGATAATACACACAGCGATGTCACAGTACAGGGATAATACACACAGTGATGTCACAGTACAGGGATAATACACACAGTGATGTCACAGTACAGGTATAATACACACAGTGATGTCACAGTACAGAGATAATACACACAGTGATGTCACAGTACAGGGATAATACACACAGCGATGTCACAGTACAGGTATAATACACACAGTGATGTCACAGTACAGGGATAATACACACAGTGATGTCACAGTACAGGTATAATACACACAGTGATGTCACAGTACAGAGATAATACACACAGTGATGTCACAGTACAGGTATAATACACACAGTGATGTCACAGTACAGGGATAATACACACAGCGATGTCACAGTACAGGGATAATACACACAGTGATGTCACAGTACAGGGATAATGCACACAGTGATTTCACAGTACAGGTATAATACACACAGTGATGTCACAGTACAGGTATAATACACACAGTGATGTCACAGTACAGAGATAATACACACAGTGATGTCACAGTACAGGGATAATACACACAGCGATGTCACAGTACAGGGATAATACACACAGTGATGTCACAGTACAGGGATAATACACACAGTGATGTCACAGTACAGGGATAATACACACAGTGATGTCACAGTACAGGGGATAATACGCACAGCGATGTCACAGTACAGGGATAATACACACAGGGATGTCACAGTACAGGGATAATACACACAGTGATGTCACAGTACAGGGATAATACACACAGCGATGTCACAGTACAGGGATAATACACACAGTGATGTCACAGTACAGAGATAATACACATAGCGATGTCACAGTACAGGGATAATACACACAGTGATGTCACAGTACAGTGATAATACACAGAGTGATCGCACAGTACAGGGATAATACACACAGCGATGTCACAGTACAGGGATAATACACACAGTGATGTCACAGTACAGGGATAATACACACAGTGATGTCACAGTATAGGATAATACACACAGGGATGTCACAGTACAGGGATAATACACACAGCGATGTCACAGTACAGGGGTAATACACATAGCGATGTCACAGTACAGGGATAATACACACAGTGATGTCACAGTACAGGGATAATATACACAGTAATGTCACAGTACAGGAATAATACACACAGTGATGTCACAGTACAGAGATAATACACACAGTGATGTCACAGTACAGGGATAATACACACAGTGATGTCACAGTACAGGGATAATACACACAGTGATGTCACAGTACAGGATAATACACACAGTGATGTCATAGTACAGGGATAATACACACAGTGATGTCACAGTACAGGGATAATACACACAGTGATGTCACAGTACAGGAATAATACACACAGCGATGTCACAGTACAGGGATAATACACACAGTGATGTCACAGTACAGGGGTAATACACACAGTGATGTCACAGTACAGGGATAATAAACACAGTGATGTCACAGTACAGGGATAATACACACAGTGATGTCACAGTACAGGGGTAATACACACAGTGATGTCACAGTACAGGGGTAATACACACAGTGATGTCACAGTACAGGGATAATACATACAGTGATGTCACAGTACAGGGATAATACACACAGCGATGTCACAGTACAGGTATAATACACACAGTGATGTCACAGTACAGGGATAATACACACAGTGATGTCACAGTACAGGGATAATACACACAGTGATGTCACAGTACAGGATAATACACACAGTGATGTCATAGTACAGGGATAATACACACAGTGATGTCACAGTACAGGGATAATACACACAGTGATGTCACAGTACAGGAATAATACACACAGCGATGTCACAGTACAGGGATAATACACACAGTGATGTCACAGTACAGGGGTAATACACACAGTGATGTCACAGTACAGGGATAATACACACAGTGATGTCACAGTACAGGATAATACACACAGTGATGTCATAGTACAGGGATAATACACACAGTGATGTCACAGTACAGGGATAATACACACAGTGATGTCACAGTACAGGAATAATACACACAGCGATGTCACAGTACAGGGATAATACACACAGCGATGTCACAGTACAGAGATAATACACACAGTGATGTCACAGTACAGGGGTAATACACACAGTGATGTCACAGTACAGGGATAATACACACAGTGATGTCACAGTACAGGGATAATACACACAGTGATGTCACAGTACAGGGGTAATACACACAGTGATGTCACAGTACAGGGGTAATACACACAGTGATGTCACAGTACAGGGATAATACACACAGTGATGTCACAGTACAGGGATAATACACACAGTGATGTCACAGTACAGGGATAATACACACAGCGATGTCACAGTACAGGGATAATACACACAGTGATGTCACAGTACAGAGATAATACACACAGTGATGTCACAGTACAGGAATAATACACACAGTGATGTCACAGTACAGGGATAATACACACAGTGATGTCACAGTACAGGGATAATACACACAGTGATGTCACAGTACAGGGATAATACACACAGCGAAGTCACAGTACAGAGATAATACACACAGTGATGTCACAGTACAGGGATAATACACACAGTGATGTCACAGTACAGGGGATAATACACACAGTGATGTCACAGTACAGGGATAATACACACAGTGATGTCACAGTACAGGGATAATACACACAGTGATGTCACAGTACAGAGATAATACACACAGTGATGTCACAGTACAGAGATAATACACACAGCGATGTCACAGTACAGGGATAATACACACAGTGATGTCACAGTACAGAGATAATACACACAGTGATGTCACAGTACAGAGATAATACACACAGTGATGTCACAGTACAGGGATAATACACACAGCGATGTCACAGTACAGAGATAATACACACAGTGATGTCACAGTACAGAGATAATACACACAGCGATGTCACAGTACAGGGATAATACACACAGTGATGTCACAGTACAGGGATAATACACACAGTGATGTCACAGTACAGAGATAATACACACA
The DNA here is from genome assembly GCF_040894005.1 of Engystomops pustulosus. Lineage (NCBI taxonomy): Eukaryota > Metazoa > Chordata > Amphibia > Anura > Leptodactylidae > Engystomops > Engystomops pustulosus. Next base: position 124,032,282 of record NC_092418.1, on the reverse strand, counting down.
GTGATGTCACAGTACAGAGATAATACACACAGTGATGTCACAGTACAGGGATAATACACACAGCGATGTCACAGTACAGAGATAATACACACAGTGATGTCACAGTACAGAGATAATACACACAGCGATGTCACAGTACAGGGATAATACACACAGTGATGTCACAGTACAGGGATAATACACACAGTGATGTCACAGTACAGGGATAATACACACAGTGATGTCACAGTACAGGGATAATACACACAGCGATGTCACAGTACAGGGATAATACACACAGTGATGTCACAGTACAGGGATAATACACACAGCGATGTCACAGTACAGGGATAATACACACAGTGATGTCACAGTACAGGGATAATACACACAGTGATGTCACAGTACAGGGATAATACACACAGCGATGTCACAGTACAGGGATAATACACACAGTGATGTCACAGTACAGGGATAATACACACAGTGATGTCACAGTACAGGGATAATACACACAGTGATGTCACAGTACAGAGATAATACACACAGCGATGTCACAGTACAGAGATAATACACACAGCGATGTCACAGTACAGGATAATACACACAGTGATGTCACAGTACAGGGATAATACACACAGTGATGTCACAGCACAGGGATAATACACACAGTGATGTCACAGTACAGGGATAATACACACAGCGATGTCACAGTACAGGGATAATACACACAGTGATGTCACAGTACAGGGATAATACACAAAGCGATGTCACAGTACAGAGATAATACACACAGTGATGTCACAGTACAGGGATAATACACACAGTGATGTCACAGTACAGGGATAATACACACAGTGATGTCACAGTACAGGGATAATACACACAGTGATGTCACAGTACAGACATAATACACACAGTGATTTCACAGTACAGGGATAATACACACAGTGATTTCACAGTACAGGGATAATACACACAGCGATGTCACAGAACAGACATAATACACACAGTGATGTCACAGTACAGGGATAATACACACAGTGATGTCACAGTACAGGGATAATACACACAGTGATGTCACAGTACCGGATAATACACAGTGATGTCACAGTACAGGATAATACACACAGAGATGTCACAGTACAGAGATAATACACATAGCGATGTCACAGTACAGGGATAATACACACAGAGATGTCACAGTACAGAGATAATACACATAGCGATGTCACAGTACAGGGATAATACACACAGTGATGTCACAGTCCAGGGATAATACACACAGTGATGTCACAGTACAGAGATAATACACACAGTGATGTCACAGTACAGGGATAATACACACAGCGATGTCACAGTACAGGGATAATACACACAGTGATGTCACAGTACAGGATAATACACACAGTGATGTCACAGTACAGAGATAATACACACAGTGATGTCACAGTACAGAGATAATACACACAGTGATGTCACAGTACAGGGGATAATACACACAGCGATGTCACAGTACAGGGATAATACACACAGTGATGTCACAGTACAGGGATAATACACACAGCGATGTCACAGTACAGAGATAATACACACAGTGATGTCACAGTACAGGGATAATACACACAGTGATGTCACAGTACAGGGATAATACACACAGCAATGTCACAGTACAGGATAATACACACAGTGATGTCACAGTACAGGGATAATACACACAGTGATGTCACAGTACAGGGATAATACACACAGTGATGTCACAGTACAGAGATAATACACAGTGATGTCACAGTACAGGGATAATACACACAGTGATGTCACAGTACAGGGATAATACACACAGCGATGTCACAGTACAGGGATAATACACACAGTGATGTCACAGTACAGGGATAATACACACAGCGATGTCACAGTACAGGGATAATACACACAGTGATGACACAGTACAGGGATAATACACACAGTGATGTCACAGTACAGGGATAATACACACAGCGATGTCACAGTACAGGGATAATACACACAGTGATGTCACAGTACAGGGATAATACACACAGTGATGTCACAGTACAGGGATAATACCCACAGTGATGTCACAGTACAGGGATAATACACACAGTGATGTCACAGTACAGGGATAATACACACAGCGATGTCACAGTACAGGGATAATACACACAGTGATGTCACAGTACAGGGATAATACACACAGCGATGTCACAGTACAGGGATAATACACACAGTGATGTCACAGTACAGGGGATAATACACACAGTGATGTCACAGTACAGGGATAATACACACAGTGATGTCACAGTACAGGATAATACACACAGTGATGTCACAGTACAGGATAATACACACAGGGATGTCACAGTACAGGGATAATACACACAGTGATGTCACAGTACAGGGATAATACACACAGTGATGTCACAGTACAGGGATAATACACACAGCGATGTCACAGTACAGGGATAATACACACAGTGATGTCACAGTACAGGGATAATACACACAGTGATGTCACAGTACAGGGATAATACACACAGCGATGTCACAGTACAGGGATAATACACACAGCGATGTCACAGTACAGGGGATAATACACACAGTGATGTCACAGTACAGGGATAATACACACAGTGATGTCACAGTACAGGATAATACACACAGTGATGTCACAGTACAGGATAATACACACAGTGATGTCACAGTACAGGGATAATACACACAGTGATGTCACAGTACAGGGATAATACACACAGTGATGTCACAGTACAGGGATAATACACACAGCGATGTCACAGTACAGGGATAATACACACAGTGATGTCACAGTACAGGGATAATACACACAGTGATGTCACAGTACAGGGATAATACACACAGCGATGTCACAGTACAGGGATAATACACACAGCGATGTCACAGTACAGAGATAATACACACAGTGATGTCACAGTACAGGGATAATACACACAGTGATGTCACAGTACAGGGATAATACACACAGCGATGTCACAGTACAGAGATAATACACACAGCGATGTCACAGTACAGGGATAATACACACAGCGATGTCACAGTACAGGGATAATACACACAGTGATGTCACAGTACAGGGGATAATATACACAGTGATGTCACAGTACAGGGATAATACACACAGTGATGTCACAGTACAGGGATAATACACACAGCAATGTCACAGTACAGGATAATACACACAGCGATGTCACAGTACAGGGATAATACACACAGTGATGTCACAGTACAGGGATAATACACACAGTGATGTCACAGTACAGGGATAATACACACAGTGATGTCACAGTACAGGGATAATACACACAGTGATGTCACAGTACAGAGATAATACACACAGTGATGTCACAGTACAGGGATAATACACACAGTGATGTCACAGTACAGGATAATACACAGTGATGTCACAGTACAAGATAATACACACAGTGATGTCACAGTACAGAGATAATACACACAGCGTTGTCACAGTACAGGGATAATACAAACAGTGATGTCACAGTACAGGGATAATACACACAGTGATGTCACAGTACAGGGATAATACACACAGCGATGTCACAGTACAGGGGTAATACACACAGTGATGTCACAATACAGAGATAATACACACAGTGATGTCACAGTACAGGATAATACACACACTGATGTCACAGTACAGGGATAATACACACAGTGATGTCACAGTACAGGGATAATACACACAGTGATGTCACAGTACAGGGATAATACACACAGCGATGTCACAGTACAGGGATAATACACACAGCGATGTCACAGTACAGAGATAATACACACAGTGATGTCACAGTACAGGGATAATACACACAGTGATGTCACAGTACAGGGATAATACACACAGCGATGTCACAGTACAGAGATAATACACACAGCGATGTCACAGTACAGGGATAATACACACAGCGATGTCACAGTACAGGGATAATACACACAGTGATGTCACAGTACAGGGGATAATATACACAGTGATGTCACAGTACAGGGATAATACACACAGTGATGTCACAGTACAGGGATAATACACACAGCAATGTCACAGTACAGGATAATACACACAGCGATGTCACAGTACAGGGATAATACACACAGTGATGTCACAGTACAGGGATAATACACACAGTGATGTCACAGTACAGGGATAATACACACAGTGATGTCACAGTACAGGGATAATACACACAGTGATGTCACAGTACAGAGATAATACACACAGTGATGTCACAGTACAGGGATAATACACACAGTGATGTCACAGTACAGGATAATACACAGTGATGTCACAGTACAAGATAATACACACAGTGATGTCACAGTACAGAGATAATACACACAGCGTTGTCACAGTACAGGGATAATACAAACAGTGATGTCACAGTACAGGGATAATACACACAGTGATGTCACAGTACAGGGATAATACACACAGCGATGTCACAGTACAGGGGTAATACACACAGTGATGTCACAATACAGAGATAATACACACAGTGATGTCACAGTACAGGATAATACACACACTGATGTCACAGTACAAGGATAATACACACAGTGATGTCACAGTACAGGGATAATACACACAGTGATGTCACAGTACAGGGATAATACACACAGTGATGTCACAGTACAGGGATAATACACACAGTGATGTCACAGTACAGAGATAATACACACAGTGATGTCACAGTACAGACATAATACACAAAATGATGTCACAGTACAGACATAATACACACAGTGATGTCACAGTACAGGGATAATACACACAGTGATGTCACAGTACAGACATAATACACACAGTGATGTCAAAGTACAGGGATAATACACACAGAGATGTCACAGTACAGGATAATACACACAGTGATGTCACAGTACAGGGATAATACACACAGTGATGTCACAGTACAGGGATAAAACACACAGTGATGTCACAGTACAGGGATAATACACACAGTGATGTCACAGTACAGGGATAATACACACAGTGATGTCACAGTACAGAGATAATACACACAGTGATGTCACAGTACAGACATAATACACACAATGATGTCACAGTACAGACATAATACACACAGTGATGTCACAGTACAGACATAATACACACAGTGATGTCACAGTACAGACATAATACACACAGTGATGTCAAAGTACAGGGATAATACACACAGCGATGTCACAGTACAGAGATAATACACACAGTGATGTCACAGTACAGGGATAATACACACAGTGATGTCACAGTACAGGGATAATACACACAGTGATGTCACAGTACAGGGATAATACACACAGTGATGTCACAGTACAGGATAATACACACAGTGATGTCACAGTACAGGGATAATACACACAGTGATGTCACAGTACAGGGATAATACACACAGTGATGTCACAGTACAGGGATAATACACACAGTGATGTCACAGTACAGGGATAATACACACAGTGATGTCACAGTACAGAGATAATACACACAGTGATGTCACAGTACAGGGATAATACACACAGTGATGTCACAGTACCGGATAATACACAGTGATGTCACAGTACAGGATAATACACACAGAGATGTCACAGTACAGAGATAATACACATAGCGATGTCACAGTACAGGGATAATACACACAGTGATGTCACAGTCCAGGGATAATACACACAGCGATGTCACAGTACAGGGGTAATACACACAGTGATGTCACAGTACAGGGGTAATACACACAGTGATGTCACAGTACAGAGATAATACACACAGTGATGTCACAGTACAGGGATAATACACACAGTGATGTCACAGTACAGGGGTAATACACACAGTGATGTCACAGTACAGGGATAATACACACAGTGATGTCACAGTACAGGGATAATACATACAGTGATGTCACAGTACAGGGATAATACACACAGCGATGTCACAGTACAGGTATAATACACACAGTGATGTCACAGTACAGGGATAATACACACAGTGATGTCACAGTACAGGGATAATACACACAGTGATGTCACAGTACAGGATAATACACACAGTGATGTCATAGTACAGGGATAATACACACAGTGATGTCACAGTACAGGGATAATACACACAGTGATGTCACAGTACAGGAATAATACACACAGCGATGTCACAGTACAGGGATAATACACACAGTGATGTCACAGTACAGGGGTAATACACACAGTGATGTCACAGTACAGGGATAATACACACAGTGATGTCACAGTACAGGATAATACACACAGTGATGTCATAGTACAGGGATAATACACACAGTGATGTCACAGTACAGGGATAATACACACAGTGATGTCACAGTACAGGAATAATACACACAGCGATGTCACAGTACAGGGATAATACACACAGCGATGTCACAGTACAGAGATAATACACACAGTGATGTCACAGTACAGGGGTAATACACACAGTGATGTCACAGTACAGGGATAATACACACAGTGATGTCACAGTACAGGGATAATACACACAGTGATGTCACAGTACAGGGGTAATACACACAGTGATGTCACAGTACAGGGGTAATACACACAGTGATGTCACAGTACAGGGATAATACACACAGTGATGTCACAGTACAGGGATAATACACACAGTGATGTCACAGTACAGGGATAATACACACAGCGATGTCACAGTACAGGGATAATACACACAGTGATGTCACAGTACAGAGATAATACACACAGTGATGTCACAGTACAGGAATAATACACACAGTGATGTCACAGTACAGGGATAATACACACAGTGATGTCACAGTACAGGGATAATACACACAGTGATGTCACAGTACAGGGATAATACACACAGCGAAGTCACAGTACAGAGATAATACACACAGTGATGTCACAGTACAGGGATAATACACACAGTGATGTCACAGTACAGGGATAATACACACAGTGATGTCACAGTACAGGGATAATACACACAGCGATGTCACAGTACAGGGATAATACACACAGTGATGTCACAGTACAGGGATAATACACACAGTGATGTCACAGTACAGGGATAATACACACAGTGATGTCACAGTACAGGGATAATACACACAGCGATGTCACAGTACAGGGATAATACACACAGTGATGTCACAGTACAGAGATAATACACACAGCGATGTCACAGTACAGAGATAATACACACAGCGATGTCACAGTACAGGATAATACACACAGTGATGTCACAGTACAGGGATAATACACACAGTGATGTCACAGCACAGGGATAATACACACAGTGATGTCACAGTACAGGGATAATACACACAGCGATGTCACAGTACAGGGATAATACACACAGTGATGTCACAGTACAGGGATAATACACAAAGCGATGTCACAGTACAGAGATAATACACACAGTGATGTCACAGTACAGGGATAATACACACAGTGATGTCACAGTACAGGGATAATACACACAGTGATGTCACAGTACAGGGATAATACACACAGTGATGTCACAGTACAGACATAATACACACAGTGATTTCACAGTACAGGGATAATACACACAGTGATTTCACAGTACAGGGATAATACACACAGCGATGTCACAGAACAGACATAATACACACAGTGATGTCACAGTACAGGGATAATACACACAGTGATGTCACAGTACAGGGATAATACACACAGTGATGTCACAGTACCGGATAATACACAGTGATGTCACAGTACAGGATAATACACACAGAGATGTCACAGTACAGAGATAATACACATAGCGATGTCACAGTACAGGGATAATACACACAGAGATGTCACAGTACAGAGATAATACACATAGCGATGTCACAGTACAGGGATAATACACACAGTGATGTCACAGTCCAGGGATAATACACACAGTGATGTCACAGTACAGAGATAATACACACAGTGATGTCACAGTACAGGGATAATACACACAGCGATGTCACAGTACAGGGATAATACACACAGTGATGTCACAGTACAGGATAATACACACAGTGATGTCACAGTACAGAGATAATACACACAGTGATGTCACAGTACAGAGATAATACACACAGTGATGTCACAGTACAGGGGATAATACACACAGCGATGTCACAGTACAGGGATAATACACACAGTGATGTCACAGTACAGGGATAATACACACAGCGATGTCACAGTACAGAGATAATACACACAGTGATGTCACAGTACAGGGATAATACACACAGTGATGTCACAGTACAGGGATAATACACACAGCAATGTCACAGTACAGGATAATACACACAGTGATGTCACAGTACAGGGATAATACACACAGTGATGTCACAGTACAGGGATAATACACACAGTGATGTCACAGTACAGAGATAATACACAGTGATGTCACAGTACAGGGATAATACACACAGTGATGTCACAGTACAGGGATAATACACACAGCGATGTCACAGTACAGGGATAATACACACAGTGATGTCACAGTACAGGGATAATACACACAGCGATGTCACAGTACAGGGATAATACACACAGTGATGACACAGTACAGGGATAATACACACAGTGATGTCACAGTACAGGGATAATACACACAGCGATGTCACAGTACAGGGATAATACACACAGTGATGTCACAGTACAGGGATAATACACACAGTGATGTCACAGTACAGGGATAATACACACAGTGATGTCACAGTACAGGGATAATACACACAGTGATGTCACAGTACAGGGATAATACACACAGCGATGTCACAGTACAGGGATAATACACACAGTGATGTCACAGTACAGGGATAATACACACAGCGATGTCACAGTACAGGGATAATACACACAGTGATGTCACAGTACAGGGGATAATACACACAGTGATGTCACAGTACAGGGATAATACACACAGTGATGTCACAGTACAGGATAATACACACAGTGATGTCACAGTACAGGATAATACACACAGGGATGTCACAGTACAGGGATAATACACACAGTGATGTCACAGTACAGGGATAATACACACAGTGATGTCACAGTACAGGGATAATACACACAGCGATGTCACAGTACAGGGATAATACACACAGTGATGTCACAGTACAGGGATAATACACACAGTGATGTCACAGTACAGGGATAATACACACAGCGATGTCACAGTACAGGGATAATACACACAGCGATGTCACAGTACAGGGGATAATACACACAGTGATGTCACAGTACAGGGATAATACACACAGTGATGTCACAGTACAGGATAATACACACAGTGATGTCACAGTACAGGATAATACACACAGTGATGTCACAGTACAGGGATAATACACACAGTGATGTCACAGTACAGGGATAATACACACAGTGATGTCACAGTACAGGGATAATACACACAGCGATGTCACAGTACAGGGATAATACACACAGTGATGTCACAGTACAGGGATAATACACACAGTGATGTCACAGTACAGGGATAATACACACAGCGATGTCACAGTACAGGGATAATACACACAGCGATGTCACAGTACAGAGATAATACACACAGTGATGTCACAGTACAGGGATAATACACACAGTGATGTCACAGTACAGGGATAATACACACAGCGATGTCACAGTACAGGGATAATACACACAGCGATGTCACAGTACAGGGATAATACACACAGTGATGTCACAGTACAGGATAATACACACAGTGATGTCACAGTACAGGGGATAATATACACAGTGATGTCACAGTACAGGGATAATACACACAGTGATGTCACAGTACAGGGATAATACACACAGCAATGTCACAGTACAGGATAATACACACAGCGATGTCACAGTACAGGGATAATACACACAGTGATGTCACAGTACAGGGATAATACACACAGTGATGTCACAGTACAGGGATAATACACACAGTGATGTCACAGTACAGGGATAATACACACAGTGATGTCACAGTACAGGGATAATACACACAGTGATGTCACAGTACAGAGATAATACACACAGTGATGTCACAGTACAGGGATAATACACACAGTGATGTCACAGTACAGGATAATACACAGTGATGTCACAGTACAGGATAATACACACAGTGATGTCACAGTACAGAGATAATACACACAGCGTTGTCACAGTACAGGGATAATACAAACAGTGATGTCACAGTACAGGGATAATACACACAGTGATGTCACAGTACAGGGATAATACACACAGCGATGTCACAGTACAGGGGTAATACACACAGTGATGTCACAATACAGAGATAATACACACAGTGATGTCACAGTACAGGATAATACACACACTGATGTCACAGTACAAGGATAATACACACAGTGATGTCACAGTACAGGGATAATACACACAGTGATGTCACAGTACAGGGATAATACACACAGTGATGTCACAGTACAGGGATAATACACACAGTGATGTCACAGTACAGGGATAATACACACAGTGATGTCACAGTACAGAGATAATACACACAGTGATGTCACAGTACAGACATAATACACAAAATGATGTCACAGTACAGACATAATACACACAGTGATGTCACAGTACAGGGATAATACACACAGTGATGTCACAGTACAGACATAATACACACAGTGATGTCAAAGTACAGGGATAATACACACAGAGATGTCACAGTACAGGATAATACACACAGTGATGTCACAGTACAGGGATAATACACACAGTGATGTCACAGTACAGGGATAAAACACACAGTGATGTCACAGTACAGGGATAATACACACAGTGATGTCACAGTACAGGGATAATACACACAGTGATGTCACAGTACAGAGATAATACACACAGTGATGTCACAGTACAGACATAATACACACAATGATGTCACAGTACAGACATAATACACACAGTGATGTCACAGTACAGACATAATACACACAGTGATGTCACAGTACAGACATAATACACACAGTGATGTCAAAGTACAGGGATAATACACACAGCGATGTCACAGTACAGAGATAATACACACAGTGATGTCACAGTACAGGGATAATACACACAGTGATGTCACAGTACAGGGATAATACACACAGTGATGTCACAGTACAGGGATAATACACACAGTGATGTCACAGTACAGGATAATACACACAGTGATGTCACAGTACAGGGATAATACACACAGTGATGTCACAGTACAGGGATAATACACACAGTGATGTCACAGTACAGGGATAATACACACAGTGATGTCACAGTACAGGGATAATACACACAGTGATGTCACAGTACAGAGATAATACACACAGTGATGTCACAGTACAGGGATAATACACACAGTGATGTCACAGTACCGGATAATACACAGTGATGTCACAGTACAGGATAATACACACAGAGATGTCACAGTACAGAGATAATACACATAGCGATGTCACAGTACAGGGATAATACACACAGTGATGTCACAGTCCAGGGATAATACACACAGCGATGTCACAGTACAGGGGTAATACACACAGTGATGTCACAGTACAGGGGTAATACACACAGTGATGTCACAGTACAGAGATAATACACACAGTGATGTCACAGTACAGGGATAATACACACAGTGATGTCACAGTACAGGGATAATACACACAGCGATGTCACAGTACAGGGATAATACACACAGTGATGTCACAGTACATGGATAATACACACAGTGATGTCACAGTACAGGTATAATACACACAGTGATGTCACAGTACAGGGATAATACACACAGTGATATCACAGTACAGGGATAATACACACAGTGATGTCACAGTACAGGGATAATACACACAGTGATGTCACAGTACAGTGATAATACACACAGTGATGTCAAAGTACAGGGATAATACACGCAGCGATGTCACAGTACAGAGATAATACACGCAGCGATGTCACAGTACAGGGATAATACACACAGCGATGTCACAGTACAGGGATAATACACACAGTGATGTCACAGTACAGAGATAATACACACAGTGATGTCACAGTACAGAGATAATACACACAGTGATGTCACAGTACAGGGATAATACACACAGTGATGTCACAGTACAGGATAATACATACAGTGATGTCACAGTACAGGATAATACACACAGTGATGTCACAGTACAGGGATAATACACACAGTGAAGTCACAGTACAGGGATAATACACACAGTGATGTCACAGTACAGAGATAAAACACACAGCGATGTCACAGTACAGAGATAATACACACAGTGATGTCACAGTACAGAAATAATACACAGAGTGATGTCACAGCACAGGGATAATACACACAGCGATGTCACAGTACAGGGATAATACACACAGTGATGTCACAGTACAGACATAATACACAGCGATGTCACAGTACAGGGATAATACACACAGTGATGTCACAGTACAGGGATAATACACACAGTGATGTCACAGTACAGGGATAATACACACAGTGATGTCACAGTACAGAGATAATACACACAGCGATGTCACAGTACAGGTATAATACACACAGTGATGTCACAGTACAGGGATAATACACACAGTGATGTCACAGTACAGGTATAATACACACAGTGATGTCACAGTACAGGTATAATACACACAGTGATGTCACAGTACAGGTATAATACACACAGCGATGTCACAGTACAGAGATAATACACACAGCGATGTCACAGTACAGGGATAATACACACAGCGATGTCACAGTACAGGGATAATACACACAGTGATGTCACAGTACAGAGATAATACACACAGTGATGTCACAGTACAGGGGATAATACACACAGTGATGTCACAGTACAGGGGATAATACACACAGTGATGTCACAGTACAGAGATAATACACACAGCGATGTCACAGTACAGGGATAATACACACAGTGATGTCACAGTACAGGGATAATACACACAGCGATGTCACAGTACACGGATAATACACAGCGATGTCACAGTACAGGGATAATACACACAGTGATGTCACAGTACAGAGATAATACACACAGTAATGTCACAGTACAGGGGATAATACACACAGTGATGTCACAGTACAGGGGATAATACACACAGTGATGTCACAGTACAGGGATAATACACACAGTGATGTCACAGAACAGAGATAATACATACAGTGATGTCACAGTACAGGGATAATACACACAGTGATGTCACAGTACAGGGATAATACACACAGTGATGTCACAGTACAGAGATAATACACACAGTGATGTCACAGTACAGGGGATAATACACACAGCGATGTCACAGTACAGGGATAATACACACAGTGATGTCACAGTACAGGGATAATACACACAGTGATGTCACAGTACAGGTATAATACACACAGTGATGTCACAGTACAGGTATAATACACACAGTGATGTCACAGTACAGAGATAATACACACAGTGATGTCACAGTACAGGGATAATACACACAGCGATGTCACAGTACAGGGATAATACACACAGTGATGTCACAGTACAGGGATAATACATACAGCGATGTCACAGTACACGGATAACACACAGCGATGTCACAGTACAGGGATAATACACACAGTGATGTCACAGTACAGAGATAATACACACAGCGATGTCACAGTACAGGGGAAATTACACACAGTGATGTCACAGTACAGGGGATAATACACACAGTGATGTCACAGTACAGGGATAATACACACAGTGATGTCACAGTACAGAGATAATACACACAGTGATGTCACAGTACAGGGGATAATACGCACAGCGATGTCACAGTACAGGGATAATACACACAGTGATGTCACAGTACAGGGATAATACACACAGTGATGTCACAGTACAGGGATAATACACACAGCGATGTCACAGTACAGGGATAATACACACAGTGATGTCACAGTACAGAGATAATACACATAGCGATGTCACAGTACAGGGATAATACACACAGTGATGTCACAGTACAGTGATAATACACAGAGTGATCGCACAGTACAGGGATAATACACACAGCGATGTCACAGTACAGGGATAATACACACAGTGATGTCACAGTACAGGGATAATACACACAGTGATGTCACAGTATAGGATAATACACACAGCGATGTCACAGGACAGGGATAATACACACAGCAATGTCACAGTACAGAGATAATACACACAGTGATGTCACAGTACAGGGATAATACACACAGTGATGTCACAGTACAGGGATAATACACACAGCGATGTCACAGTACAGGGATAATACACAGTGATGTCACAGTACAGGGGTAATACACATAGCGATGTCACAGTACAGGGATAATACACACAGTGATGTCACAGTACAGAGATAATACACACAGCGATGTCACAGTACAGGGATAATATACACAGTAATGTCACAGTACAGGAATAATACACACAGCGATGTCACAGTACAGGGATAATACACACAGTGATGTCACAGTACAGAGATAATACACACAGTGATGTCACAGTACAGAGATAATACACACAGTGATGTCACAGTACAGGATAATACACACAGTAATGTCACAGTACAGGAATAATACACACAGCGATGTCACAGTACAAGGGATAATACACACAGTGATGTCACAGTACAGAGATAATACACACAGTGATGTCACAGTACAGAGATAATACACACAGTGATGTCACAGTACAGGATAATACACACAGTGATGTCATAGTACAGGGATAATACACACAGTGATGTCACAGTACAGGGATAATACACACAGTGATGTCACAGTACAGGAATAATACACACAGCGATGTCACAGTACAGGGATAATACACACAGTGATGTCACAGTACAGGGGTAATACACACAGTGATGTCACAGTACAGGGATAATAAACACAGTGATGTCACAGTACAGGGATAATACACACAGCGATGTCACAGTACAGGGATAATACACACAGTGATGTCACAGTACAAGATAATACACACAGTGATGTCATAGTACAGGGATAATACACACAGTGATGTCACAGTACAGGGATAATACACACAGTGATGTCACAGTACAGGAATAATACACACAGCGATGTCACAGTACAGGGATAATACACACAGTGATGTCACAGTACAGGGGTAATACACACAGTGATGTCACAGTACAGGGATAATAAACACAGTGATGTCACAGTACAGGGATAATACACACAGCGATGTCACAGTACAGGGATAATACACACAGTGATGTCACAGTACAGGATAATACACACAGTGATGTCACAGTACAGGGATAATACACACAGTGATGTCACAGTACAGGGATAATACACAGTGATGTCACAGTACAGGGATAATACACACTGTGATGTCACAGTACAGGATAATACACACAGTGATGTCACAGTACAGGATAATACACACAGTGATGTCATAGTACAGGGATAATACACACAGTGATGTCACAGTACAGGGATAATACACACAGTGATGTCACAGTACAGGAATAATACACACAGCGATGTCACAGTACAGGGATAATACACACAGTGATGTCACAGTACAGGGGTAATACACACAGTGATGTCACAGTACAGGGATAATACACACAGTGATGTCACAGTACAGGGATAATACACACAGTGATGTCACAGTACAGGGATAATACACACAGCGATGTCACAGTACAGGTATAATACACACAGTGATGTCACAGTACAGGGATAATACACACAGTGATGTCACAGTACAGGGGATAATACACACAGCGATGTCACAGTACAGGGATAATACACACAGTGATGTCACAGTACAGGGATAATACACACAGCGATGTCACAGTACAGGGATAATACACACAGTGATGTCACAGTACAGGGATAATACACACAGTGATGTCACAGTACAGGGATAATACACACAGTGATGTCACAGTACAGGGATAATACACACAGCGATGTCACAGTACAGGGATAATACACACAGCGATGTCACAGTACAGAGATAATACACACAGTGATGTCACAGTACAGGGATAATACACACAGTGATGTCACAGTACAGAGATAATACACACAGTGATGTCACAGTACAGAGATAATACACACAGCGATGTCACAGTACAGGGATAATACACACAGTGATGTCACAGTGCAGAGATAATACACACAGTGATGTCACAGTACAGGGATAATACACACAGTGATGTCACTGTACAGAGATAATACACACAGTGATGTCACAGTACAGGGATAATACACACAGCGATGTCACAGTACAGGGACAATACACACAGTGATGTCACAGTACAGGGATAATACACACAGAGATGTCACAGACAGGGATAATACACACAGTGATGTCACAGTACAGGGATAATACACACAGTGATGTCACAGTACAGGGATAATACACACAGTGATGTCACATTACAGGGATAATACACACAGCGATTTCACAGTACAGGGATAATACACACAGTGATGTCACATTACAGGAATAATACACACAGTGATGTCACAGTACAGGGATAATACACACAGAGATGTCACAGACAGGGATAATACACACAGTGATGTCACAGTACAGGGATAATACACACAGAGATGTCACAGTACAGGTATAATACACACAGTGATGTCACAGTACAGGGGATAATACACACAGTGATGTCACTGTACAGAGATAATACACACAGTGATGTCACAGTACAGGGATAATACACACAGTGATGTCACAGTACAGTGATAATACACACAGTGATGTCACAGTACAGGGATAATACACACAGCGATGTCACAGTACAGAGATAATACACACAGCGATGTCACAGTACAGGGATAATACACACAGTGATGTCACAGTACAGAGATAATACACATAGTGATGTCACAGTGCAGAGATAATACACACAGTGATGTCACAGTACAGAGATAATACACACAGTGATGTCACAGTACAGGGATAATACACACAGTGATGTCACAGTACAGAGATAATACACACAGTGATGTCACAGTACAGGGATAATACACACAGTGATGTCACAGTACAGGGATAATATACACAGTGATGTCACAGTACAGGGATAATACACACAGTGATGTCACAGTACAGAGATAATACACACAGTGATGTCACAGTACAGTGATAATACACACAGTGATGTCACAGTACAGGGATAATACACACAGTGATGTCACAGTACAGGGATAATACACACAGTGATGTCACAGTACAGGGATAATACACACAGTGATGTCACAGTACAGAGATAATACACACAGCGATGTCACAGTACAGGGATAATATACACAGTGATGTCACAGTACAGGGATAATACACACAGTGATGTCACAGTACAGAGATAATACACACAGTGATGTCACAGTACAGTGATAATACACACAGTGATGTCACAGTACAGGGATAATACACACAGCGATGTCACAGTACAGTGATAATACACACAGTGATGTCACAGTACAGGGATAATACACACAGCGATGTCACAGTACAGAGATAATACACACAGCGATGTCACAGTACAGGGATAATACACACAGTGATGTCACAGTACAGAGATAATACACATAGTGATGTCACAGTGCAGAGATAATACACACAGTGATGTCACAGTACAGAGATAATACACACAGTGATGTCACAGTACAGGGATAATACACACAGCGATGTCACAGTACAGGAATAATACACACAGCGATGTCACAGTACAGGGATAATACACACAGTGATGTCACAGTACAGGGATAATACACACAGTGATGTCACAGTACAGAGATAATACACACAGTGATGTCACAGTACAGAGATAATACACACAGTGATGTCACAGTACAGGGATAATACACACAGTGATGTCACAGTACAGGGGATAATACACACAGCGATGTCACAGTACAGGGATAATACACACAGTGATGTCACAGTACAGGGATAACACACACAGTGATGTCACAGTACAGGGATAATACACACAGCGATGTCACAGTACAGGATAATACACACAGTGATGTCACAGTACAGAGATAATACACACAGTGATGTCACAGTACAGGATAATACACACAGTGATGTCACAGTACAGAGATAATACACACAGCGATGTCACAGTACAGGGATAATACACACAGTGATGTCACAGTACAGGATAATACACACAGTGATGTCACAGTACAGGGATAATACACACAGTGATGTCACAGTACAGGATAATACACACAGTGATGTCACAGTACAGAGATAATACACACAGCGATGTCACAGTACAGGGATAATACACACAGTGATGTCACAGTACAGGGATAATACACACAGAGATGTCACAGTACAGGGATAATACACACAGTGATGTCACAGTACCGGGATAATACACACAGTGATGTCACAGTACAGGGATAATACACACAGTGATGTTACAGTACAGGGATAATACACACAGTGATGTCACAGTACAGGTATAATACACACAGTGATGTCACAGTACAGGGGATAATACACACAGTGATGTCACAGTACAGGGATAATACACACAGTGATGTCACAGTACAGGGATAATACACACAGTGGTGTCACAGTACAGGGATAATACACACAGTGATGTCACAGTACAGGGATAATACACACAGTGATGTTACAGTACAGGGATAATACACACAGTGATGTCACAGTACAGGGATCATACACACAGTGATGTCACAGTACAGGGATAATACACACAGTGATGTCACAGTACAGAGATAATACACACAGCGATGTCACAGTACAGGGATAATACACACAGTGATGTCACAGTACAGGGATAATACACACAGCGATGTCACTGTACAGGGATAATACACACAGTGATGTCACAGTACAGGGATAATACACACAGTGATGTCACAGTACAGAGGTAATACACACAGCGATGTCACAGTACAGGGATAATACACACAGTGATGTCACAGTACAGGGATAATACACACAGCGATGTCACAGTACAGGGATAATACACACAGCGATGTCACTGTACAGAGATAATACACACAGTGATGTCACTGTACAGGGATAATACACACAGTGATGTCACAGTACAGAGATAATACACACAGTGATGTCACAGTACAGGATAATACACACAGTGATGTCACAGTACAGGGATAATACACACAGCGATGTCACAGTACAGAGATAACACACACAGCGATGTCACAGTACAGAGATAATACACACAGTGATGTCACAGTACAGGGATAATACACACAGCGATGTCACAGTACAGAGATAACACACACAGCGATGTCACAGTACAGGGATAATACACACAGTGATGTCACAGTACAGGGATAATACACACAGTGATGTCACAGTACAGGGATAATACACACAGAGATGTCACAGTACAGGGATAATACACACAGTGATGTCACAGTACAGGGATAATACACACAGTGATGTCACAGTACAGACATAATACACACAGTGATGTCACAGTACAGACATAATACACACAGTGATGTCACAGTACAGGGATAATACACACAGTGATGTCACAGTACAGGATATTACACACAGCGATGTCACAGTACAGGGATAATACACACAGTGATGTCACAGTACAGGGATAATACACACAGTGATGTCACAGTACAGGGATAATACACAGAGTGATGTCACAGTACAGAGATAATACACACAGTGATGTCACAGTACAGGGATAATACACACAGCGATGTCACAGTACAGGGATAATACACACAGTGATGTCACAGTACAGGGGATAATACACACAGTGATGTCACAGTACAGGGATAATACACACAGCGATGTCACAGTACAGGGATAATACACACAGTGATGTCACAGTACAGGGATAATACACACAGCGATGTCACAGTACAGGGATAATACACACAGTGATGTCACAGTACAGAGATAATACACACAGTGATGTCACAGTACAGGGATAATACACACAGCGATGTCACAGTACAGGGATAATACACACAGTGATGTCACAGTACAGAGATAATACACACAGTGATGTCACAGTACAGGGATAATACACACAGCGATGTCACAGTACAGGGATAATACACACAGTGATGTCACAGTACAGGGATAATACACACAGCGATGTCACAGTACAGGGATAATACACACAGTGATGTCACAGTACAGGGATAATACACACAGTGATGTCACAGTACAGGGATAATACACACAGCGATGTCACAGTACAGGGATAATACACACAGTGATGTCACAGTACAGAGATAATACACACAGTGATGTCACAGTACAGGGATAATACACACAGTGATGTCACAGTACAGGGATAATACACACAGTGATGTCACAGTACAGGGATAATACACACAGTGATGTCACAGTACAGGGATAATACACACAGTGATGTCACAGTACAGGGATAATACACACAGCGATGTCACAGTACAGGGATAATACACACAGTGATGTCACAGTACAGGGATAATACACACAGTGATGTCACAGTACAGGGATAATACACACAGCGATGTCACAGTACAGGGATAATACATACAGTGATGTCACAGTACAAGACATCTTGTCTCGTTTTATGGGTGACAGGCTCCTTGATGCCCTCAAGTTGTATCTTCTGCTGAACTGTTCCATTTTCGGATAAAGACAAAGGGAGGGGGACATCGGGGGAGGGTCATGGTGTCCTATTGGGGAGCGGCTTCTGCTGCAGACAGTTGTTTTGCTGAATAGTCATGAGGAGCCGAGGTTAAAGGAAAAGGGAAAACGGTTTCATAGTGAAGTCGGACATGATGACTCAGGTGCTGGGGCAGTTCTTGGCAGTTTTTGTTGCAGGGATAAGTGTGGGGCACATAATACACAGTTACTATCTGGGTGACTTTGCTCGCTCCTGTATGTCATTAGCTCCTTGATTTCTGATTTCCCAATTATTATCCCTTTTCTATCGGAAGCCCGGACACAGAATCCCTGGACGCACAGGATGTGATCGTCGCTCCCAGAAAGCCGCAGCTTAGATACAATCCCGGTTTTGTCGCATTTGCAGGATCTTGGAGTGAAATCTTTTGGCGCGCGGCCATTCTCAGGCTGTTAATATCTTAAGAACATTTGTTAGGTAGAGCTGGAATGAGCTCCTTGTGTTTGAGGTGTGTCGCCTCGTCAAAGACTCTTTCAGCCGCTCGTATCCGAAATACAAAGTCACCAGGAACAATGGATAAAGCGTCTAATGGAGAGTCCCCGCTCTGTGCAGCCGAGCACACTGTTTGTTCCTTTGGCTGGAGCTGAGGACAACTCTGCTGATACAATCCTGGACCCCGGGGAATACGATGTATATCTATGGCCCGGAAAATGTCTATTAATTCAGCGTCATAAGGATCATCTCACTAATAGGGAAGCATGTTATACAGCAAAGGGAGCTGAGCGGCTTCTACACAGTGTCCTATCTGCAGGCAGCATGTTATAGAGCAGGAGGAGCTGAGCAGATTGTACATAGTGTCCTATCTGCTGGCAGCATGTTATAGAGCAGGAGTAGCTGAGCACATTGTACATAGTGTCCTATCTGCAGCCAGCATGTTATAGAGCAGGAGGAGCTGAGAAGATTGTACATAGTGTCCTATCTGCAGGCAGCATGTTATAGAGCAGGAGTAGCTGAGCACATTGTACATAGTGTCCTATCTGCAGGCAGCATGTTATACAGCAAAGGGAGCTGAGCGGCTTCTACACAGTGTCCTATCTGCAGGCAGCATGTTATAGAGCAGGAGGAGCTGAGAAGATTGTACATAGTGTCCTATCTGCAGGCACATGTTATACAGCAAAGGGAGCTGAGCGGCTTCTACACAGTGTCCTATCTGCAGGCAGCATGTTATACAGCAAAGGGAGCTGAGCGGCTTCTACACAGTGTCCTATCTGCAGGCAGCATGTTATAGAGCAGGAGGAGCTGAGAAGATTGTACATAGTGTCCTATCTGCAGACAGCATGTTATAGAGCAGGAGGAGCTGAGCAGATTGTACACAGTGTCCTATCTGGAGGCAGCATGTTATAGAGCAGGAGGAGCTGAGCAGATCATACACAGTGTCCTATCTGCAGGCAGCATGTTATAGAGCAGGAGGAGCTGAGCAGATTATACACAGTGTCCTATCTGCAGGCAGCATGTTATAGAGCAGGAAGGGCTGAGCAGATTATACACAGTGTCCTATCTGCAGGCAGCATGTTATAGAGCAGGAGTAGCTAGCACATTGTACATAGTGTCCTATCTGCAGGCAGCATGTTATAGAGCAGGAGGAGCTGAGCAGATTGTACATAGTGTCCTATCTGCAGGCAGCATGTTATAGAGCAGGAGGAGCTGAGCAGATTGTACATAGTGTCCTATCTGCAGGCAGCATGTTATAGAGCAGGAGGAGCTGAGGGGATTGTACATAGTGTTCTATCTGCAGGCAGCATGTTATAGAGCAGGATGAGCTGAGCAGATTGTACATAGTGTCCTATCTGCAGGCAGCATGTTATAGAGGAGGAGGAGCTGAGCAGATTGTACATAGCGTCCTATCTGCAGGCAGCATGTTATAGAGCAGGATGAGCTGAGCACATTGTACATAGTATCTTATCTGCATGCAGCATGTTATAGAGCAGGAGGAGCTGAGCAGATTATACATAGTGTCCTATCTGCAGGCAGCATGTTATACAGCAAAGGGAGCTGAGCAGCTTCTACACAGTGTCCTATCTGGAGGCAGCATGTTATAGAGCAGGAGGAGCTGAGCAGATTGTACATAGTGTCCTTTCTGCAGGCAGCATGTTATAGAGCAGGAGGAGCTGAGCAGATTGTACATAGTGTCCTATCTGCAAGCAGTATGTTATAGAGCAGGATGAGCTGAGCACATTGTACATAGTGTCCTATCTGCAGGCAGCATGTTATAGAGCAGGAGGAGCTGAGCACATTGTACATAGTGTCCTATCTGCAGGCAGAATGTTATAGAGCAGGATGACCTGAGCACATTGTACATAGTGTCCTATCTGCAGGCAGCATGTTATAGAGCAGGAGGAGCTGAGCAGATTGTACATAGTGTCCTATCTGCAGGCAGCATGTTATAGAGCAGGAGGAGCTGAGCAAATTGTACATAGTGTCCTATCTGCAGGCAGCATGTTATAGAGCAGGAGGAGCTGAGCAAATTGTACATAGTGTCCTATCTGCAGGCAGCATGTTATAGAGCTGGAGGAGCTGAGCACATTGTACACAATGTCCTATCTGCAGACAGCATGTTATAGAGCAGGATGAGCTGAGCACATTGTACATAGTGTCCTATCTGCAGGCAGCATGTTATAGAGCAGGAGGAGCTGAGCACATTGTACACAATGTCCTATCTGCAAACAGCATGTTATAGAGCAGGAGGAGCTGAGCACATTGTACATAGTGTCCTATCTGCAGGCAGCATGTTATAGAGCAGGAGGAGCTGAGTAGATTGTACATAGTGTCCTATCTGCAGGCAGCAGGTTATAGAGCAGGAGTAGCTGAGCACATTGTACATAGTGTCCTATCTGCAGGCAGTATGTTATAGAGCAGGATGAGCTGAGCACATTGTACATAGTGTCCTATCTGCAGGCAGCGTGTTATAGAGCAGGAGGAGCTGAGCACATTGTACACAATGTCCTATCTGCAGACAGCATGTTATAGAGCAGGATGAGCTGAGCACATTGTACATAGTGTCCTATCTGCAGACAGCATGTTATAGAGCAGGAGGAGCTGAGCACATTGTACATAGTGTCTTATCTGCAGGCAGAATGTTATAGAGCAGGATGACCTGAGCACATTGTACATAGTGTCCTATCTGCAGGCAGCATGTTATAGAGCAGGAGGAGCTGAGCACATTGTACATATAGTGTCCTATCTGCAGGCAGAATGTTATAGAGCAGGATGACCTGAGCACATTGTACATAGTGTCCTATCTGCAGGCAGCATGTTATAGAGCAGGAGGAGCTGAGCACATTGTACATATAGTGTCCTATCTGCAGGCAGCATGTTATAGAGCAGGAGGAGGGAAGCAGATTATACATAGTGTCCTATCTGCAGGCAGCATGTTATAGAGCAGGAGGAGCTGAGCAGTTTGTACATAGTGTCCTATCTGCAGGCAGCATGTTATAGAGCAGGAGGAGCTGAGCAAATTGTACACAGTGTCCTATCTGCAGGCAGCATGTTATAGAGCAGGAGGAGCTGAGCAGATTATACATAGTGTCCTATCTGCAGGCACATGTTATAGCGCAGGAGGAGCTGAGCAGATTGTACATAGTGTCCTATCTGCAGGCAGCATGTTATAGAGCAGGAGGAGCTGTGCAGATTGTACATAGTGTCCTATCTGCAGGCAGCATGTTATAGAGCAGGAGGAGCTGAGCAGATTGTACATAGTGTCCTATCTGCAGGCAGCATGTTATAGAGCAGGAGGAGCTGAGCAGTTTGTACATAGTTTCCTATCTGCAGGCAGCATGTTATAGAGCAGGAGGAGCTGTGCAGATTGTACATAGTGTCCTATCTGCAGGCAGCATGTTATAGAGCAGAAGGATCTGAGCAGATTGTACATAGTGTCCTATCAGGATGCAGTACGTTATAGAGCAGGAGCAGCTGAGCAGATTGTACATAGTGTCTTTTCTGCAGGCAGCATGTTATAGAGCAGGAGGAGCTGAGCAGATTGTACATAGTGTCCTATCTGCAGACAGCATGTTATAGAGCAGGTGGAGCTGAGCAGATTGTACATAGTGTCCTATCTGCAGGCAGCATGTTATAGAGCAGGAGGAGCTGAGCAGATTGTACATAGTGTCCTATCTGCAGGCAGCATGTTATAGAGCAGTGGTGGCGAACCTATGGCACGGGTGCCAGAGGTGGCACTCGGAGCCCTCTCTATGGGCACCTGCGCCATCACCCCAGCGCAGAGTTCGCCAGACCACACTCAAGGCCTCTTGCAGTCCCAAGCAGCCCAGGACCCTAGAAGGAAGCTACAATGATCTACACCTTCTTTCTACTGTATTGGTGTCCTCAGTTGCCTATACAATTTAAACATTTGACAGAGCAGGGAGTTATAAGTTACTGCTTAAATGGATGCATCGGCACTTTGGGAAAAATACGTGGGTTTTGGTTGCAGTTTGGGCACTCGGTGTCTAAAAGGTTTGCCATCACTGTTATAGAGCATGAGGAGCTGAGCAGATTGTACATAGTGTCCTATCTGCAGGCAGCATGTTATAGAGCAGGGGGAGGTGAGCAGATTGTACATAGTTTCCTATCTGCAGGCAGTATGTTATAGAGCAGGAGGAGCTGAGCAGATTGTACATAGTGTCCTATCTGCAGGCAGCATGTTATAGAGCAGGAGGAGCTGAGCAGATTGTGCATAGTGTCCTATCTGCAGGCAGCATGTTATAGAGCAGGAGGAGCTGAGCAGATTGTACATAGTGTCCTATCTGCAGGCAGCATGTTATAGAGCAGGAGGAGGTGAGCAGATTGTACATAGTTTCCTATCTGCAGGCAGTATGTTATAAAGCAGGATGAGCTGAGCACATTGTACATAGTGTCCTATCTGCAGGCAGCATGTTATAGAGCAGGAGGAGCTGAGCAGATTATACATAGTGTCCTATCTGCAGGCACATGTTATAGAGCAGGAGGAGCTGAGCAGATTGTACATAGTGTCCTATCTGCAGGCAGCATGTTATAGAGCAGGAGGAGCTGAGCAGATTATACATAGTGTCCTATCTGCAGGCACATGTTATAGAGCAGGAGGAGCTGAGCAGATTGTACATAGTGTCCTATCTGCAGGCAGCATGTTATAGAGCAGGAGGAGCTGAGCACATTGTACATAGTGTCCTATCTGTAGGCAGCATGTTATAGAGCAGGAGGAGCTGAGCAGGTTGTACATAGTGTCCTATCTGCAGACAGCATGTTATAGAGCATGAGGAGCTGAGCAGATTGTACATAGTGTCCTATCTGCAGGCAGCATGTTATAGAGCAGGGGGAGGTGAGCAGATTGTACATAGTTTCCTATCTGCAGGCAGTATGTTATAGAGCAGGAGGAGGTGAGCAGATTGTACATAGTTTCCTATCTGCAGGCAGTATGTTATAAAGCAGGATGAGCTGAGCACATTGTACATAGTGTCCTATCTGCAGGCAGCATGTTATAGAGCAGGAGGAGCTGAGCAGATTATACATAGTGTCCTATCTGCAGGCACATGTTATAGAGCAGGAGGAGCTGAGCAGATTGTACATAGTGTCCTATCTGCAGGCAGCATGTTATAGAGCAGGAGGAGCTAAAGAAATTGTTCTTTAAGTCCTCAGTACACTATAGAGCAAGAAAGGTTGTCCAGATACTATGTAGGATGGATTTGCCCATTTTTGTAGCAGGGTATAATGGTGGATACATATAATATTGTGTATTCCCTGGGTGTCACTGTATCATTTTCAATCATTTATGTCATATCTATAACCAGAGTTCCCTGGGAGTTGTTCTGATCCCATACTGATGATCCATTCATTATCGCACTTGACATCGGATACAAATCTCCATTACCCGATAATCGGGCAGCAGCTCGTGCGTCTCTCCTCTTGCTATGTGTCAGTTTTCGGCTGTGAAATGTTCCCCCCTCTCGGATGCTATAAGTGGATCCGGAGCTTTTGATCTTCAGTCTTCAGGAGACCCGCTGAGAGGCCGCTCCACAAATAACCTGATTGGAAGCCACGGCTGCGGCGTGGAAGCTTCACCATACATAATTGATTAGGATGATAAAAGCCGTAACCTCGGCCTCATTCCTCTTCTAGGAAGTCGTCTCCTAATCCTCTGCTCTGCAATTATTACATTTTACACTTTATAGTCTTAGACTCCTTGTATCTGCTCCTTGTGCTCACAGAGTTCAGGGGTTTAGATATTCATGGGGGTCTCCAGGGACTTCAGTGGGAGGTAAATAACTAAACGTTATCTAATTGGAATAAGTAATAAACCTGAGACTTGTAGTCTGTGTATGTGCCGTATACGGGGCCAAGTGCTCCCCTATATGTATCTCATGTCATAGATGGAGCATGAAGCCATTAGAAATACATTGGAGGATGTTCCTTTAGTTGCCAAATTACCAGGAGATACAATACTTCCTATGGGAGCGCCATGTGATGTTTATGGACATCTCCTCTTCCAACTCTTTGCATCTACCACCAGGATGAAGGATTGTAAACCAAGTATATTTACATACAGGTATGTGCCCCCGCTGACAGAGTCCGTTCTTCTTTTAGCTTAAAAAATTAAAAGAAGAGGGAATCTTGCCAGAGGGGTCCCACACACGTATGTCTGTGTGCTTGGTTTACAATCCTTCATCCTGGTGTTAGATTTCCTTTAAATAGGTGTTGATTCACTAAATCCTTTTGGTGTCTTCAACCAGGACGAGCAAGTAAAAAAAAATCCAGTCTTGGTTGCAAATCCTTGTATGGTGTATTGTATTGTTATATCATAAAACACAAGAACTATAATACAGAAGGGAGAAGCTTTGTGATCCTGAACTGTGCAATTGACTGAGCCAAGACTGGATTTTGTCCCTTTGTTCTTCCTGGTTGAAGACTCGGAATGAAGTTTTATTTCCTGATCCAATGGAATAGATGTGGGAATCCACAGCATCAGTTCTATTTATATGTGTACGTGTGTGTACGTGTGTGTACGTGTGTGTATGTGTGTGTATGTGTGTGTACGTGTGTATGTGTGTGTATGTGTGTGTATGTGTGTGTACGTGTGTATGTGTGTGTATGTGTGTACGTGTGTGTATGTGTGTGTATGTGTGTGTACGTGTGTATGTGTGTGTATGTGTGTGTATGTGTGTGTATGTGTGTGTATGTGTGTGTACGTGTGTATGTGTGTGTATGTGCGTGTATGTGTGTGTATGTGTGTGTATGTGTGTGTATGTGTGTGTACGTGTGTATGTGTATGTCTTGCGTGTATGTTTGTGTATGTGTGTGTACGTGTGTGTACGTGTGTGTACGTGTGTGTATGTGTGTGTACGTGTGTGTATGTGTGTGTATGTGTGTATGTGTGTGTATGTGTGTGTATGTTTGTGTACGTGTGTGTGCTTGTGTGTACGTGTGTGTATGTGTATGTGTGTGTATGTGTGTGTACGTGTGTGTACGTGTGTGTACGTGTGTGTATGTGTGTGTACGTGTGTGTACGTGTGTGTATGTTTGTGTACGTGTGTGTACGTGTGTGTACGTGTGTGTATGTATGTGTACGTGTGTGTATGTGTGTGTATATGTGTGTTTGTGTGTGTATGTGTGTGTATGTGTGTGTATGTATTTGTATATGTGTGTACGTGTGTGTACGTGTATGTACGTGTATGTATGTGTGTGTATGTGTGTATGTGTGTGTATGTGTGTGTACGTGTATGTGTGTGTACGTGTGTGTACGTGTATGTATGTGTGTGTATGTGTGTGTATGTGTGTCTACGTGTGTGTACGTGTATGTATGTGTGTGTATGTGTGTGTACGTGTGTGTATGTGTGTGTACGTGTGTATGTGTGTGTACGTGTGTGTACGTGTATGTGTGTGTATGTATTTGTATGTGTGTGTATGTGTGTGTATGTATTTGTATATGTGTGTACGTGTGTGTACGTGTGTGTACGTGTGTGTACGTGTATGTATGCGTGTGTATGTGTGTGTATGTGTGTGTACGTGTGTATACGTGTCTTGTGCTCATTTCTTCCTCACTAATTTTGTTAGTTGTAACTTTTTTCTACTCCCCACAATTGACAAGCAATTGGTGCTGTTAGTTGCACCTTCCAATCTGCTATTTAAGCTCAACTGCCAAGTGGGCGGGGCTAGGCTCTTCCATGTATGACTCTAATAGATTGGGACCAATGCGGCACAGTGGATCTGCAGTCAGGATGGAGAGGAGTTAGGAAGAGCTGGAGGAGCTGGAGGTGAAGGTCCCACTGCTGGTAGAAATACAATCCGCTGGGAAATTCCTATTTTCAGAAAGAGTTTTC
This sequence comes from Engystomops pustulosus, assembly GCF_040894005.1. NCBI lineage: Eukaryota > Metazoa > Chordata > Amphibia > Anura > Leptodactylidae > Engystomops > Engystomops pustulosus. The sequence goes on along the minus strand of NC_092418.1, from coordinate 124,003,234 downwards.
ACAATCCCAGACCTTTTCCAGCCTAAGTCAAGACAAATTTTCCTAAATTTTTACAGAAAATGTGATCCAGTTGTTCGTTGGCCTGGAGAAGCGAGAGAACACGCGGCACGGTCCACCCTTGTGTTGTACTGACCCCCCTCAGCTGGTGACTGCCATGACTCTCATCTCTCATTGTGGAAAATATGGGACAACCAAAGAAAATTTGGGAAAGTAGGCGTCTGTGCAGCTCTAAAATACACAGGACCTTAATGTCCCCCCATAATAGTATAATATAGGACGTGCACCGCAGGATTTATTCCAATTTGACATTGTATACAAAACACATCATACGTGATATAAAGGTATAGATTCAGGACTGGGGGGTATTCTCTGGGCTGGGGGGAGACATACTCTGGGCTGGTATACCAGGGTATAATCTGGGCGGAGCTTAGTCTGGCCCGCTACATTGCCACATTGGGTATAGGTTCTGTATTATGTGCTGAACGCAGGAGAACCCACCGGTGCCGGCATTACCGATTATGGTTGATGCAAAGGAGACATCTACTAACACCTCTAAATTATTTAACACATCCTGGTTCATGGTGCTCCAGCATATGATGCCCCCCCCCCCCTCCAGATATATCCTAAGACCCCAGAGTGTGGCTGCACCCGTCGTAGGGCCTAGTGTAGACTTGTGCTTTACCTGCGCCCTTCCGGGCCTGAACGTGCACAGGGGCAGGAACACCCCATGCCAGCCCAGTCCACCGCCGGGCATGCCCCACCTTCCAACCCCTCCATGCCCACCTGCCATGGGGGAAATAATCACAATTCTTGGCGTTGCACAGTAATCTCTATTGTTTCAGGGTGTACCTGCCCTGATAAATATGCCCCGATGAGGCAGAATAGTGATGGATTCAGTTATTGCACAATTTAGTACATTTTGTTCCGCAGTAACTTCTCAGGAAGCAGCTACCACCGTTACCCCTGGACACCCATGACCCTGTTGCTGGTTCACCATTGATCTTCCTTGAACAACTCTGGGAATGAACAAACCACAGCACACTGAGGACGCCCCACAAGATCGGCCATTTTGGAAATGATCAAACATTACAGTTTAGTCTTTGACAAAAGTCACTAAGATCCTTCACTTGGGACCGAAGGACTGAAATCACTGGTCATTTCTGTATAACATACCCTGCGATACCTTGACTGGGGCCATTGTCATGCGGTAATGTCCTGGACATGACGATGGTGTGGAAGCTATGGCTGTTCTTTGCACACTCCGTTCTCTCTGATACCTTCTTACCAGTTTATGTCATGATTTTGCCGTACGTCTCGAAGCAAATCTACCATAGAGTAGATGAGATCTCACTTGTTATTTTGGAGCAAAATTGGAAGAACCAATTATTATTTGGCTTTGTAGACTCTTCTTTGTTCTTGGTTCCATTCCAGAGTAAGGCAAGATCTTTGTAGCTAATTCTTCTGCATGAGGCTATTGTGGCAGATGCTCCTTGAGATTGACACGTCTCACTCAATAGATTGTCCAGTCACACATACAGACACAATCCTTTGAGAGACTGCTCCAGGTGACCCCAATACAGTCTGCGTCAAGCTTCAAAGAGATTTCCGCTTACCGTGCATCAGACTGTTCTCCCCGAGTTGACACTCAAAAGTAATAGTTCTCACCCCTTGTAAATTGGAAATTTTATTTTCTTCCCTTTATTTTTCTTAAGTTTTTCCATAACATTCAGGTTCCGAGACAAGTCTCCAGATATTTATGCATGTCAAGTCATTTCCAGGTATCCGGCCGCGAGACAAGAAGCCTTAAACACAGACGATTTCTCCAGCGGGTTCTTGGGCAAAGCTTTTTGAATGAGTTTATTTCCTGTTTTGCTTATTATTTTTTTGTGTAACAAATTCAATAGAATATCCAGCACTTTGTAATACCCTATAATGTCCGACACCAGTGGTGAATTAAGACTGCCCTGAGCCCTGGGCTGTATAAATAGTGTGGGACCACAATATCAAACTTGGTAGGTGGTTTGGATTGCATCGATCCCATAGGAGCCCTAGGCCAAGGCTACTGCCCAAGCTACCCATGTCATAATTGACTAGTGTACTTACCATGGAAATATAAATTCCGCCACATTATCATGAATATTGAAACAGAAATGAGCAATTCCAGTCATTTGAGGTAGGCCTGCATGGGTTTGCATCTGACAAACATATAGGGGCAGATTTATTTATCCGGTGCTGTTGCGATCCCACAGCGTGTTGTCCGACGAGGATTCTGGTCTGCCGGGATTCACTAAGATCGTGCGCCTGAGTCCCGTTATGTGTCGCTTCTGCGCTGAGGTCCGCCGGAGTTCACCTTCTTCTTCCTGGTGCATGTGAGTGCTTGATCCTGCGACACAATTCATTTTTTAAATTCTGCGGTTTGTCCAAATCTGTTCGGTTGTCTGACGGCAACGCCCACCACACCGCCCTGTCTATGGTGATGATAGAACCTCCTCTCCTCTAGGTGTAGAGGATGCCCCCTGTCTATGGTGATGATAGAACCTCCTCTCCTCTAGGTGTAGAGGATGTCCCCTGTCTATGGTGATGGTAGATCCTCCTCTCCTCTAGGTGTAGAGGATGTCCCCTGTCTATGGTGATGGTAGAACCTCCTCTTCTCTAGGTGTAGCGGATGCCTCCTGTCTATGGTGATGGTAGAACCTCCTCTCCTCTAGGTGTAGAGGATGCCTCCTGTCTATGGTGATGGTAGAACCTCCTCTCCTCTAGGTGTAGAGGATGCCCCCTGTCTATGGTGATGATAGAACCTCCTCTCCTCTAGGTGTAGAGGATGCCTCCTGTCTATGGTGATGGTAGAACCTCCTCTCCTCTAGGTGTAGAGGATGCCCCCTGTCTATGGTGATGATAGAACCTCCTCTCCTCTAGGTGTAGAGGATGCCTCCTGTCTATGGTGATGGTAGAACCTCCTCTCCTCTAGGTGTAGAGGATGCCTCCTGTCTATGGTGATGGTAGAACCTCCTCTCTTCTAGGTGTAGAGGATGCTCCCTGTCTATGGTGATGATAGAACCTCCTCTCCTCTAGGTGTAGAGGATGCCCCTGTCTATGGTGATGGTAGAACCTCCTCTCCTCTAGGTGTAGAGGATGCCTCCTGTCTATGGTGATGGTAGAACCTCCTCTAGGTGTAGAGGATGCCCCCTGTCTATGGTGATGGTAGAACCTCCTCTCTTCTAGGTGTAGAGGATGTCCCCTGTCTATGGTGATGGTAGAACCTCCTCTAGGTGTAGAGGATGCCTCCTGTCTATGGTGATGGTAGAACCTCCTCTAGGTGTAGAGGATGCCCCCTGTCTATGGTGATGGTAGAACCTCCTCTCTTCTAGGTGTAGAGGATGCCTCCTGTCTATGGTGATGGTAGAACCTCCTCTAGGTGTAGAGGATGCCTCCTGTCTATGGTGATGGTAGAACCTCCTCTAGGTGTAGAGGATGCCCCCTGTCTATGGTGATGGTAGAACCTCCTCTAGGTGTAGAGGATGCCCCCTGTCTATGGTGATGATAGATCCTCCTCTCCTCTAGGTGTAGTGGATGTCCCCTGTCTATGGTGATGGTAGAACCTCCTCTCCTCTAGGCGTAGAGGATGTCCCCTGTCTATGGTGATGGTAGAACCTCCTCTCCTCTAGGTATAGAGGATGTCCCCTGTCTATGGTGATGGTAGAACCTCCTCTCCTCTAGGTATAGAGGATGTCCCCTGTCTATGGTGATGGTAGAAGCGCCTCTCCTCTAGGTGTAGATGATGTCCCCTGTCTATGGTGATGGTAGAACCTCCTCTCCTCTAGGTATAGAGGATGTCCCCTGTCTATGGTGATGGTAGAAGCGCCTCTCCTCTAGGTGTAGAGAATGCCCCCTGTCTATGGTGATGGTAGAACCTCCTCTTCTCTAGGTATAGATGATGCCCCCTGTCTATGGTGATGGTAGATCCTCCGCTCTTCTAGGTGTAGAGGATGCCCCCTGTCTATGGTGATGGTAGAACCTCCTCTCTTCTAGGTGTAGAGGATGCCCCCTGTGTATGGTGATGATAGAACCTCCTCTCCTCTAGGTGTAGAGGATGCCCCTGTCTATGGTGATGGTAGAACCTCCTCTCCTCTAGGTGTAGAGGATGCCCCCTGTCTATGGTGATGGTAGAACCTCCTCTTCTCTAGGTGTAGAGGATGCCCCCTGTCTATGGTGATGGTAGAACCTCCTCCCCTCTAGGTGTAGAGGATGCCCCCTGTCTATGGTGATGGTAGAGACTCCTCTCCTCTAGGTGAATAGGATGCCCCCTGTCTATGGTGATGGTAGAACCTCCTCTCCTCTAGGTGTAGAGGATGCCTCCTGTCTATGGTGATGGTAGAACCGCCTCTCCTCTAGGTATAGAGGATGCCTCCTGTCTATGGTGATGGTAGAACCTCCTCTCCTCTAGGTGTAGAGAATGCCCCCTGTCTATGGTGATGGTAGAACCTCCTCTACTCTAAGTGTAGAGGGTGCCCCCTGTCTATGGTGATGGTAGATCCTCCTCTCCTCTAGGTGTAGAGGATGCTTCCTGTCTATGGTGATGGTAGAACCTCCTCTCTTCTAGGTGTAGAGGATGTCCCCTGTCTATGGTGATGGTAGAACCTCCTCTCTTCTAGGTGTAGAGGATGCTCCCTGTCTATGGTGATGGTAGGACCTCCTCTCCTCTAGGTGTAGAGGATGCCCCCTGTCTATGGTGATGGTAGAACCTCCTCTCTTCTAGGTGTAGAGGATGCCCCCTCTCCTCTAGGTGTAGAGGATACCCCCTGTCTATGGTGATGGTAGAACCTCCTCTCTTCTAGGTGTAGAGGATGCCTCCTGTCTATGGTGATGGTAGAACCTTCTCTCCTCTAGGTATAGAGGATGTCCCCTATCTATGGTGATGGTAGAAGCGCCTCTCCTCTAGGTGTAGAGGATGCCCCTGTCTATGGTGATGGTAGAACCTCCTCTCCTCTAGGTGTAGAGGATGCCCCTGTCTATGGTGATGGTAGAACCTCCTCTCCTCTAGGTGTAGAGGATTCCCCCTGTCTATGGTGATGGTAGAACCTCCTCTCTTCTAGGTGTAGAAGATGTCCCCTGTCTATGGTGATGGTAGAACCTCCTCTCCTCTAGGTGTAGAGGATGCCTCCTGTCTATGGTGATGGTAGAACCTCCTCTCCTCTAGGTGTAGAGGATGCCCCCTGTCTATGGTGATGGTAGAACCTCCTCTCCTCTAGGTGTAGAGGATGCCCCTGTCTATGGTGATGGTAGAACCTCCTCTCTTCTAGGTGTAGAGGATGCCCCCCCCTCCTCTAGGTGTAGAGGATACCCCCTGTCTATGGTGATGGTAGAACCTCCTCTCCTCTAGGCGTAGAGGATGTCCCCTGTCTATGGTGATGGTAGAACCTCCTCTCCTCTAGGTATAGAGGATGTCCCCTGTCTATGGTGATGGTAGAACCTCCTCTCCTCTAGGTATAGAGGATGTCCCCTGTCTATGGTGATGGTAGAAGCGCCTCTCCTCTAGGTGTAGATGATGTCCCCTGTCTATGGTGATGGTAGAACCTCCTCTCCTCTAGGTATAGAGGATGTCCCCTGTCTATGGTGATGGTAGAAGCGCCTCTCCTCTAGGTGTAGAGGATGCCCCCTGTCTATGGTCATGGTAGAACCTCCTCTTCTCTAGGTATAGATGATGCCCCCTGTCTATGGTGATGGTAGATCCTCCTCTCTTCTAGGTGTAGAGGATGCCCCCTGTCTATGGTGATGGTAGAACCTCCTCTCTTCTAGGTGTAGAGGATGCCCCCTGTGTATGGTGATGATAGAACCTCCTCTCCTCTAGGTGTAGAGGATGCCCCTGTCTATGGTGATGGTAGAACCTCCTCTCCTCTAGGTGTAGAGGATGCCCCCTGTCTATGGTGATGGTAGAACCTCCTCTTCTCTAGGTGTAGAGGATGCCCCCTGTCTATGGTGATGGTAGAACCTCCTCCCCTCTAGGTGTAGAGGATGCCCCCTGTCTATGGTGATGGTAGAGACTCCTCTCCTCTAGGTGAATAGGATGCCCCCTGTCTATGGTGATGGTAGAACCTCCTCTCCTCTAGGTGTAGAGGATGCCTCCTGTCTATGGTGATGGTAGAACCGCCTCTCCTCTAGGTATAGAGGATGCCTCCTGTCTATGGTGATGGTAGAACCTCCTCTCCTCTAGGTGTAGAGAATGCCCCCTGTCTATGGTGATGGTAGAACCTCCTCTACTCTAAGTGTAGAGGGTGCCCCCTGTCTATGGTGATGGTAGAACCTCCTCTCCTCTAGGTGTAGAGGATGCTTCCTGTCTATGGTGATGGTAGAACCTCCTCTCTTCTAGGTGTAGAGGATGTCCCCTGTCTATGGTGATGGTAGAACCTCCTCTCTTCTAGGTGTAGAGGATGCTCCCTGTCTATGGTGATGGTAGGACCTCCTCTCCTCTAGGTGTAGAGGATGCCCCCTGTCTATGGTGATGGTAGAACCTCCTCTCTTCTAGGTGTAGAGGATGCCCCCTCTCCTCTAGGTGTAGAGGATACCCCCTGTCTATGGTGATGGTAGAACCTCCTCTCTTCTAGGTGTAGAGGATGCCTCCTGTCTATGGTGATGGTAGAACCTTCTCTCCTCTAGGTATAGAGGATGTCCCCTGTCTATGGTGATGGTAGAACCTCCTCTCCTCTAGGTGTAGAGGATGTCCCCTGTCTATGGTGATGGTAGAAGCGCCTCTCCTCTAGGTGTAGAGGATGCCCCTGTCTATGGTGATGGTAGAACCTCCTCTCCTCTAGGTGTAGAGGATGCCCCTGTCTATGGTGATGGTAGAACCTCCTCTCCTCTAGGTGTAGAGGATTCCCCCTGTCTATGGTGATGGTAGAACCTCCTCTCTTCTAGGTGTAGAGGATGTCCCCTGTCTATGGTGATGGTAGAACCTCCTCTCCTCTAGGTGTAGAGGATGCCTCCTGTCTATGGTGATGGTAGAACCTCCTCTCCTCTAGGTGTAGAGGATGCCCCCTGTCTATGGTGATGGTAGAACCTCCTCTCCTCTAGGTGTAGAGGATGCCCCTGTCTATGGTGATGGTAGAACCTCCTCTCTTCTAGGTGTAGAGGATGCCCCCCCCTCCTCTAGGTGTAGAGGATACCCCCTGTCTATGGTGATGGTAGAACCTCCTCTCTTCTAGGTGTAGAGGATGTCCCCTGTCTATGGTGATGGTAGAACCTCCTCTCCTCTAGGTGTAGAGGATGCCTCCTGTCTATGGTGATGGTAGAACCTCCTCTCCTCTAGGTGTAGAGGATGCCCCCTGTCTATGGTGATGGTAGAACCTCCTCTCCTCTAGGTGTAGAGGATGCCCCTGTCTATGGTGATGGTAGAACCTCCTCTCTTCTAGGTGTAGAGGATGCCCCCTCTCCTCTAGGTGTAGAGGATACCCCCTGTCTATGGTGATGGTAGAACCTCCTCTCTTCTAGGTGTAGAGGATGCCTCCTGTCTATGGTGATGGTAGAACCTTCTCTCCTCTAGGTATAGAGGATGTCCCCTATCTATGGTGATGGTAGAAGCGCCTCTCCTCTAGGTGTAGAGGATGCCCCTGTCTATGGTGATGGTAGAACCTCCTCTCCTCTAGGTGTAGAGGATGCCCCTGTCTATGGTGATGGTAGAACCTCCTCTCCTCTAGGTGTAGAGGATTCCCCCTGTCTATGGTGATGGTAGAACCTCCTCTCTTCTAGGTGTAGAGGATGTCCCCTGTCTATGGTGATGGTAGAACCTCCTCTCCTCTAGGTGTAGAGGATGCCTCCTGTCTATGGTGATGGTAGAACCTCCTCTCCTCTAGGTGTAGAGGATGCCCCCTGTCTATGGTGATGGTAGAACCTCCTCTCCTCTAGGTGTAGAGGATGCCCCTGTCTATGGTGATGGTAGAACCTCCTCTCTTCTAGGTGTAGAGGATGCCCCCCCCTCCTCTAGGTGTAGAGGATACCCCCTGTCTATGGTGATGGTAGAACCTCCTCTCTTCTAGGTGTAGAGGATGCCTCCTGTCTATGGTGATGGTAGATCCTCCTCTCCTCTAGGTGTATAGGATGCCCCCTGTCTATGGTGATGGTAGAACCTTCTCTCCTCTAGGTGTAGAGGATGCCCCCTGTCTATGGTGATGGTAGAACCTCCTCTCCTCTAGGTGTAGAGGATGTACCCTGTCTATGGTGATGGTACAACCTCCTATCCTCTAGGTGTAGAGGATGCCTCCTGTCTATGGTGATGGTACAACCTCCTCTCCTCTGGGTGTAGAGGATGTCCCCTGTCTATGGTGATGGTACAACCTCCTCTCCTCTAGGTGTAGAGGATGTCCCCTGTCTATGGTGATGGTAGAACCTCCTCTCCTCTAGGTGTAGAGGATGTCCCCTGTCTATGGTGATGGTACAACCTCCTCTCCTCTAGGTGTAGAGGATGTCCCCTGTCTATGGTGATGGTAGCACCTCCTCTCCTCTAGGTGTATAGGATGCCCCCTGTCTATGGTGATGATAGAACCTCCTCTCCTCTAGGTGTAGAGGATGCCCCCTGTCTATGGTGATGGTAGAACCTCCTCTCCTCTAGGTGTAGAGGATGCCCCCTATGGTGATGGTAGAACCTCCTCTTCTCTAGGTGTAGAGGATGCCTCCTGTCTATGGTGATGGTAGAACCTCCTCTCCTCTAGGTGTAGAGGATGCCCCTGTCTATGGTGATGGTAGAACCTCCTCTCCTCTAGGTGTAGAGGATGCCTCCTGTCTATGGTGATGGTAGAACCTCCTCTCCTCTAGATGTAGAGGATGCCCCCTGTCTATGGTGATGGTAGAACCTCCTCTCCTCTGGGTGTAGAGGATGCCCCCTGTCTATGGTAATGGTAGAACCTCCTCTCCTCTAGGTGTAGAGGATGCCCCCTGTCTATGGTGATGGTAGAACCTCCTCTTCTCTAGGTGTAGAGGATGCCTCCTGTCTATGGTGGTGGTAGAACCTCCTCTCCTCTCGGTGTAGAGGATGTCCCCTGTCTATGGTGATGGTAGAACCTCCTCTCCTCTAGATGTAGAGGATGCCCCCTGTCTATTGTGATGGTAGATCCTCCTCTCCTCTAGGTGTAGAGGATGCCCCCTGTCTATGGTGATGGTAGAACCTCCTCTCCTCTAGGTGTAGAGGATGCCCCCTGTCTATGGTGATGGTAGAACCTCCTCTTCTCTAGGTGTAGAGGATGCCTCCTGTCTATGGTGGTGGTAGAACCTCCTCTCCTCTCGGTGTAGAGGATGCCCCCTGTCTATGGTGATGGTAGAACCTCCTCTTCTCTAGGTGTAGAGGATGCCTCCTGTCTATGGTGGTGGTAGAACCTCCTCTCCTCTAGGTGTAGAGGATGTCCCCTGTCTATGGTGATGGTAGAACATCCTCTCCTCTAGGTGTAGAGGATGCCCCCTGTCCATGGTGATGGTAGAACCTCGTCTCCTCTAGGTGTAGAGGATGCCCCTTTCTATGGTGATGGTAGTACCTCCTCTCCTCTAGGCGCAGAGGATGTCCCCTGTCTATGGTGATGGTAGAACCTCCTCTTCTCTAGGTGTAGAGGATGCTCCCTGTCTATGGCTATGATAGAACCTCCTCTCCTGTAGGTGTAGAGGATGCCCCCTGTCTATGGTGATGGTACAACCTTCTCCCCTCTAGGTGTAGAGGATGTCCCCTGTCTATGGTGATAGTAGAACCTCCTCTCCTCTAGGTGTAGAGGTTGCCCCCTGTCTATGGCGATGGTAGAGCCTCCTCTCCTCTAGGTGTAGAGGATGCCCCTGTCTATGGTGATGGTAGAACCTCCTCTCCTCTAGGCGTAGAGGATTTCCCCTGTCTATGGTGATGGTAGAACCTCCTCTCCTCTAGGTGTAGAGGATGCCCCTGTCTATGGTGATGGTAGAACCTCCTCTCCTCTAGGTGTAGAGGATGCCCCCTGTCTATGGTGATGGTAGAACCTCCTCTCCTCTAGGTGTAGAGGATGCCCTCTGTCTATGGTGATGGTAGAACCTCCTCTCCTCTAGGTGTAGAGAATGTCCCCTGTCTATGGTGATGGTAGAACCTCCTCTCCTCTAGGTGTAGAGGTTGCCCCCTGTCTATGGTGATGGTAGAACCTCCTCTCCTCTAGGTGTAGAGGATGCCCCCTGTCTATGGTGATGGTAGAACCGCCTCTTCTCTAGGTGTAGAAGGTGCCCCTGTCTATGGTGATGGTAGAACCTCCTCTCCTCTAGGTGTAGAGGATGTTTCCTGTCTATGGTGATGGTAGAACCGCCTCTCCTTTATATGTAGAGGATACTCCCTGTCTATGGTGATGGTAGAAAAGATCATCTTCTTCAGACAAATTCTTCAGAATCAACAAGAAAAAGATGACCTTCCGGCATCTAAACATGTGGCCGTTTTACCAATAAACACTCAGTTTACATCACTGGACAGGACCTGTTGAAATGTAGGTTTGGTCGAGTTTGGTCGTACCCAAATTTAAAAAATCTGTCTGGGTTGGGTAATGAATTCAGACCTCAACAAGTAACACCCATGATTTGCGGTAGCATTTTTGGGATGCCATCGGGGAGCAAAGATCCTCCACAAAATGGTGGCACCTTGAGTCTCCAGCGGGTTCGCCACCAGCTGGACTTTGCCAGTAACATCTAAAGAGTTCCCATACATGATTGGTGCCAGCACTAATCACGGGTGCTATTGGGGGTGGGATGAAGCAAACGTCTAACGACGGTTGGAATTCGGTCCGGGGGATCCAAACTTGGAAAGTTCAGTACAAACCTGAACTTTGTGGTCCGGGTCCGCTCAGCACCACCCTCTAAGCCTGAGTTATGTTCACGGATGATATAGAAATCCCAATTATTTTGCCCCCACACATTGAGTTTGCCACCAAAGAACATTTGTTGTGATACTACGGACATTGCGGCTCGAGTTTCAGCATCGGTTTCATGTGAACTCACCTTCTCTCGTAACTGTAGAAGGAAAATTGACATTTTAACAAAAAACCCTCAATCAACCTATTAGAAAAATCCTGTAGAAACAAATAACTACCTATAGACCTTAAATAACCGGTCATTTACAGCAATTATAGCAATTTGGTAAAAAAAGAGAAAAAACATTTGTGTTTTCAGTAACGTTTGATTTTTTTTCCATTTTTTGCGCAGGTGGCGTCTCGTCCTCCGACCAGATCCTCTCTCTCTCATGTTTCCATAGAAATCTATTGATCAGAGCCTAATTTCTGGTCATATTTCTCCTTATGGAGCACCGTGCTTGCTTACACTAGCGGCACCTTCCCCTCGCTATCGTCCTGCGCTTTTGTTCGGCTCACTAGGTTTCCTAAGTGTCGGATTTTATTGAGTAAATTCAAGCTGTCACTTCAAGTGCCTGAAGGATGGCGGAAATAGAAGGCATAACACTAAAAGAAAAGTAGGATAAAATAATCTTGTCAAGCCAGAAAAACTGATTGCTTGAAGTTGTAGCCTTCAATCAATACACTAATTCCACAATTTATACCCCTTTCAGTGGGCGAGGAGAGAGACCCTGATCCGCTATTTCTGAGCTCCACGGCCGATTCTGACCTTCTATCCGTGTGAATGTGGGATTAGCAAGTTCTTCTGCTTTACTGAAATTGACTATGAAAATAAGAAAGAAAATAAGTGACATTTAAGACTCAAACTAACTTTATTAATTTCGGAAAAACAACCGGGGGAAACTTGGGATTTCAAGGCGACGCATTCAATCCAAGAGATTTCCCCCAAAAAAACCTTATTAAATCCACATGAAAAGCGAATGTAAAATGAAGCTGATGATACAAATATATAAAAGGAAGGAAAATGCTGCCGCGTAATGTGGGGGGAAATGAGCGGAAGCCGATCAGATAATAGTGTGGAATCTTCTGGAAGGTGAGAGAAGAAATGTTTAGTATGCGGAGCCACGCAGGAAACTTATAGAGGGATTTCTTATCCCAAAAACCTCAGCAGTAGTGGATTATAACAGGAGGCGGTTTGGGTGGCAGCCTGGGGCCAAATCCTCTAGGGGTCCATGGCCACCCAAACCACCACCCAAATTTTATATTGAGAAGAACCTTCACCCATGAAATCCTTGCACATCTGTTCCCGCTCTCAATACACATGTACACAAGAGCCATTCCAGGACCTTAGAAGGTCCTCCAATGGTCCTACAGCTACAGACTGAAAGCAGCAGAAGGGACACGTCCTCCATTCCCCAAGAAGCTGATTGTACCAGATGTAGGGAGTGATCCCAGACTTGTAGGGGCCATAATATTCCCACAGCCCAGGGCCCATGGGGGTCTTACTCCACCCATGGTCATCAGTATCAGAGTGTCAGGGGGTCTGACACCCGGACCCCGAACTCATCAAATATACAGCACCTGAAGCTACACGCAACCAATGTATGGAGCCCATGTAGAGTCACCACAGCTCAGCCGTTACCTTGGATAGGAGTGGAGTTGTAATTCCTCATCACGGCCACTACACACCTACAGCTCCATCCCCTTTATGGCTCCTAAGACCAAGAGCTGTTTGGTCTATGTGGGGTCCATTTGTTGAAACCCATAAGTCACTCATCTAAGAAACAGACATCAGTCAGGAAAACCTCTTTAGAGATTTTTTTGGCCACATTGAAACATGTTTCTATTTATAAGAATGATGTCTCTTTATTAGAGATGATTGGACCTGATCCAAGGCTTCAGCCAGAAGTTTGGGTTCAGTGCTTCGGCTCACACCCACTGATAACACCCGTAATCCATTCTGACGAAGATCATGGGTGTTAACCCTCAAAATACTGCCGGTAGCAACATTCAAAGGGTTAATACCTGTGATCGAGTGTCAGCAGTGTGTTCAGGTTCTGGCACCGGAACCAAACTTTTTTTCCAGTTTCGGGCCAAAGCCACTGGGTCTGTTCGATCCTGGGTCCATTCATCACTTCTCTTTATGTCCCAGAGGATCTGGTGATCCTTATACAGAATCCGGATGCAGCTTTTACTTGTGGCCCTGGAGATCGGGGGGCCCCACACTGACCTCCCCAGGATGCCCATGCAGTTTATACAGTGGCAGAGCAGGGGGTATAGGGGGTCATTATCTTTAGTCTAGACAGTAGTTTGTATCTTTTTTTGGTTATTTTGGGCTTTGGACTTTGCAAATTATTATTCATTTAAAGTAGTACAAAAGTCTCTACCTCTTCTAAAGTTTTTCCTACGCCCTTTTTATTTGCGCCAAAATTGTAACATTTTTATACGTCCACATTGGGATTTTAAAGATATATCAGACGCAAGACTGAATATCACAGCTCCCACCTTGACTTCAGTGATAAAGTCTCCGCCTCCTTGACTTTATACAACAAATTTACATCTCACTTCAAAATTTTTTCTTTTATTTGGATGATTCCACCGCACCGGGTCATGAAAGAAACAAAAACTAGAAGATGTTACACTGTTTGTGTTTTATTTAGCCAATTGCTGATGACAGGTTCCCTTTAAATGGGTTTTCCATGAATTCTGAAATGGTTCCCACTGGTACATCCAGTGTTAGGCGTCGGCACCAGGCTGGAGACCCACTTCTGCCAATCCATGGCCTTGTAGGGCTAAGGGACCCTACATCACATGGACTGTGGTGGCCACTCATCGGCAGAAGCAGGTCCTATGATCCCCTGGAACTTGTGGCAGGAGGCCGGTGTCCAAACCCGATGCAGGTAGGAAGCAGGAGGCAGAGCAGGGTGACCATCTTTTATTTACACATCCCTTAATATAATAATATAATAATAATAATAATAATAATAATAATAATAATAATAATAATAATAATAATGATTAGTAGTAGATATTATTATATGACATTTTGTTCTTTAAATGATATCATTACTATGTAATTATTATATTTAAAAATTTTTTTAACTGTTTCATCATATTTTTACTTTTTTTTACTTGATTAGGAACATAAACAATCACCCCCCCCCCCCCTCTGCAACACCCACCATCAGTGGCAACATCGTTAATGGGGGGTTGTGAGCCCAAATGGAACATTCTGAGTTCGGGTCCGCTCAACCCAAATCTTGATATGTCCCTGTATTCGCTTCTTCTAGGTATGAAGTTATTATTTTAAGCACTTATAAACTTTCATTTTTTTTATATTATTTTTGCCTCCATTCCTTTAATGAGATGTTATATTAAGATTTAGGTTTATTTAGGTTTTCTAGAAAGTTTATATTGAAGACCTAATTCCCAGAATTGTTTTTGGACAGTTTTTTATGAATGATTTAAGAAGTTAGGGATCAATGTGAAATCCATACTTGTGATGTGTGACCTACATTATATCTACACAACATAATAGAATATTCACAGCCGCAGCGTTAGTAGCTGAATACAGATCAGAGGGGCGCAATGTCAAACACGGAGGGTTATTTGGTTATTTTGCAAATTAATAGATTGGTATTTTTATAATTCACAAAAGACAAGGAAGTCCCTTTAACAAGCGAAGAAGAGAAGAGAAAGGACTGAGCATGTGTGTCCACCTGAGGAGGACATTAGATTAGTTATTGCGAGAAACAACAGGTGGCGCTATTGTAATACTTGTCACTGGAGGAAAAAACACAAAACGGTTCATTATGGAGAGGATAAAGCAAAAACTCGGCCCTGTCCCTCCCTCGTCAATGACATTTCTTTACTACATTTAAAAAAAATTAAAACCTTCTGTACAAAAAAAAATATCTTGCCATATTCTATACTTTGGTGTACGGTGTTGTTTTTTGCGAGATGAGCTGATTTATATTTTATATTTTCCAATACAGGAAATGTTTTTAGACCATGTAGGGTGTGGAGCTTTCTCCGTACTCACTTAATAAACTTATGATGTAAATTGAGCTAATACCCAGTTACATCCATCAGAGGATTGTCGGTCGATGTGTCCCTGATAAATTTGGTTTTTGCTTTTTACAAATTTCCCAACCCATTCTAAAGTCCTGGCCCCCAGATATTTATATGTGTCTTAGCCCGTACTAGAGATGAGCGAATCATCCGCAATTTGATGTGTAGAAGATTTGGCGAAGTTGCTTCAATTGTCTTGGAAATTGCTATACACCATATTGTCACACACTTTTCAGCAAGAAAAAGTGCCTGCATCTTATAGTCTGATAGATTGGGTGAAGCTGAAAAAGCATTTCAGAGTATCTCTAAGAGAGCAGCACAGAGGGTCCCTCTCCAGCTACCCCAACATAAGTATTACTGCAGGACCTAGAGTGATGTCATGGCTGATCACATGCTTCCTGCATCACTGCAAGATCCCTAAACACTTCCATGCTGCAAGAGAACAGGTTGTGGCTGGGACTTAGTATGAAGGAGAGGTTTGTGTGTGTGTGTGTGTGTGTGTATGTAGCAGCAATGAGTGCGTTTATGTGAGTGAATGTATGAAGCAGACCTAAGTGAAGGAATGTACCAAGAGATGTGTGAGTGAATGGATGTAGTTAAGCTGTGTGTGAGTGAATGGATGTAGCACAGTTGTGAGTGAGTGAATAGAGGTAGCAGAGCTGTGTGTGAATGAATAGATGAAGCAGAGCAGTGTGTGAGTGAATGGATTAACAGAGATGTGCATAAAAGTAGTAGAGCTGTGTGTGAGTGAATGGATGTAGCAGAGATGTGTGTTAGTGAATAAAGGTAGCTGAGCAGTGTGTGAGTGAATGGATGCAGCACAGCTGCATATGAGTTAATAGAGGTAGCTGAGCTCCGTGTGAAAGAATAGATGTAGCAGAGCTGTGTGTGAGTGAATGGTTGTAACAGAGCTGTGTATGAATGTAGCAGAGCTGTGTGTGAGTGAATGGATGCAGCAGAGATGTGTGTAAGTGAATAAAGGTAGTAGAGCAGTGTGTGAGTGAATGGGTGTTGCACAGCTGCATGTGAGTGAATAGAGGTAGCTGAGCTGTGTGTGAATAAATAGATGTAGCAGAGCTGTGTGTGAATGAATAAATGTAGCAGAGTAGTGTGTGAGTGTATGAATGTAGCAGAGCTGTGTGTGAGTGAATGGATGTAGCAGAGCTGTGTGTGAATGAATGGATGTAGCAGAGCTGTGTGTGAATGAATGGATGTAGCAGAGCTGTGTGTGAATGAATGGATGTAGCAGGACTGTGGGTGAGGTACAAGGAATTTGTGATTGGTGATACGTATATTTTTTTTTTTTTTAGGAAGACTAAATCTGGGCTGCTTTAAATCTGGGGTGTATTATCACCGTGATGAACGGCCGCTGTATCTAGCCGCCATTTTGAAACATTCATCGGAAGTGAATCAGCAAAGATTCGGATTTGACTGGAAAAATATCAGATTTGTATCAAATCTACAAACCTATAAATAGATTCAATCACCTCTGATAGAAATCCTTACCCATCCCTTGCCTTGTGCTCGGACCCTTCTCGCTCCTATGAATTCACTTTCCCCAATCTCCTCCTCACACAATCGGAAATCGCAGGCGCCATTAATTTCTATATTTTTTGTTTTTTAGTTTAGCAGTTTTTTTAGTTTTTCAGTAAATGTCGGGGTGTGCCTCTCGCAGCCTTCTGTGTGCATTGTAATGTGGCGGCTCCTGCTCCGCTCATCCATGTCTGGTCCCATAGTCTGTACAATGCAGGATATTAGAGAGGAGAGAATAGCGCAATCTCTCCGTAAATGGATGTATTTGGTGTTGATAGCGAGATACGGCTCTCACCTTTATCCCAGCATGCTGCTGACCCGCTGGGTTACCGCTAATCATCCCTGTAGGCTCCAGTCATTTCCCATATGTGAAATTTGATAAGTTGGAGCAGCTCCTCCAATTGAAGACGATTCCAGCCGACTATTCAGTTATCGCTATAGACACCTTCAAGAACATCGCGGCCGCTCCTTGTACGCGCAGCTTTATCAAATGCTCGACACGTCGCTCTTTTATCTCTTAATTGAGGCTTGACTGGCAGAAATTCCTATCTCTCAAACTGTGCGGCTTCAGCATTAACTTTAACTGCTTTATGTACTTCAGTGTCAGGAAAAGAGAGAGGAGGAAGCATGACGGACAGAAGCTGCTCATTACTGCATCAAGGAAGCCGGGGAAAATACATTGTTTAAAAAAAATATTTCATTATTAACCATGAAAATAGAATAATGAAATTATATATGTTTAGTATTATAATAGATTAAAATTTCTAAATATACAACTCCTCCTGCTCTATAACATGCTGCCTGCAGATAGGACACTATGTACAATCTGCTCAGCTCCTCCTGCTCTATAACATGCTGCCTGCAGATAGGACACTGTGTACAATCTGCTCAGCTCCTCCTGCTCTATAACATGCTGCCTGCAGATAGGACACTGTGTACAATCTGCTCAGCTCCTCCTGCTCTATAACATGCTGCCTGCAGATAGGACACTATGTACAATCTGCTCAGCTCCTCCTGCTCTATAACATGCTGCCTGCAGATAGGACACTGTGTACAATCTGCTCAGCTCCTCCTGCTCTATAACATGCTGCCTGCAGATAGGACACTATGTATGATGTGCTCAGCTCCTCCTGCTCTATAACATGCTGCCTGCAGATAGGACACTATGTACAATCTGCTCAGCTCCTCCTGCTCTATAACATGCTGCCTGCAGATAGGACACTGTGTACAATCTGCTCAGCTCCTCCTGCTCTATAACATGCTGCCTGCAGATAGGACACTATGTACAATCTGCCCAGCTCCTCCTGCTCTATAATATGCTGCCTGCAGATAGGACACCATGTACAATCTGCTCAGCTCCTCCTGCTCTATAACATGCTGGCTGCAGATAGGACACTATGTTCAACATGCTCAGCTCCTCCTGCTCTATAACATGCTGCCTGCAGATAGGACACTATGTACAATCTGCACAGCTCCTCCTGCTATATAACATGCTGCCTGCAGATACGACACTATGCACAATCTACTCAGCTCCTCCTGCTCTATAACATGCTGTCTGCAGATAGGACACTATGTTCAACATGCTCAGCTCCTCCTGCTCTATAACATGCTGCCTGCAGATAGGACACTATGTACAATCTGCACAGCTCCTCCTACTATATAACATGCTGCCTGCAGATAGGACACCATGTACAATCTGCTCAGCTCCTCCTGTTCTATAACATGCTGTCTGCAGATAGGACATTGTGTACAATCTGCTCAGCTACTCCTGCTCTATAACATGCTGCCTGCAGATACGACACTATGTACAATCTGCTCAGCTCCTCCTGCTCTATAACATGCTGCCTGCAGATAGGACAGTATGCACAATCTACTCGGCTCCTCCTGCTCTATAACATGCTGCCTGCATATAGGACACTATATACAATCTGCTCAGCTCCTCCTGCTCTATAAAATGCTGCCTGCAGATAGGACACTATGTACGATCTGCTCAGCTCCATCTGCTATATAACATGCTGCCTGGTGATAGAACAATATGCAAATTCTGCTCAGCTCCTCCTGCTCTATAACATGCTGCCTGCAGATAGGACACTGTGTACAATCTGCTCAGCTCCTCCTGCTCTATAACATGCTGCCTGCAGATAGGACACTATGTACAATCTGCTCAGCTCCTCCTGCTCTATAACATGCTGCCTGCAGATAGGACACTATGTACAATCTGCTCAGCTCCTCCTGCTCTATAACATGCTGCCTGCAGTTAGGACACTATGTACAATCTGCTCAGCTCCTCCTGCTCTATAGCATGCTTCCTGCAGATAGGACACTATATACAATCTGCTCAGCTCCTCCTGCTCTATAACATGCTTCCTGCAGATAGGACACTGTGTACAATCTGCTCAGCTCCTCCTGCTCTATAACATTCTGCCTGCAGATAGGACACTATGTACAATCTGCTCAGCTCCTCCTGCTCTATAACATGCTGCCTGCAGATATGATACTATGTACAATCTGCTCAGCTCCTCCTGCTATATAACATGCTGCCTGCAAATAGGACACTATGTACAATCTGCTCAGCTCCTCCTGCTCTATAACATGCTGCCTGCAGATAGGACACTATGTACAATCTGCTCAGCTCCTCCTGCTATATAACATGCTGCCTGCAAATAGGACACTATGTACAATCTGCTCAGCTCCTCCTGCTCTATAACATGCTGCCTGCAGATAGGACACTATCTACAATCAGCTCAGCTCCTTCTGCTCTATTACATGCTGCCTGCATATAGGACACTATATACAATGTGCTCAGCTCCTCCTGCACTATAACATTCTGCCTGCAGATAGGACACTATGTACAATCTGCTCAGCTCCTCCTGCTCTATAACATGCTGCCTGCAGATAGGACACTATGTACAATCCGCTCAGCTCCTCCTGCTCTATAACATGCTGCCTGCAGATAGGACACTATGTACAATGTGCTCAGCTCCTCCTGCTCTATAACATGCTGCCTGCAGATAGGACACTATATACAATGTGCTCAGCTCCTCCTGCTCTATAACATGCCCTTTGCCTTGTTTTTCTGTATCTATCCCCAGTAGGGACTGCCGACCAGTTGTCAACTGTGATCGTGCACATGGCAAGTAGGTAAGTACAATAGTTGTGATAAGCTTGGGGCCAACATTTGTTCCCTGTTGTGACAGTCATCTTCCTTACCTTCCGGTATGTTTGATCTTTTTGCTTATATATGAACAATGTAATTGTTTCCCTCAGTGTTTGTCGCTGCAAGAGAAGGAGCTGCATAGTCCTGTCAGGATAGATCAGAGTGGTGACATCTGACAGACCCTCCAAGGTAAGGCCCCATAGACCACCGTGTGCTCACATGAGCCATACCCGGGCATAGCAGATGGCAGGAGGGAGGGGGGGGGGGCATTTCTCCCCCCTACCCTCTATGTTGAAAATTGTAGGAAGCCTTATCTTTTACGGTACGACCGCCCGGCTCACATATGCAACAGTGGGCAATACGACCATTCAAATGCCCATTAAAGTAAATGTGGCCGCGCTACCCGTTTGTGTGTGAGGGTTATGGATGTGGCACAAGTCTTCCATGTGTAGCTGAGGAGACCCTAAAAGGAAACCTCCCATGAGGAATCTGCTATCAGAAGTAGATGTGATGGTGGATTCCTCCTGCTGCCTCTGCCCTAATCTGCAATTTAATAATCCTGGAATTTAACTTGTTAAAAACTTTATTTTAGTAATATGTAAATTACCTGCAGAGGCTCCTGGGGAGGGGAGTGGCCTCGGCCAGGCTATGACACGCCCCAGGAGCCTCTGCAGGTAATTTACATATTACTAAAATAAAGTTTTTAACAAGTTAAATTCCAGGATTATTAAATTACAGATTAGGGCAGAGACATCTACTTCTGATAGCAGATTCCTCATGGTAGGTTTCCTTTAAGCCTCCTCTCATTTCCATTCGTTCTTCAATCACTTAATAACCATTTTCTTTTATTAATAATTTATACTTGGATTTGACTCTTTTAAGTTTTTGTGTTTCCATTTTTAACTCCTCACCTTCAAAATTCCCTCATTTTTTTATTATTCCATGCACAGATCTGTGCATAGTCAACATGTTATATGTTACATATTATATGGAGCACAAGCCGATCTCACCCACCTGGCTAGGTCTCTACTAAATGTTTGGAGTGGATTGCTGTACAGTCTAGAGGACTTTTGAAGGAATACTAATGGACTTTACATTCAAGCATAGGATCAGTTTTTGGCATGTGTCATTTTTTATACAAATACTTTGATAAAGAAAGATATTTTGCATCTCTTATAGTGTTTTGTGGATATCTGATTGTCTGCATGTGTGGCAGAGGAGTTGGAAGAACCTCCTTATCCTATTTTGAATCCGCTCCAGTGAAATTTGGTCTGCTCTATTTATTTGGAGGGTAGGCCCCCAGTAACCTAGTCAACACTGTAGACATCCTATATGGAGATGCACTTGTCTGTTATGGATGGAGGGTAGGCCCCCAGTAACCTAGTCAACACTGTAGGCATCCTATATGGAGATGCACTTGTCTGTTATGGATGGAGGGTAGGCCCCCAGTAACCTAGTCAACATTGTAGACATCCTATATGGAGATGCACTTGTCTGTTATGGATGGAGGGTAGGCCCCCAGTAAACTAGTCAACACTGTAGACATCCTATATGGAGATGCACTTGTCTGTTATGGATGGAGGGTAGGCCCCCAGTAACCTAGTCAACACTGTAGACATCATATATGGAGATACACATGTCTATTATGGATGGAGGGTAGGCCCCCAGTAATCTAGTCAACACTGTAGACATCCTATATGGAGATGCACTTGTCTGTTATGGATGGAGGGTAGGCCCCCAGTAGACTAGTCAACACTGTAGACATCCTATATGGAGATGCACTTGTCTGTTATGGATGGAGGGTAGGCCCCCAGTAGACTAGTCAACACTGTAGACATCCTATATGGAGATGCACTTGTCTGTTATAGATGGAGGGTAGGTCCCCAGTAACCTAGTCAACACTGTAGACATCCTATATGGAGATGCACTTGTCTGTTATGGATGGAGGGTAGGCCCCCAGTAACCTAGTCAACACTGTAGACATCCTATATGGAGATACACATGTCTGTTATGGATGGAGGGTAGGCCCCCAGTAGACTAGTCAACACTGTAGACATCCTATATGGAGATGCACTTGTCTGTTATGGATGGAGGGTAGGCCCCCAGTAGACTAGTCAACACTGTAGACATCCTATATGGAGATGCACTTGTCTGTTATAGATGGAGGGTAGGTCCCCAGTAACCTAGTCAACACTGTAGACATCCTATATGGAGATGCACTTGTCTGTTATGGATGGAGGGTAGGCCCCCAGTAACCTAGTCAACACTGTAGACATCCTATATGGAGATGCACTTGTCTATTATGGATGGAGGGCAGGCCCCCAGTAATCTAGTCAACACTGTAGACATCCTATATGGAGATGCACATGTCTGTTATGGATGGAGGGTAGGCCCCCAGTAGACTAGTCAACACTGTAGACATCCTATATGGAGATGCACTTGTCTGTTATGGATGGAGGGTAGACCCCCAGTAGACTAGTCAACACTGTAGACATCCTATATGGAGATGCAAATGTCTGTTATGGATGGAGGGTAGGCCCCCAGTAACCTAGTCAACACTGTAGACATCCTATATGGAGATGCAAATGTCTGTTATGGATGGAGGGTAGGCCCCCAGTAACTAGTCAACACTGTAGACATCCTATATGGAGATGCACTTGTCTGTTATGGATGGAGGGTAGGCCCCCAGTAACCTAGTCAACACTGTAGACATCCTATATGGAGATGCACTTGTCTGTTATGGATGGAGGGTAGGCCCCCAGTAACCTAGTCAACACTGTAGGCATCCTATATGGAGATGCACTTGTCTGTTATGGATGGAGGGTAGGCCCCCAGTAACCTAGTCAACATTGTAGACATCCTATATGGAGATGCACTTGTCTGTTATGGATGGAGGGTAGGCCCCTAGTAACCTAGTCAACACTGTAGACATCCTATATGGAGATGCACTTGTCTGTTATGGATGGAGGGTAGGCCCCCAGTAACCTAGTCAACACTGTAGACATCATATATGGAGATACACATGTCTATTATGGATGGAGGGTAGGCCCCCAGTAATCTAGTCAACACTGTAGACATCCTATATGGAGATGCACATGTCTGTTATGGATGGAGGGTAGGCCCCCAGTAATCTAGTCAACACTGTAGACATCCTATATGGAGATGCACTTGTCTGTTATGGATGGAGGGTAGGCCCCCAGTAGACTAGTCAACACTGTAGACATCCTATATGGAGATGCACTTGTCTGTTATGGATGGAGGGTAGACCCCCAGTAGACTAGTCAACACTGTAGACATCCTATATGGAGATGCAAATGTCTGTTATGGATGGAGGGTAGGCCCCCAGTAACCTAGTCAACACTGTAGACATCCTATATGGAGATGCACTTGTCTGTTATGGATGGAGGGTAGGCCCCCAGTAACCTAGTCAACACTGTAGACATCCTATATGGAGATGCACATGTCTATTATGGATGGAGGGTAGGCCCCCAGTAATCTAGTCAACACTGTAGACATCCTATATGGAGATGCACTTGTCTGTTATGGATGGAGGGTAGGCCCCCAGTAGACTAGTCAACACTGTAGACATCCTATATGGAGATGCACTTGTCTGTTATGGATGGAGGGTAGACCCCCAGTAGACTAGTCAACACTGTAGACATCCTATATGGAGATGCAAATGTCTGTTATGGATGGAGGGTAGGCCCCCAGTAACCTAGTCAACACTGTAGACATCCTATATGGAGATGCACTTGTCTGTTATGGATGGAGGGTAGGCCCCCAGTAACCTAGTCAACACTGTAGACATCCTATATGGAGATGCACTTGTCTGTTATGGATGGAGGGTAGACCCCCAGTAACCTAGTCAACACTGTAGACATCCTATATGGAGATGCACTTGTCTGTTATGGATGGAGGGTAGGCCCCCAGTAGACTAGTCCACACTGTAGACATCCTATATGGAGATGCACTTGTCTGTTATGGATGGAGGGTAGGCCCCCAGTAACCTAGTCAACACTGTAGACATCCTATATGGAGATGCAAATGTCTGTTATGGATGGAGGGTAGGCCCCCAGTAACCTAGTCAACACTGTAGACATCCTATATGAAGATACACATGCCTGTTATGGATGGAGGATAGGCCCCCAGTAACCTAGTCAACACTGTAGACATCCTATATGGAGATGCACTTGTCTGTTATGGATGGAGGGTAGGCCCCCAGTAACCTAGTCAACACTGTAGACATCCTATATGGAGATGCAAATGTCTGTTATGGATGGAGGGTAGGCCCCCAGTAACCTAGTCAACACTGTAGACATCCTATATGAAGATACACATGCCTGTTATGGATGGAGGATAGGCCCCCAGTAACCTAGTCAACACTGTAGACATCCTATATGGAGATGCAAATGTCTGTTATGGATAGAGGATTGGTACTCAGTAACCAGGTCAGCAGTATATGCAAAGAGCCGTAATGAGATCCCAGCACTGAAGACGTGAATGAAGTAGGTGGGCATAGCTGCTCCCTTCTCTCTAGCTTCAAACCTCCCAACCTCTTCTAAAGAATCAGGTCTGAAACATAAGCTAAAAGGTAACAGAGGCTAGAACAAAAGCTTTCATTACCATGTAACATAACATTTTAGCACATTTTTCACCCTACCATAGGTTTCGCTATCTGATAGAGGCCCATAAGGTCAAGTCCAGTCTTTGATAGTCACCAAAATTGTTCTTCTACCTAGAGCTATGGAACAAAAACTTGGAAAGCTACATTATACAATGAGGGGGAGGGGCAAAAACCTGAATCTTTACACCTTCAATATGGGTAAAAGCAAACTACTTATAATAGTATATTAAGGCTTTCTCCTAATACACAGGAGCAGGTTCACCCTTGGCTCACCTAAGGTGAGCCTCCACATTAAGATTAACATACATTGATACCGAGCCGACATAAAGCAGCACATGAAATTATCCTACATTCCCCTAATGTTGCTCTTAAGGAAAAGCCAAATTAAATTCCATCGATGAAGTTGGATGACAACCACAAATTCATTAGGTTGACCACTAAAACAATTCACGCATAACAAGAGAGAGAGTCAATGTCATTTTTGGTGAATCAACTTAATAGCCTCAGTCATAAAAAAAATGTAAAATCGGCTAATAGCTAATTTTACTTCTTCCCGAAGAGTCTGGAGGAAAACATGGAGTGAGCGTCGGCGGGGAAGAAAAGCTTCTTTTTTTCAAAGCCTCGATAATCAATTTGTGTTTTATCCATCTCAGGCCGGATCGGCTCCGTTCTCGGAATGCTCTTAATTTCCGCCTTAAAAGTTCCACACCTTTTGCCTATTGGGACTTTTGTATTATTGTCAGTTTCAAGAGTTAAATATTCCAGGAGGAATTTGTTACGACGTGGAGATACGGAGCCGCGTGGAGACTCCTGCACCAATATTGTTCTTAAATTGGCAGCAAGCGAACAAGGGACATGAAGGATGCTTCAGTACAATAACCTATTCCTCCTCTCCCGGGAGCCACTTGGCCGGCTTTCATCCTCATAATTATAATAAATTTGACATTTCATAGATAATATTGATTTCTGTATTTTAGCATTTCACCATAGGTGACAGTCTAGCGTCAAGAATGAAATTTCTATTGATCTCCTGCGCATTAATCTCTCATGTGTATGTGATCATTTTTATAAGACCTTTTACTGCACATAAATCAATATTTCATATTTCCAGCTATACCGGAGGAGATGTCATATTTGTAAACTGTGAGTTGACACCTGCAATTCCTTCCTGTTCAGCTTCAACTGCTCACTTGCAGTCGATTCAGGGTTGGGAAAGGATCAAGCACCAGAAGCAAGGTAGACGAAACGCCGGAATGTACAATTCAGTAATTAGCCGAATGAAAAATATATATATTTATTTATTTTTTAATTTAACTTAAAAAAAAAAAAAGTAGGTTCCGTAGAATAGAAAAAAATTACATAGATTCCTAAAAAAAAAAATTAATTTAAAAATAACATCAATTTTATGTCTATTTGATTATCATTTATGATGTGTTATGTATTTTATGCATCTATTTACTTGTGTTATTTATATTATTTTAATACTGAGAAATGTAAATAAATTCTATGTGTATCGTTAGTATTTATATATTATATATTCATTTAACTGATTTCTTTGCATTTCTTTTTTGAAGCATTTATATTAATTATCAATGTGTTTTATGTTTGTGATTCGACACTGAAATTAAAATATTTATCATCAATATTTACAAGTTAATTGTTACATTTTAAAGTGAATGCATTGTGTTTAATTACCACGATCGTTATTTCAAAAATAGCTACATTTTCCAGAAATTCAAGGAAAAAATTTCTATTATTAGCTGTGTAGTCATTATAAATCTGTGTATAATAAACTGATTTTTTTTTTTTTTTGCCAATTTCTCACTAATAAGGATTATTGTAAATAAAACCTCCTGATTGCAGCTGTGGGAATTCTTTAATTGTTTTTACTTTTTTTTTTTTTTTTCCAACTAATTAAACTGTGAGTATCCATGACCAATTCCTGGCAGCGAATTCTTTGTTAACTCCGATTTGTTTTTATCTGTTAATTGTCTGTTAAACCCACAGTGAACTTACGGCAGAGTTGCCCATTTATTTCATTGCAAGATTTAATTGAACAGAAGTAAAGGCAATGGGCGAAATTAAACTTTCACAGTGTAATAGAACGGTGAAAAATAAGTCAAAATGAATCCAAAAGTTTCAGTTCATCACATTCGGAATCACTGGCAATTAAAGGGTAAATTACATTTTTTGAAAACATTTTTAATTTATAGATGTTTTTTATTTGTCTTTTAAGCATTCCAAAAATTCAAAAAAGTTGCAAAAAAATTTGATTTACTAGTGATATAAAGTGTATCATTTTACAGGTTTTTTTTTTTTTTGTTTTTCCTTCTTCAATAATTCCCATAGGCACGGTAGACATGCTATTATTTTAGATTACATGTCTGTTCCTAGAAAGGAAAGTCTGCTTCTTGCCTATTTCAAAAGGCCAACCCCACTTCGCCGCTGAAACATGTTCATTCTGTGAAAATGTGTCAGCGTATGACTGTTTGAACATGGTGACAGACACATTATCAAAGTGTAACTGACTACTGTGGGACTGACTACATTTAGACAGCTACGCGAAACGTTAACTCAATTGACACCGGCGGAGTATAAAAATGAAAATAAAAAATAAAATATAGAAAAAAAAAAAAAATCAAACCCTTGGCGAGATGCTTCAATCGGCAGATCTGATGCTACTGATGCCTACAAATTCTTTGCTTTTGCATGGAGCTTAGAAAAAACGTAGCGCACCCTATCGCGTCTACGATCAAATATTTTGCTTGCCATTAACTACGGCACGTTGCACCGTACACTACGGCGCGTTGTCAACAGAAACCTCAGGTTTTCGCCTGACGGAACCCGAATGATTTATGTGTTTGATTTCCCTCTGTAAAAGAATTTCCGTTAGGCAACACTTGTCACTGGAAACGCGCTCATAATTTTAGTCACCACTGGAGTCCGAATCACTCGATCTGAATTCTATAGAGATCTGTGTAAGCCAAAGAGAAAATAATAATAAACTAAATTTAGTGAAGATAAACTTCTACAAGTCGGCTTTCCCTGTACAACTATATGATTAAGACGCTTGCTGCCGAAACGCGTGGATCAGAATTTACATGGTGTTTGCTATATGACTTGTAAGCTACAATAAAGAGGATCCTGGGCGTCCCCTGAGGATTGAGCGACCTCTCACTCCATTTATACAATTATACAGTATCTGGATTCAATGTGTTAGGAAGGAAATTCTTCTAATATCACAGCATCCAATGGGAAGGAAGGAACGTGGAGGTTGTACAGAGTCGTGATAGGGTTGTGCGCATTAGCCCATTGATTGGACCTTGGACTGGCTTTTACGTATTCAGAAGATAATAATGGGAGTATTAAAGGTCTAGGTTTCGGCTTCCAAACACATTGTTAAGCAAAAATCACAAAAAAGATGACGAGTGTGAGTATAGGAAAGCCCTTTAGAAAACTGAAGTTCATAGTTCTGTTCAATGATGTCATTTAGCCTATAGAACGCCAGAAAGAGAATGGACTTAGTGTGGGCCTCATCAGTAGAGATGAGTGAACCCAATGTATGTGTTTAGGTTCAGTCGCCTGACCCCCACATATTCTGGATTGGCATACGAAAAGCCAATACGGTAAATTGATGCTTCTAGCAAGTAGCCATGGCTATGACTGACCAGGGGGACACCATGGGGCATATTTATCAGGACCTCTGCGCTACATCAATGGCACAATGTGTGCGCTGGAATTTTTACGCACGCAACCCTTGCTTCCATGCAAGGGTTGGCCATCAGATGATCCGATTGATTCAGACTGAGAGCGGGATTCAATATTCAAATTGTATCGCAAGCCCAAGCACTTACATGCACCAGGAAGAAGATGGTGAACTCTGTCGGACCTGAGCGGGGAGCGACACATGCAGGATATTGGGCGCACAGAGCACTATACACGGACAATGCACTTTCTGTGAACTCCAGCGGCCAGGTAAGTAAATGGGCCCCAAGTAAATGGGCCTTACAACAGTTTATAAGGTCCCAGGCTCCATTAGTATGATTGCCTGGGAACAGACCAGAAAGCACCGCGTGGGTCATAGTGATACTGGGCACAGAGTCTCTGAGTCTTGCACCTCATTGAAAGGGACATCAGGACCCAGCACCCACCTCCCACAGATATCATGAAGAAGATTGCCCACCTCTGAAGGTACTCACAAAGTCAACTTATGTGTAAAAAAGAACTATTAACACCGATCCAGTTGTGTATATTATTTTTTGCTACCACTGCCCATAGAAAGAAGTGCAACAATCTGTGGGCTCAATCCTTGGCTTTTTTAGGTATTCGCTACAATAATTAACATAACATTTATTAATGACAGACCAAACCCACACACACACGAAAAAAAATTTCAATAGAATATTTAAAAATCGATTTTCAAAATTAGACAAATACGTTGACTTATAAGACTTAATAGAAGAGAAGAAGATGTAAAATTAGGTCTCACCGTTGTTTGTATTTATTGATTTACTTTAGTAACATTTGGAGAGAGAAAGATCTGGATCCCACAATTAAATGTATGTAATGATCTATTGCGCTTGGCTACATTAACAAAACAAACTTTAGTGTAATGGGAGGTCGGGACTAGGGATGACAGACAGGATAGTAGGCCCTGACCTAAGCCCCTCATACCGTCACCTGCCTACTTACTCAACACCACCATAAACGGTGGCAGGTAACTGGTCGACAGTCCCTTTCCTACGCCAAAGTGAGGACATAAAACAAGGCTCACAAACCAGTAAGAAAAAAAGTGATGTCAAGGGTCCGGGTCACAATGAAGATATCATATACAGTCCAAAAAAGGATAGTCAAAAGTAGCAGGTCCAAGATCAGAAAACCAGAATGAATAGAAGTATAATGAGAGCATAACCAACACAAAGGTAAATTAGAGTATAACCAGCAAGGTGTAATGACACTGGGCAGATATATAAAGGAGTTCTTTGACACCGCCCCTAGCAGCTGACTGGACAGCCCTTCCATCTCTCAAGTTTACCGTTAGCTGGACGTAGCTAAGCTGCAGAGGACCCTAGGCGTGTTTCAATCAGTCCCAATACAGACACAACCTAAGCCAAAGCTCACACACAAAAAACAGAGGAAAAGCAACGCCTTCTAAGACAGAAGACGATGATGGCAGCAATGTTACATTGAGGCTCATTTTGTTCGAATAGCAAAATCCACTAACCACTTCACGGTGACCTTGTTTTAATGTGACCCTATGCTAGTGGACGTGGCATCAGTGTCCACCATGGCCACTGCAGCAGAAACCACCATCGCCACAGCCAGCTGCCTCCCAGTATCCATAGTGGCAGACTTAGCCCACATGGCTCTGGGCTCCTGGTTCTCCTGGCTCCTGGTTCTCACCAGAACCAGACTACAGAAACTGGACGCCATGCTGCACAGCACCGTGTGTCACATTCATGTTGTCTCAGAATGTGACTGAGAGCAAGTAGACAGCCCCTTTATGTACTTTATATTTTAGCGCCTTCATATACAGTAGATACAGGTCTGGCCACTCCTGGGATCTATGATGTAGCGCTCAGTTATGATTATTTAGATCATTATCAGCTATGGTGCAACTAATAGAACCAATGGAACTGAGGGGCAAGTTCATTGAGTGTATGAATTGGGGAACCCCTTTACTGGATTGTTGGGGTACAAAAAAGCCTAATATTACTGTACATTCATAGAGAACATAACGAAAAGAGAATCTGCGGCATTGAATATGTAATCTAAAAGCCACCTGTCATAGAACAAGAGGGGCTATACAGTTGCTCCATCATGAGGGATATGCGGACCCGTTCAGTGTAGGGTTCGCCAAGTTCAGTTGTACCTGAACACTCATCTCTAATAGTAAAACCTGCAATGGGTCCTGACACCAATTGTGGTTGCTACCCTGTATATTCCGAAGTAGAAATATATAAGGAGAGAAGGGGCGCTCCTATAGAGTAGTATTGTTATTGACAATAATTAATATAATAGTCAAGAAACTACTAACCTTCTGGGGTTGTGCTGCTGGGCACAACTCCAATGTAGGCTTAGGATGTATTTATTAATACACGTGGTGGCGTTTTCCTGCTGCCTCGCTCCTGGGGGTGTCCCGTTTCCAGTAAGAGAATCCAAGAAATGGTAGGTATTTGAGCGATAAAAAGGCGCTGGATACTTTAGCCAAAGGTAAATGCGTTTCATGCCCGAACTGAGCGCTTCATCTGGTTCAATGAACCAGATGAAGCGCTCAGTTTGGGCGCGAAACGCGTTGTTCTAATTCTTTTATTATTTATTTATTTATGTAATTTTATCATAAAATAAAAGCGGGGCAAGAACACCCATAGCATCTCCACCGCCCAACCGGTGTATAGGGTGAAGAAGTCGCAATCCCCAGGAAACCTACCAGCACGGATCTATCTATGAAGGTAGAGCGGGTGGTAGGTGCCTCTATTGTACGTGAGGATAGTCCTTTTAAGGGCTAATCCTCTTGTTCCCTGTATCTTTTTAAAACTTTTATTGTGTTAATATGCAAATTTTCTAAAGAGGCTACTGGGGCGTGGAGTAGCCGGAGCTGATGCTACACGGCGCGTCTACTCCAGGGCTATCCTCACGTCCAATAGATGCACCTACCACCCAATCTACCTTAATAGATAGATCCGTGCTGGTAGGTTTCCTCTAAGTCACAATTCTTGGTACAGAGCTGGGGATTGCCACTTCTTCACCCTATACACCGGTTGGGGCGGTGGAGATGCTATGGTGGTAGGTTCCCTTTAATCACGGCTTGTACTGTTTTCAGGTCTACAAGCCGAGGTAAATCCCCCCAAAGCTATGAAAGATTTATACAGTAGATAATGTAGACAGATAGATATCATCTCATTGGATAAAGACCTAACTACAGACACCGGCTGATGTAAAAAATATATTATTTGGTAAATCATATGACCTTTAGAAACCAAATTCATAGTTTTGGAACATAAATTTTACCGTTCCCCAGTAATCCAATATCACAAAGCATTTAGTCCGATCTGCCGGACGCTGGAAGTGGAGCCTGTAAGAAACAAGCAATAGAAAAGCATTAACAACGAGTGCGGTTAGGAACAATCCGGTTATGTATCAATGTACAACACCGTGATGTATCTGGGAGTAAAGAGGTACAGACAAAGTATTGATTCTACATCTTTAACTAAATAAAGACTATGTAAATTGTGTCTTTCCCTGCAAAATTAGATCAGGACACATGTAGAGCGCGGTCTCTCCTCCGCAGGAATGACATCTATTGCATTTGGCAGACATTGAAATTTGGTTAAAGAGGTAAAGACCTTTGCTCCTTGGATCAGAATTAGATGAGGGGCGGCCGCTGCTGTACAAAATGGAACTGATGGAAGTTTCTCCAAAAAGATGACAGAAAAAATAAAATGTTGAGCAATGGAACTTCAGGCATCGGACACATTCATCAACGCGATCCGATTATCAGGATCCAAATACTAAAAGGTGCATGGAAATGATTATTTTGATCTCCCAACATTGGACTAGATAAATGTACTATTATTTTTTAATATATAACTATGATACAGCGGGTTCCCGGTATAAGAAGTTACTGTTATGTCTTCTGCACTGTCTATTCATTGCTTTCAGAGACTGCAGAAGATACCAGGATGTATTGTTATAAAATGGTGCCACGTTTGATCTGCAGTACCTCAGACTGCCTGTAGGTGCGGCAATGTTTCTGGAAAAAGCTGACCATTTTTTTTCGCATAGTCTAGGGCAAAGGCGGTGCATAAATGTGATGAAATGATTGCAAAGAATGTAGGGTAAGGGGGGACTAAAATTATCATCCACATATTAATGCAGTGAGTATGGAAACAATGAAACACCTAAGGTTCCCACTACACAGGGGCCTAACTACAGGGGAAGCAGCGATAGCAGCTGCTATGGGCCCGCAGTGTCAAGGGGGCCCCGGCATTTGACCTGACACACCAAAGAGTGGAGGATATGCACCATTATATACATTGTACAGCATAATATGTATATAACAGGTCATATCTTCCACAAGCCACAGTATGAATTGGCAGCTGAGATAACAAATTTTGGGGTGAAGGGAGGGGACAGCAGAACAACTTTCCATGTACTTCCCCCATGTTATCAGCAGCCACTGGGACACATCAGTGTATAATGTACATATCAGTGCATAAATATGTGCACGTGTGTAAAAGTGTATAAATGAGTGACTACACCACCCAGATTTCCCTCCAGGGTGTAAAGATTCTATCTTTAAGCAATGGAGAGGGGCAAGTAAATTTGGAGCTGAACACTTCAAGGGAAGGATCTACCTGGTCATCTACACAATCTTTGTAAGGCCCACCTCATTGTCTACATGGGAGTTACAGAGCCCCTACCTCTAGGCGCGTGGAAAGCTCTACAGTTGCGGCACTACTTCCTGTCCTTACCTCCTTGCTCTCAATTCTCCCGATATAAAACAGCATTTGAAGGCCTCTGTTCTGCCACTGGGAACTTGGGTCACACACTTTCCTCAGCATACTCTTGCCTACTGGACCCTGGTCCTCGATACCTGGTGCAATGAGAACTGGACCTAAACATCTCCCTAACTCCAGAACAGAGGACTAGAATATTTGAGCTGCTCCGTTGTACCTCGATTAGTTCTAGATTTCAGGAAGCGGGATAAAAAATCCTGGCCAGATGGTACAGGGTCCCTACAAGGTTACATACCATCTTTCCGCAGGTCTCTGACATGTGCCGGAGATGTGGGGAGGAGGAAAGTGCCTTCTTTCACGTATTTTGGACTTGACGAATCCTCTACCCATTTTGGCAAGAGCTACGACGCCTTATCTCACTGATTAGTGGAGATTCAGTTAAGTTGGACCCTCCACTCCTCCTGACCTGACCCTACAAGGGCTCCCTTCTACGATTTCTGATTATTGCTGCACATTCACACATTGCGATCCTATGGATGGAAGCTGTCCACCCCCACCCCCCACAGTAATAAATTATAGCGAAAGTAAATTATATTATGCATCTGGAAGACCTTACCTCATCTTGCCATAGTACACAAGCAAAACTTTATAAGACTTGGCAACCGTGGACCCTCTCTTATAGCAATCGGCTGAATACACGAGCCTTGTGAGCTTGCACCCTTCCCCCGGACTGGAGGTCGCCTTCCTTCCCCACCCCCATGTTGTCCTTTCTCTTATCCTTCCTTGGATACTTTCTCCTCCTTGTGTGCTCTCTTATACCCTCCTCTTCCTTTACCTCTTGTCCCTATTGTGGGCCCTTTCATAGACCCTAAGGGGTCACTGGGCTCTCGCTACAACCTATCTTATAAAACAAGGGACAGGTGGTATCCTTTTGCAGGTCCTTTATTTTCATGCAAACATGTTTTATGTCAAGACGCACATTGTTATATTGTACCTGCTTTGTACTATGAATACCTTCTCTTCTTTATTGTCTTCTTATACATTGATTAATATGCTGAGGACTGTGGTCCCCATTTCTACTTGTATTCTTGACCTCAATAAAGCAAATTGGATTGGGGGCCCATTCAGAAGTCTGCTATGGGTCCCTGCCTCTACTAGTTACGCCCCAGGGTTCCATTATTACTGTTTTTGGAGTGGAAACTAAAGTCTTCCATTCACCTTCTGTTCCCCATAGACTTTCTACTATTAGTTCTTGCTCATTGCCCATGTTCCTTTAGTGACTTGTGTATAATCCTTGAATGTTCATCAAGTGATTCAGCAGTCCTGTTACTTACTTTTGTGCTTTGTTCAGACTCTTTGTGATTCTTCAAGGATCCTAACTGACAACACGCATGCAACGCCAGCATTTAAAGGAAATCTACCATTTGGAATCTACTTTCTGAGGGACTTCCCGCTGTAGATTTCCCCTCCCTACACCCTGCCCAACCCCTTTTTATCCAGTCTTTATGAAGCCCTTCCGAAAATAAATTTTATTTTATCTATACTCAAATTATCTCCAGGGGCTAATGGGGGTCATGGAGTAGCCCCTCTATGCCCCTGCAGCTAGAGAGGCTCCGGATACTTTAGCGCCATTCACAGGCGTTACCGGTCGATATTCAGGTTCCCGAAACAGGTCTGCTCATCACTAATAGGAAGTGAACACTCGAAATGGGCAAAGAGTCCTGACAATACTCAAACTTCATTAACTACTGCTTCTGGTAAATCTCAAAATCCGGTCTTCACAATTGGATATGTATCATTTTTTCTTGTTTTTTTTGCCAACATGTGACTTTTTGGGGATGTTGTGTGACATTTTGGATGGAGCCTCTTGACTGTAAGTAAATTTCTGTTGGTTATTTTTGGCGCTCCAATGTACTCATACCCTGATCACAACAGGAAAATATTCACCTCACCTTTAGTAAGGATATTGGAAGATTCCATCTTGTCTACATGTTGGTGTCTTGTCCAACCACTGGCATGAACATTTAAGTATCTAAAGAAGATCATCCGCTCCTTCTATTGTCCATGTATTTAGAATAAGGTGGCACTTGGTGGAGATGACAGATAAATAATGAATTTTTGGCCCCTGGAAGGAGCCTCTACTTTTCCTTCAGAAATCTCTGAATAAATTCCTTGTCTGGAAGATGATATGTATGGATGTCTTATCATCTAATGATGTGTGGCTCTATCTGATCTGCATTATTTACCAATTATCCTGTCTTATGATTGGGTTGTCATCTGCCATGGCCAATTACAGGTGTCTTTTTGTCATGACTATGTCTTGTGAACAGTCTTTGAACATGAAGTTCTCTTCCAACGACCTTTCCGTTCCCGAACTGTCACCTTCATCTTGACAACAAAACCACTTCCCGCAGTAACCATGGAAGGTTTCCTTTAATGCCCAGATTGAAGATCTCCCTTCTAATATTAATAGGTAACAACATACAAAATATATGAGTTACGTGTTTACGGACAATCTCCAGGAATACATCTCATTTCGTTGCAACTCGTTGTGAACTTTGATGCATCACAGTCAACGGAATTAACTACTGACGTATGGATAATATAGCTTGGAGGTGTCAACCTGGGACATTGAATGTGCGCATCACGTATCGCCTTCTAGCCAATTTATTTTGTTATGTTGTCTGGCGAAATCTTCCCACCTCCATTAACGAATCTGATATGCAGATCAATCAATTTAATCAATGGCGCACTGACTCTTCTACAATTAGCCTTTTTGTATATGAAGTCACATGGCCGCTATGATTGCCATCAAAATGACACCTCGGAGTCACATACAGTGTAAATGATTGCTATAAATTAGGCAGGAATTGATCAGAACAACCAAGATCTTGGACTTGTTGTGTTAAGTCTTACAAAAATATGGAGAAAATGGTTTCTTTCATAACCTCACCTTTAAGTTACATGGACCAGAGATATAGGATTTTCCTAAAATTGCAAATTACATTTTGGGCTTTAGGGATCGGCCCATCGGACTATTTACTTTATAGGAAATCTACCACTAAACTAAAATAAAAGTAACCTAAACGTACTTACCTATAGTCCTCTTCTCCAGGATCCCGGCGTTGGTCTTCTTCATGACATTCAGGATCACTGGAAGGAAAGACTCCTAGAAAGCAGCCGGAGCAGAGGGACCTGATGTCTAGTGGTCCGGGCTGGTTATTATTCATGCCTCTCGCGTGACGTCACCTCCCTCCCTCTGCATGCGTAACACCCGTGATGGATGCTGGCGCCCAGGGCCGGCTCCAGGTTTTAGTGGGCCCCTGGGCGACAGAGCCTTAGTGGGCCCCTCCGTGGGCCGCCCTCCAGTGGCCACACTGCGCCCCCTCCCCCTGCGGACACACTGACTACCCCCCTTCCACCTGCGGACACACTGACCACCACCTCCCCCTGCGGACACACTGACCCCGGGGACACACTGATCCCCCCAACCCGCCCTGCGGACACACTGAACCCCCCCTGCTGACACAATGACCCTCCAGACACATTGAACCCTCCCCCCTCCCCCTGACCCCCCCTGCTGACACACTAACCCCCCCTCCCCCCTGTATACACACTGATCCCCCCGCCCCCCGCGGATACACTGACTCCCCTCCGGAAAAGAAAAAAGAATTCACCTTTCCTGGTTCCCCGGAGCAGCGCCTGCAGCTGTCTTCGGCCTGGGCCTCCCGTACGCGCCGGCTCTGAAGCCGGCACACGTGATCCGATGACGTCATCATGTGCGACGATTTCAGAGCAGTCGCATACCCTGCGGAGCGCCGCATCGTGGGAACCGGGACAGGTGAGTTTTAGATTCTGCCTCTATGCTGCGCTCCCGACCAGCGCAGCATAGAGGCAGAAAAGCGATCGATAAGGATGGTGATCAATTGTACCAGTGTATTATAGTGACACTGGTACAATTGATCCGGGGGCCCGAGTGGGCCCCACCAGTACCCCGGGGCCCTGGCACTTGCCCGGGTTGGCCGCGTGCTGGCGTCGGGCCTGCTGGCGTCGATGGCTGGTATTGACTGTATAGATGGTGCTGGCAAAGTTGTCAGTGGTATTTACATCACTGTGGTCTCACATGCGCATCGGCACTGAAATCCAGCGCTGATCACGAGTTGGTGCATCATACACTGGCGCATAATACACTGGCGCATAATACACTGGCGCATAATACACCGGCACATAATACACCGGCGCATAATACACCGGCGCATAATACACTGGCGCATAATACACTGGTGCATAATACACTGGCACATAATACACCAGCACATAATACACTGGCGCATCATACACTGGCACATAATAAACCGGCACATAATACACAGGCGCATAATACACTGGCGCATCATACACTGGCACATAATACACCGGCACATAATACACCGGCACATAATACACTGGCGCATAATACACTGGCGCATAATACACCGGCACATAATACACTGGCGCATAATACACCAGCACATAATACACTGGCGCATAATACACTGGCGCATAATACACTGGCGCATCATACAATGGCACATAATACACTGGCGCATCATACACTGGCACATAATACACCGGCACATAATACACCGGCACATAATACACTGGCGCATAATACACTGGCGCATAATACACCGGCACATAATACACTGGCGCATAATACACCAGCACATAATACACTGGCGCATAATACACTGGCGCATAATACACTGGCGCATCATACAATGGCACATAATACACTGGTGCATCATACACTGGCGCATAATACACCGGCGCATAATACACCGGCACATAATACACAGGCGCATAATACACTGGCACATAATACACTGGTGCACCATACACTGGCGCATAATACACTGGAGCATAATACACTGGTGCATCATACACTGGCGCATAATACACTGGCGCATAATACACTGGCACATAATACACTGGCACATAATACACCGGCACATAATACACTGGCGCATAATACACTGGCGCATAATACACTGGCGCATAATACACTGACGCATAATACACTGCCGCATAATACACATAATACATTTAATACACAGGCGCATAATACACTGGCGCATAATACACTGGTGCATAATACACTGGCGCATAATACACTGGCGCATAATACACATAATACACATAATACACAGGCGCATAATACACTGCCGCATAATACACTGCCGCATAATACACATAATACACATAATACACAGGCGCATAATACACTGGCGCATCATACACATGCGCATAATACACTGGCGCATCATACACAGGCGCATAATACACTGGCACATAATACACTGGGGCATCATACACTGGCGCATAATACACCGGCGCATAATACACCAGCACATAATACACTGGCGCATAATACACCGGCACATAATACACTGGCGCATCATACACTGGCGCATAATACACTGCCGCATAATATACTGCCGCATAATACACTGGCACATAATACACTGGCGCATCATACACTGGCGCATAATACACTGGCGCATAATATACTGCCGCATAATACACTGGCGCATAATACACCGGCACATAATACACTGGCGCATCATACACTGGCGCATAATACACTGCCGCATAATATACTGCCGCATAATACACTGGCACATAATACACTGGCGCATCATACACTGGCGCATAATACACTGGCGCATCATACACAGGCGCATAATACACTGGCGCATCATACACAGGCGCATAATACGATATATAAACTGAAAGCTTTATTTATGAGGCTCCTGCTGCCCTTTATAGGAACATGATTGTGGTGTCCTTGGGTAGGACTTCATAGTCACATGTTTCATGGAAGTTTCTGGCTAAAAATAGGAAACAGATATTCCCACCTGTCTACACGATACCTGGTCCCAGCATCAGTGTTCTGGTCGTTTATTGGAAGTGACAGCTGCCAATCATTGACCTCAGCCGCCATTTGTAATTTATTCATATGTGACCGCTGTGGCCTGCAAATGGTTCAATGTTCCAGCCTCCCCTGGAATCCCTGGGGAACAGAACTCCAGAACTGGAACAAAAGGACCTCAGGATGACTAGAACATGATTTTTTTTTTTTCAATTTTTTTGCATAACCTGCCCTCTATCTCCAATTTTTGACTTTTGGAAAGTGAAGGAATATTATGCAGGTCCAACCTCTTCAGCTGTCATACATGAGGCAGCAATTGCATGATCCTCTTACTCTAGGACATTTATCACACGCCGACACATCATGTGCTGGTGTATGATGGAAGCCCCGCCCCTCCGCAATGGATACATCGGGTTAAGGCCACTTGATGTATCTGGCAGGTGGCGTGGATGTGGCATAAAGGGGAAAATAGTCATAATTCCTGGTGGTTCCCTAGGAATTGTGATTATTTCAATCATAATATTAATACACGTCACTCCACCAAGCGGAATAAAAATGTGGTAGGTGCACGATTATGGTGCCAATCCTTATTTCCATAAATCATATAAATCACCAAAATAATTGGCACAAATAAGCGTCTTACTTCCTATGCAGTCAGTGTGCCGCAATACATAAGACACTTATCTATCCCAATTGGGCTGACTTTCTCTTCTCGATCAGCAATCCGGTCTCTGAAGAAGGTCCAACATAGAGCGAAACGTTACAAAATAGTTGTGTATTGCCAATCGGTGATGCTTTAATAAAGAATATTTGCAATTGAACTTCTACTGAGTGCAGAGTTTATACAATTTTTCCTGATTATTTCAGGGATTGTGCACCCGAAAAATAAACAAGTCCCGAAAAATGTCGCCCTATGTGTGTGAGACTTGCCACTTGCATCAATGGAACAATTCCTGAATATACGGCAGATATAAATCCTGGACCTCAGATGTTCCGGTCTCTACTGTTCATTTACAGAAACACTTTTTTCGCCTCTAAAATTGCAGCTTTCGGTGGCGGCCGCTGTACCTGGCAGGAGAAATGAGGACACATTTGTTTTTGAGGAAAGATCTATTGCAGCTGTGAATGTCACAGAGAAAAACGCTGAAATATTTATTAGCAGCTGGGACCAATATCTGCTGTCGATTGCGCTGAAAGTTTTCCTCCAAAGCCGTTTCATGACAGCAAAGACTTTGGTAAATACAAAGACCAAACTTTTATTACCTGAAATTCCCTTCGCTGATACATTGTATGCGGGATGAAGCCTCCAGAGTCCATGAACCTTCTAGTATATCATATAGTCCCCTCCGCTAGGTACATGGACTATGCTCATGACTGCACCACATGACGCTTCCCGCTTTGTGCCAATCCGATCAAATCGGATTCAAATTAAGTGAACTTGACTTTGTCAAAGTAATAAAAATGATAGATTTTTTTAGTTTTGGATAGAAATAATAGTATTAAACACCCAGTGTGCCAATTATCTGCAGTGATTTGAATTTTTCGGGGGTCTTTTTTTACTATTATTGGAGCCCCCTTAGGATACGTTAACCCCAGGGGGTCGGACCACGTATACAATATACTGTGATACCATTGTATTGCATTAGTCTCCAGCAGACTGTAAAACAGGATGCGAATGACAGCTACGGGAGCTCCCAGTGGTCGTGGCAAAAGATCAGCTGATCACCTGATGATGTCACGGAGGGCGCCAATCCGTCATCCAAGATGGTGGTGCCCATATGCAGCGCTGTTAGGTGCTGCGGATCAACTTGGCCTTAGCACCAAACAGGTTCATTGCCACGTTCAATGCTAATGCAGCTGACACCCCTGGCATATGGAGAGGGCTTAGTCCGTACATCCCTTCATAACCGGCTGATGTATATTTATGTTGGTCAGCTGTGAAGTGGTTAAACTACATAGAACCTGCAGACGCTCACATTGGGGATAAAAAGTCCTTTTAGAATTCCCTCTTTTATGTTAAATCTCACCCATTTACTTCATTCAAAATGAGCAGAGAAGAGTCATATTTTGTCTGAGATGAGTCAGAGCACATTGAAATTTTCCATGAGAACATCAGGGATCCAATCAATTATTATATATTCTCAAGATTGTATGCTGAGTTGCCATTTATATTGAATTTCTATGAAAATATCTTTTTCCTATCCATACAATGAAAGACACGCTACTGATCGGTGAGGGTCTGATCACTGAGATCTTGACTGTTCACCAAAGCAGAGATCCCTTTTCCCCCACTTGAAAATAGTGTATTTAGAAGTGTTTCTTTTAAGGTATTTTCCCATAGAAGACATTTATCCTCTATCCTGGCTGAGGGGCTTTGGCTTTGCATTATTTTCATCTACTGCAGACGAGCAACAGCCAGTTGTCTTCTCCTTCAGCCAGTTGTCTTCTCCTCCAGCCAGTTGTCTTCTTCTTCAGCCAGTCATCTGCTCCTCCAGCCAGTTGTCTACTTCTTCAGCCAGTTATCTGCTCCTCCAGCCAGTTGTCTACTTCTTCAGCCAGTTATCTTCTCCTTCAGCCAGTTGTCTTCTTCTTCAGCCAGTTATCTTCTCCTTCAGCCAGTTGTCTTCTCCTCCAGCCAGTTGTCTACTTCTTCAGCCAGTTATCTGCTCCTCCAGCCAGTTGTCTACTTCTTCAGCCAGTTGTCTACTTCTTCAGCCAGTTATCTGCTCCTCCAGCCAGTTGTCTACTTCTTCAGCCAGTTGTCTACTTCTTCAGCCAGTTGTATTTACCTCCATCCAGTTGTCTTCTCCTTCAGCCAGTTGTCTTCTCCTCCAGCCAATTGTCTACTTCTTCAGCCAGTTGTCTTCTCCTTCAGCCAGTTGCCTGCTCCTCCAGCCGGTTGTCTTATAGCCAGAAACAGAAGACTAAGAAGGGTGGACATGAGGCTCCAGGGTCACATTTCAAAAAATTTCGCTAAATTAGTTTGTCCATTAAATGTATTTATTCCCAGTAATGTTGAGCATGGCCGTTGATTCATTTCTAAAGGACTTCCAAAAACACTTTTAGGGTGCCCAATTCTGAAAGAACTATTTGTCCAAAGGTCCTGACACCACAGAGTGAAAGCAGCAGAAGGGACACGTCCTCCATTCCCCTAGAAGCTGATTCTAGCACCAGATGTAGGAAGTGATCCCAGACTTGTAGGGGCAATAATATTCCTACATCCCAGAGCCCTGGGCCCATGGGGGTCTTACTCCACCGCTGTCACCATCAGCCCCCCATTCTACCAATCACAGGATATTCCAGTGGTTGGACCATCCATGTTCATTTATCTGGGGATGAATTTATTTACTGATACGTCCCCTTTTATTATAGATCTAATACAAACAAAATATTATTCACTGAAAGAAATTGGCAAAGGGGAAACTGATGGAATTTTTTTTTTTAATTTTAAAAGTTATAGCCAAAGTTATAAAATGTGGCCACACCCTTCATATCTGATCACGTGATGAGCCGCAAATGAATAACATATTATAAATGACTTATAAAATCAGAATATTTTTTACACATATGGAGATGTGTTTTTTTATATCTGTGCTTAAAATTTTTGAAAACTGTTTTTCACAAAATAAAATGCATTTCTAGATGCGGAGAAGGGGAGATCATTTCCAGCAGAGGAGATGTTCCTCTTTGCTTTCTCACTGTCATCCTGGAGACAGATCCTGGGTTGTTTCCTGTCACCCTCCGGAGCAGGCGTTTCGGCAGTAAGCAGCACAGTTGGACAGACCCTAATTAGTGCTACTCGGGGTAGTGAGTGTCTGTGTCAGCATCTCACTTACACCGCGGTGACAGCCGGGAACATACAACATCAGCTCTCTCCCTTTCACCTACAGGAATACAATGAACGTTGCGTGACTGATAATCTTATGTGTACCATGATGTTCCGATGTAAATGAGCCTCCAATGAACCTGTCAGCTCGTATTTTGCCTTCCTTGTTACATTGTATCAAAGACCAATAAATTCAGCTAAAACGCTTTACATCCGTTTTCAGCGCAGGAATTTTTCCGCTTAATGATAACAGAGCTGTCCAGCTGTCAAATTTTTTTTTAGGGATATTTTTTCCGTTATTTACCCAAACAAATAGTTAACGGCTCGCGATGTTTTGTTGGCGACAAGGAACAGAGCAAATTACAGGAGAGTAAACAAAATGTATTTGTAAGGAGGGAGATGTCAGATAATGGGGGAGGGGTAATTAGGAAATATCCCGGGAATGGGAACGATTGGACTGGATGAAGGATATCTGATGGACTTTTCCTGGATATGTTTATAGCACTTAAGATTTGGGTCTGTGGAATTCCCAGTTCTTATAGTTAATCTCTACATTTAAAGGGATCCTGTTTCTATGTTTGGAGCCTCTAAACTACCAACAGACCTTGGGGTTTATGGTCATAAAACCTGCCGAACAGATTTATGGCACAGAAGGTCCATGCTTCAGGTGGCTCGTCTACAGAGCAGAAGATCAGATTCTTTCCACCACAACCTTGTAGCCTTGTAACCTGGAAACCCAAACCCAGCCAGACCCAAACATGGACAATTCACCCCTGACAAAGGTCAAAATCAGGACCATGAGATGCAAGACCCAGGAGGAACATGTCAGTGACTGCCGGACCCCCATAGAGCCATCCCAGAAGCTAAGCATCCACCAGGGTCTACAGAAAGTCTACAGACTGGTCCCGTACCTGGAGAAACTACCGGACCCCAGAGACCGTCAGATCCTGAGCCGCTACAGACTGAGGGCCCACTACCTGCCATGGAGTCATCCCAGAAGCCGACCATCTACCAGGGTCTACAGAAAGTCTACAGACTGGTCCCGTACCTGGAGAAACTACCGGACCCCAGAGACCGTCAGATCCTGAGCCGCTACAGACTGAGGGCCCACTACCTGCCATGGAGTCATCCCAGAAGCTGAGCATCCACCAGGGTCTACAGAAAGTCTACAGACTGGTCCCGTACCTGGAGAAACTACCGGACCCCAGAGACCGTCAGATCCTGAGCCGCTACAGACTGAGGGCCCACTACCTGCCATGGAGTCATCCCAGAAGCTGAGCATCCACCAGGGTCTACAGAAAGTCTACAGACTGGTCCCGTACCTGGAGAAACTACCGGACCCCAGAGACCGTCAGATCCTGAGCCGCTACAGACTGAGGGCCCACTACCTGCCATGGAGTCATCCCAGAAGCCGACCATCTACCAGGGTCTACAGAGAAACTACAGACTGGTCCCGTACCTGGAGAAACTACCGGACCCCAGAGACCGTCAGATCCTGAGCCGCTACAGACTGAGCGCCCATAACCTGGCTGGGTCTGACTCAAATCAGTGCTGGCATTTTGGGGAGAATCGGCAGTCCCTACGATGTCATTGTCCTCTTAAACAGTGTGGCACGCACAAGCCCCATTGATTTAAATACCACCGGGCAAAGCTGATGCCACGATCACAGGTATTACTGGGGGTG
The DNA here is from genome assembly GCF_040894005.1 of Engystomops pustulosus. Taxonomy (NCBI): domain Eukaryota; kingdom Metazoa; phylum Chordata; class Amphibia; order Anura; family Leptodactylidae; genus Engystomops; species Engystomops pustulosus. The sequence goes on along the minus strand of NC_092418.1, from coordinate 123,959,140 downwards.
CGGTCCACACAGGACAAACATTCTTAATCCTTACTATAAAGATTCTGTGATTTTGATACAAAGATAATGAAGCGCAGTGTAATTCAACAATTAAAGGGGAAGTTGCATATCTGAATACCCCAGCAAGTAACGGGTGAGGGGGTCACGCTATGTCTGGTACATGGTCGCCATCTTGTGAGCCGCCAAATTGGATCAAAAGCAGCTATTTTTCCAACGGGAAGGAAGTCATGTAGAAGAACAAAATAATTTCTTTGGGTTTGAAAGTTATCACCTCCAGAGATTCTCATAAAATTCTCATGCAGAATCATAACAAGTGGATCCAGAACCTTCAAATCTTTGGAATCATTAATTTGCATAGTTAATGTACAGTATTTATATATTGATATGATATAATTAATGTAAAGATTGATGATAGGGAGTTAGATAGATAGATAGATAGATAGGAGATAGATAGATAGATAGATAGATAGATAGATAGATAGGGAGGATAGATAGATAGATAGATAGATAGATAGATAGATAGATAGATAGATAGATAGATAGATAGGAGATAGATAGATAGATAGATAGATAGATAGATAGATAGGAGATAGATAGGAGATAGATAGATAGGGGATAGATAGATAGATAGATAGATAGATAGATAGATAGATAGATAGATAGATAGATAGATAGATAGATAGGAGATAGATAGATAGATAGATAGATAGATAGGAGATAGATAGATAGATAGATGGATAGATAGGAGATAGATAGATAGATAGATAGATAGATAGATAGATAGATAGATAGGAGATAGATAGATAGATAGATAGGAGATAGATAGGAGATAGATAGATAGATAGATAGATAGGAGATAGATAGGAGATAGATAGATAGGGGATAGATAGATAGATAGATAGATAGATAGATAGATAGATAGATAGGAGATAGATAGGAGATAGATAGATAGGGGATAGATAGATAGATAGATAGATAGATAGATAGATAGATAGATAGATAGATAGATAGATAGGAGATAGATAGATAGATAGATAGATAGGAGATAGATAGATAGATAGATGGATAGATAGGAGATAGATAGATAGATAGATAGATAGATAGATAGATAGATAGGAGATAGATAGATAGATAGATAGATAGATAGATAGGAGATAGATAGGAGATAGATAGATAGGGGATAGATAGATAGATAGATAGATAGATAGATAGATAGATAGATAGATAGATAGATAGGAGATAGATAGATAGATAGATAGATAGATAGGAGATAGATAGATAGATAGATGGATAGATAGGAGATAGATAGATAGATAGATAGATAGATAGATAGATAGATAGATAGATAGGAGATAGATAGATAGATAGATAGGAGATAGATAGGAGATAGATAGATAGATAGATAGATAGATAGGAGATAGATAGATAGATAGATAGATAGATAGATAGATAGATAGATAGGAGATAGATAGATAGGAGATAGATAGGAGATAGATAGGAGATAGATAGGAGATAGATAGATAGATAGATAGATAGATAGATAGGAGATAGATAGATAGATAGATAGATAGATAGATAGATAGATAGATAGATAGATAGATAGATATGGGAAAGTCCAGAGCAGCACAGCAACTAAGTTGGGTGCAAAGTCCTTGACACTCTGGCAAGAGCGTCTTCAAAGTATAATTCCAAAAAGCAGGCAGCACTCCAGAATAGTGATCAAAAACGATGGGGTATCTTTATTCCATGTGCAACGTTTCAGCTCATGCAGAGCCTTTATCAAGCATAGTGAGTATGGCCAGTAAACACACATATAAGGGCCAACCTTACATTTCATTGGTCAACAATCAGACCATAGTAATTACATTACAGAGTTAACAAAGTACAAAAACTTCATTTATACAAGTGAAAGAGTGTTATACCAAGTTCAATATTGTGTTTAATATAGTGAAATAAAAACGTTAAATCAGTGAACGATGCATGTGTAGAAAATAGTAAACAGATAAATACCCTCCCATCAGCAATCGGACCGCCCCCTGTCTCGGCTTTTCATTCATGTACATGGATGGCAGATAATAAACAGCTGGTTCTGAGCGCCAGACAAGTAGTGTTTCTGTCGCAACTCTGTCGCAACTCAGTCGCATCACCGGAAGTTGTAATGGTCACGTGATCGGACCTCAATCATGTGATATTGGCGCATGGTCACGTGATCGGACCTCAATCGTGTAAAAATTGGCGCATGTGCACTCGTAAACTGTGCATCGGCCGCCATATTATTTGAGGGAAAAAAACCACACATTCACAGTGAAGACCCCTATCAGGATTTAGCTAGAATAGTGACTCTCCAAAACCAGGTACCCATGAGTGAAAACAGGCAGTATTAACACCGCCGTCATCACTCTGTGCGGAGTCATGGGATTTCATCCGGTATCCAGAAACTGGACTACCGTTGTTCCATCCCTTCATCCTGCCCGGTATTCACTGGAGCCAGGGTCACAAAATGAGGTGAAAACCTCAAACGCTCTCCTTTTAGGGTCATACCACTGGTTAACTGTGTGGAGCAAATAATCAAAGTAAACAATTGTGGTGACAAGCGACATATACATTAAAAATGAGCATAAAGAAAGGTTTAGATTGTTGAAAGACACGAGACTTGTGGGGGATTAAGATCCGTTCGGTGAGGGTTAGAAGTTCCCAATAAATCTGGAAAACATAAATAATAGTTTTACAATAGTATACGTGTCTATGTATCGCCACCACATACATAGACGATGTCTTCCTCTTGTGGACCGGTGACCTAAAACAACTCACTGACTTTTATGAATACCTTAACACTATTGACAGTGACATCAAATTCACTATGGTCCAATCACAACAACATCTACAATTTTTAGATGTACTTGTTGAAAATACACAACGGGGTCTGACAACAGATGTGTTCTATAAACCAACAGACAGAAATACCATTTTACGGTTTGAAAGCAACCACCCACGCCCCATGGTCAATTCTCTTCCCTTAAGTCAGCTCTACAGGGTTAAATGGATAGCCAGTGACAATGACAAATTACAGAGAAATACTACCGTGATGTTGTCCAGATTTAAACGGAGAGGTTACCCCAATAGAGTACTTCTCGACAACAAACATAGAGTAGAGAACAAAAGTAGGGAAGAACTATTAACGCCCGCACAAACAAAAAACAAAGAGGACAGAATCCCCTTCATTTCTACCTTCTGTGACACCAGCACAAGTGTTGCTTCTATAGTGAAAAAACATTGGAAGATTTTATCAAGTGACCCTACAGGAGTCTCGGCACTACATAACCCCCCGATTCTCTCATATAGAAGAGCCAGAAACATCAGGGACCGGGTAGTAAAAACAGACACAGGTCCCACCAGGACATTAGTACAAAGGGGCATCTCTGGTCCCACCCGTAAAGGATGTTACCCATGTCGGGCATGTATCAATTGCTCATACATCATCAAAGGTGACACTTTTACACATAAAGGGACACAGTATAAAATACAACACTACCTCGACTGCAACAGTACTCATGTGGTTTATTTGCTCAGTTGCCCATGTGACTTTAAATACGTGGGCGAAACAACACTCGACTTCAAGACACGATTTACGCAGCATAGGTATACCATCCGGAAAAAGAAAAAGGACTTACCAGTCAGTAGGCACTTTTCCGAAGTAGGACACAAAGAGAGTGAACTGAAATGCAGGATAATAGACCATATCCCTTTACTCAAAAGAGGAGGTAATAGGGAAGCCATGCTTAGGAAATGTGAACTGAGATGGATAAAGAGATTGGGGACTTTACAGCCCCAAGGTCTCAATATTGAATACAACTTAAGTGGACTTGTTTAAGTATGATTAAGACGTATTCGGTGATTCTTGACAGTGTGAATGTGCCCATACGGGAAATGCCGCCTTGAGACCCATGACATAGCTCTCTTGCTAATTCTTCAGTAGGTTAGGTATAATTGGGAGAAGAATTCTCCACCAGTAAATATATGTACTTGTTTTTCAATACACTATAGCAACATTGTGTATAGAGGTGTATACTATTGTAAAACTATTATTTATGTTTTCCAGATTTATTGGGAACTTCTAACCCTCACCGAACGGATCTTAATCCCCCACAAGTCTCGTGTCTTTCAACAATCTAAACCTTTCTTTATGCTCATTTTTAATGTATATGTCGCTTGTCACCACAATTGTTTACTTTGATTATTTGCTCCACACAGTTAACCAGTGGTATGACCCTAAAAGGAGAGCGTTTGAGGTTTTCACCTCATTTTGTGACCCTGGCTCCAGTGAATACCGGGCAGGATGAAGGGATGGAACAACGGTAGTCCAGTTTCTGGATACCGGATGAAATCCCATGACTCCGCACAGAGTGATGACGGCGGTGTTAATACTGCCTGTTTTCACTCATGGGTACCTGGTTTTGGAGAGTCACTATTCTAGCTAAATCCTGATAGGGGTCTTCACTGTGAATGTGTGGTTTTTTTCCCTCAAATAATATGGCGGCCGATGCACAGTTTACGAGTGCACATGCGCCAATTTTTACACGATTGAGGTCCGATCACGTGACCATGCGCCAATATCACATGATTGAGGTCCGATCACGTGACCATTACAACTTCCGGTGATGCGACTGAGTTGCGACAGAGTTGCGACAGAAACACTACTTGTCTGGCGCTCAGAACCAGCTGTTTATTATCTGCCATCCATGTACATGAATGAAAAGCCGAGACAGGGGGCGGTCCGATTGCTGATGGGAGGGTATTTATCTGTTTACTATTTTCTACACATGCATCGTTCACTGATTTAACGTTTTTATTTCACTATATTAAACACAATATTGAACTTGGTATAACACTCTTTCACTTGTATAAATGAAGTTTTTGTACTTTGTTAACTCTGTAATGTAATTACTATGGTCTGATTGTTGACCAATGAAATGTAAGGTTGGCCCTTATATGTGTGTTTACTGGCCATACTCACTATGCTTGATAAAGGCTCTGCATGAGCTGAAACGTTGCACATGGAATAAAGATACCCCATCGTTTTTGATCACTATTCTGGAGTGCTGCCTGCTTTTTGGAATTAGATAGATAGATAGATAGATAGGAGATAGATAGATAGATAGATAGATAGGAGATAGATAGATAGATAGATAGATAGATAGATAGATAGATAGATAGATAGATAGGAGATAGATAGATAGATAGATAGATAGATAGATAGATAGAAGATAGATAGATAGGAGATAGATAGATAGATAGATAGATAGCAGATAGATAGATAGATAGATAGATAGGAGATAGATAGATAGATAGATAGATAGATAGGAGATAGATAGATAGATAGATAGATAGATAGATAGATAGATAGATAGGAGATAGATAGATAGGAGATAGATAGATAGGAGATAGATAGATAGATAGATAGATAGATAGATAGATGGGAGATAGATAGATAGGAGATAGATAGATAGATAGATAGATAGATAGGAGATAGATAGATAGATAGATAGATAGATAGATAGATAGATAGGAGATAGATAGATAGATAGATAGGAGATAGATAGATAGATAGATAGATAGATAGATAGGAGATAGATAGATAGATAGGAGATAGATAGATAGATAGATAGATAGATAGATAGATAGATAGAAGATAGATAGATAGGAGATAGATAGATAGATAGATAGATAGATAGATAGGAGATAGATAGATAGATAGATAGGAGATAGATAGATAGATAGGAGATAGATAGATAGGAGATAGATAGATAGATAGATAGATAGATAGGAGATAGATAGATAGATAGATAGGAAAGATAGATAGATAGGAGATAGATAGATAGATAGATAGATAGATAGATAGATAGATAGATAGGAGATAGATAGATAGATAGATAGATAGGAGATAGATAGATAGATAGATAGATAGATAGATAGATACATAGGAGATAGATAGATATATAGATAGATAGGAGATAGATAGATAGATAGGAGATAGATAGATAGGAGATAGATAGATAGATAGATAGATAGATAGATAGATAGATAGGAGATAGATAGATAGATAGATAGGAAAGATAGATAGATAGGAGATAGATAGATAGATAGATAGATAGATAGATAGATAGGAGATAGATAGATAGATAGATAGATAGGAGATAGATAGATAGATAGATAGATAGATAGATAGATAGATAGAAGATAGATAGATAGGAGATAGATAGATAGATAGATAGATAGATAGATAGATAGGAGATAGATAGATAGATAGATAGATAGATAGATAGGAGATAGATAGATAGATAGATAGATAGATAGATAGATAGATAGGAGATAGATAGATATATAGATAGATAGGAGATAGATAGATAGATAGATAGGAGATAGATAGATAGATAGATAGATAGGAGATAGATAGATAGATAGATAGATAGATAGATAGATAGATAGATAGGAGATAGATAGATAGATAGATAGATAGATAGATAGATAGATAGGAGATAGATAGATAGGAGATAGATAGATAGATAGATAGGAGATAGATAGATAGATAGATAGATAGATAGATAGATAGATAGGAGATAGATAGATAGATAGATAGATAGATAGATAGATAGGAGATAGATAGATAGATAGATAGATAGATAGATAGATACATAGGAGATAGATAGATATATAGATAGATAGGAGATAGATAGATAGATAGGAGATAGATAGATAGGAGATAGATAGATAGATAGATAGATAGATAGATAGATAGGAGATAGATAGATAGATAGATAGGAAAGATAGATAGATAGGAGATAGATAGATAGATAGATAGATAGATAGATAGATAGGAGATAGATAGATAGATAGATAGATAGGAGATAGATAGATAGATAGATAGATAGATAGATAGATAGATAGAAGATAGATAGATAGGAGATAGATAGATAGATAGATAGATAGATAGATAGATAGGAGATAGATAGATAGATAGATAGATAGATAGATAGGAGATAGATAGATAGATAGATAGATAGATAGATAGATAGGAGATAGATAGATATATAGATAGATAGGAGATAGATAGATAGATAGATAGGAGATAGATAGATAGATAGATAGATAGGAGATAGATAGATAGATAGATAGATAGATAGATAGATAGATAGATAGGAGATAGATAGATAGATAGATAGATAGATAGATAGATAGATAGGAGATAGATAGATAGGAGATAGATAGATAGATAGATAGGAGATAGATAGATAGATAGATAGATAGATAGATAGATAGATAGGAGATAGATAGATAGATAGATAGATAGATAGATAGATAGGAGATAGATAGATAGATAGATAGATAGATAGATAGGAGATAGATAGATAGATAGATAGATAGGAGATAGATAGATAGATAGATAGATAGATAGATAGATAGGAGATAGATAGATAGATAGATAGATAGGAGATAGATAGATAGATAGATAGATAGATAGATAGATAGATAGATAGATAGGAGAGTTTTTCCTATGACTATGTACACACTACATTTCCAGGTGACGGCTCCAGTAGGACTGATGCAGATACGTCTCTGTGTGATTGGGCTGCGCTCAGTCCGTCTCCAGGAGGATAATATGGAGAAGATACAATGTGTATAGTGACATTGTCAAGCCATCAGGAATTGCTGATTAAAGCGCTAAATATTGATTTCTGCTTCAGATGTGTCAAAATTTCTTTCTCCCCTTAATTAGAACTTCCCTAAGCCCAATCCGGGAGCCCAGCGGATACATGAGCTGCGAGCGAGGAGAAGTGCGGAGCAGCAACATAATTGTGACCTCTTGTCTTGTGAGTTCTCCGATGACTCCAGCTGTCTCCCTGCCCTTCTCACTACATGTGATAATCAGACTCATTTTTCCCGCTCAGAGATGGGATGTAGTGAGACTTGTGCTTTTTTATCATTTGGAACCATTGGATCTGTAGTAAGATGAAAAAAAAACCTACAAAGCTTAAAGTGCCAGAAGGTGGCTTTTTCTATTTGTTTGTTTCATGGTCCGTCGCACCAGGCAATGACCTGTGACGGGAGAGCCGGGCGACTACACAACAGCTTCACCCGCTCAAAGGAAACTCAGAATTAACACTGATCCATCTATTCCTTTATGCGGGGGATTGGAAGGAGTAACATGGCTGCTAACGTTTTATTATGGTTACAGCCACTCCATCAGATCCAGACTATGTCCATCAGAACCAGTATATGTCCATCAGATCCAGACTATGTCCATCAGGTCCAGACTGTGTCCATCAGATCCAGACTATGTCCATCAGATCCAGTATATGTCCATCAGGTTCAGACTATGTCCATCAGATCCAGACTATGTCCATCAGATCCAGTATATGTCCATCAGGTCCAGACTATGTCCATCAGATCCAGACTATGTCCACAAGATCCAGACTATGTCCATCAGATCCAGACTATGTCCATCAGATCCATTATATGTCCATCAGGTCCAGACTATGTCCATCAGATCCAGACTATGTCCATCAGATCCAGAATATGTCCATCAGATCCAGTATATGTCCATCAGATCCAGACTATGTCCATCAGGTCCAGACTATGTCCATCAGATCCAGTATATGTCCATCAGATCCAGTATATCTCCATTAGGTCCAGACTATGTCCACCAGATCCAGACTATGTCCATCAGATCCAGACTATGTCCATCAGATCCAGACTATGTCCATCAGATCCAGACTATGTCCATCAGATCCAGTATATGTCCATCAGGTCCAGACTATGTCCATCAGATCCCGACCATGTCCATCAGATCCAGTATATGTCCATAAGATCCAGACTATGTCCATCAGATCCAGTATATGTCCATCAGATCCAGACTATGTCCATCAGGTCCAGACTATGTCCATCAGGTCCAGACTATGTCCACCAGATCCAGACTATGTCCATCAGATCCAGTATATGCCATCAGGTCCAGACTATGTCCACCAGATCCAGACTATGTCCATCAGATCCAGTATATGTCCATCAGATCCAGACTATGTCCATCAGATCCAGTATATGTCCATCAGGTCCAGAATATGTCCATCAGATCCAGACTATGTCCATCAGATCCAGACTATGTCCATCAGATCCCGACCATGTCCATCAGATCCAGACTATGTCCATCAGATCCAGACTATGTCCATCAGATCAAGACCATGTCCGTCAGATCCAGACCATGTCCATCAGATCCAGACTATGTTCATCAGATCCAGACTATGCCCACCAGATCCAGACTATGTCCATCAGATCCCGACCATGTCCATCAGATCCCGACCATGCCCATCAGATCCAGACTATGTCCATCAGATCCAGACTATGCCCACCAGATCCAGACTATGTCCATCAGATGCCGACAATGTCCATCAGATCCAGATTATGTCCATCAAATCCAGAATATGTCCATCAGATCCAGACTATGTCCATCAGATCCAGAATATGTCCATCAGATCCAGACTATGTCCATCAGATCCAGTATATGTCCATCAGGTCCAGACTATGTCCATCAGATCCAGACTATGTCCATCAGATCCCGACCATGTCCATCAGATACAGACTATGTCCATCAGATCCAGACTATGTCTATCAGATCCAGACCATGTCCGTCAAATCCCGACCATGCCCGTCAGATCCAGACTATGTCCATCAGATCCAGACTATGTCCATCAGATCCAGACTATGTCCATCAGATCCAGACTATGTCCATCAGATCCCGACCATGTCCATCAGATCCCGACCATGCTCATCAGATCCAGACTATGTCCATCAGATCCAGACTATGTCCATCAGATCCAGACTATGTCCATCAGATCCAGACTATGCCCACCAGATCCAGACTATGTCCATCATATCCAGACTATGTCCATCAGAACCCGACCATGTTCATCAGATCCTGACCATGTCCATCAGATCCAGACTATGTCCATCAGATCCAGACTATGCCCACCAGATCCAGACTAGGTCCATCAGATGCCGACAATGTCCATCAGATCTAGACTATGTCCATCAGATCCAGAATATGTCCATCAGATCCAGACTATGTCCATCAGATCCAGTATATGTCCATCAGGTCCAGACTATGTCCATCAGATCCAGACTATGTCCATCAGATCCCGACCATGTCCATCAGATACAGACTATGTCCATCAGATACAGACTATGTCTATCAGATCCAGACCATGTCCGTCAGATCCCGACCATGCCCGTCAGATCCAGACTATGTCCATCAGATCCAGACTATGTCCATCAGATCCAGACTATGTCCATCAGATCCCGACCATGTCCATCAGATCCAGACCATGTCCATCAGATCCAGACTATGTTCATCAGATCCAGACTATGTCCATCAGATCCAGACTATGTCCATCAGATCCAGACTATGTCCATCAGATCCCGACCATGTCCATCAGATCCAGACTATGTCCATCAGATCCAGACTATGTCCATCAGATGCCGACCATGTCCATCAGATCCAGACTATGTCCATCATATCCAGACTATGTCCATCAGATCCAGACTATGCCCACCAGATCCAGACTATGTCCATCAGATCCAGACTATGTCCATCATATCCAGACTATGTCCATCAGATCCAGACTATGCCCACCAGATCCAGACTATGCCCACCAGATCCAGACTATGTCCATCATATCCAGACTATGTCCATCAGATCCAGAATATGTCCATCAGATCCAGACTATGTCCATCAGATCCAGAATATGTTCATCAGATCCAGACTATGTCCATCAGATCCAGTATATGTCCATCAGGTCCAGACTATGTCCATCAGATCCAGACTATGTCCATCAGATCCCGACCATGTCCATCAGATACAGACTATGTCCATCAGATCCAGACTATGTCTATCAGATCCAGACCATGTCCGTCAGATCCCGACCATGCCCGTCAGATCCAGACCATGTCCGTCAGATCCCGACCATGCCCGTCAGATCCAGACTATGTCCATCAGATCCAGACTATGTCCATCAGATCCAGACTATGTCCATCAGATCCCGACCATGTCCATCAGATCCCGACCATGTCCATCAGATCCAGACTATGTCCATCAGATCCAGACGGGAATGTGATGCTGTAATGTGGCCACTGGAGATGATCAATCACAGATTCGGTACAAACGCAGCGATTTTCAGGCACCAAAATGAATCCACATGTTTTATGATTCAATTAGGACGAATCTTATATACAATAATAAGTCTGAGTTTAGGAAGTCCATGGAATGTCTTCATTGAAGTGTCCATTCATCTTAATAGACTGTTAATGGTTCTGTTATTGTCTATTTGCATCAGGTCCATTGTTATCATTTTAGTGAAAGCTGACAACTAAAAATGAATGAAACCAATCAGGTTTCCGTTCAGCCAAACCTTGAAATCAGGTACCAGAACCATCAAAGAAACCCAAACTGGACACTAACACCTAATATTGATTGCAGGTGCTGAGTTTGTTTAAATTTGAAACAAAAGTTCTGTTCGGGTACCAAACCCGAATTTGTGATCAGTTCTGGCATCTTGGGTGTTAACCCTTTAAATTCTGCTGCCATCATTGAGGAGCATAAATTCTCGGAGTAACGGCAGCACGTAGTTAAAGGGTTACCTGTAGAGTCCAGACACCAAACATGAATTTTTGGCCTGAATACTGGATCAGTGCCGGCACCAGTATCCGGCTTTAACCCTTCTAATGTCACCAGCATCAAAGAGGAGAGACAATCCTAGGGATGATGGCTGCGCCCATATAAAGGGTTAGCAGAGGTGGGTGAGCCCGAACACCGAACACAAACAATTGGCTGAAGTTTTGGTTTGGTGACGACAACCCCCAGTGCTAGACACGGAACCGGTCACTGCAGTTTGGGTCTTTTAACCTCTTGTTTTTTGTTTTTTGGGGTAAAATATTTTCCAGAAAGGCAAAATATTTTTTTTTTAAATACAAATTTTTCTGGTCCTAAATGTCAAAAATGGCCTGAAAGGGGTTAAGTAATAAATTCCACGTATAATACATATAAAATTAATGGAAAATGACATAAATAAGTAAATGGAATTGCTAGAAGTTGTGTTATCCTCTCGTGTGAGATGCAGATTCCCCTCCCGTGTTACCCTGGAGACGCCCTCGCGCCTTTATCATATTTATTTTCATTTCTGATGTATATTGCCCAGTTTCTCAAGTGTCAACCATTTTGTTCTCCGACATTAATTACATATTGTATTTCAATCAACTATGCAATATTTTCCGCCTTTCTCTGCCTCTAATTGATGACCTGCAATAGTTGTGTAAATTGAATTCTCCCATTTTTAATCTGTCTTCTATAGGAGACACCACAAAGCCCCTCGGCGTCATTCATCAATGGACTCAACGTCTCGGCACATGAATGACGACTGTGATAAACTCTTCTTAATTATTAGTTAATTATTAAAAGGGAAAACTGGGGGAAAGGTAGAATCTGGATGTTTCACATTAGAGACCACCAAGACCTAGACGTCAGCCTTATGAGATGATATTATGTGTTACATCGGGATTGTGTCATTTCTGTATTTACAGGTTCCACCACGAAGGTCCTCGCCATCATTCATCAACGCACTCATTGTCTAGGGCCTTGAAAGACAACTAGAACAAAAACTTCAAAATTAGTTAATTCATTTAATTAGTTAATAATTAAAAGGGAAAACTGGGGGAAGGTCTATACCCCAAATAATTGACACTAGAGACCACTAGGAACTAGATCTCGAGAATCTTAAAGGACACCCACCACCAGATTACTGGAGAGATCGGGGCTGTGCTCTCTCCTAGTTCCTCAGCAGGAGGGTCATGATTATATATTAAAGTCCGGGAAAACTGAGAGGGGACCGGCACCGTCAGCCTAAGCGCCTCCGGCACTTTTACAAAGTTATTATTTCAGCAATAAACACGTTGAATTACACGTAAAACACTGCCCCCCCATCCCTCAGACATAACGAGCCACGTATTTAGGACACTATACCGCTAGTAATCTGATGGTAGATGTCCTTTAAAGGAAATCTACCACCAGGATGAAGGGATGGAAACCAAGCGCACTTACATGTTGGTAAGTGCCCCACTATGGCAGGATCTGCTCTTCTTTTAACTCCTTATGCCCCTGTTTTTATTTAAAAAAAGCCTTCAAAAATTAGCAAATTAGCTTAAATTTGTGCAAATAACAGCTATGAAGCCCGAAGCCCCTCAGGTTCATTTGGCTGATTTCTAAAGATACAACCAGTTTTTACCGCCCTCTCTTTCTGTTTGTAGAAATTTCTAAATCAGCTTTACCCTATATAAAGAGATAGCGCCACACTTATCACGGCTTGTCCGCCTGGACACAGCTCCGAGCCAGGAATCGCACCAGGAATTCCAACTTATTCACTCTCTTCTCCGGTCGGACGGGGAGGGGCAGTGCTGGGCTGTGCAGTGCACGGGTGCAGGCGTTCCTGCCCAGGGCCTGAAAACTCCTTATAGCCTGTGCCCGTTCAGGACGCAGCCTGCTGACAGATTGGGGTGCTGGGGGGCACTTACCGCCAGGGTATAGTAAATGCGCTCCTTAATCTTTAGCCTCCTGTCCTTATCCTTCTTCTGTGTAGAAACTTGACAAGGCCTTGAGATACACTGCTCACCGTAGGAGAAAAAAGGACCAAAAAAAAGAAACATGGAAGCTGGTTTCCTACTAGAACTGAATTTTTCAACCTTTATCTTTAACATTGCATTTTGAAAATAATAAAAATAGCTTCAAAGTTTCAGTTGATCTTTAATTATTGAACGGGAAAAGTTGTAACAAAGTAAAATCCTAACGTTCTATACTAGAGACCACCAGAAACGACGTATTTTCTACAGGATAAAGCTCCTTATCGTCCTTCGTCAACGGATTCAACATCTAATGCCTTGAATGACACATTGTATTTATTATTAAAAGATAAAGTTAGGTGAACGCTATAAAACGTGACTGTTTTACAGTTTAGTCTGTGGATGTCCATATCATGAATACTTAGTGGTGGACACTATCACGTGTGCATTGCAATCCCTCTTGTATAGGACGCATCACAAAGCTTCTCGACGCCGTTCACCAACCGACTCAACATCTAACGTGGTGAGTGACAACGTAACAAAAACTCCTTAATTAGATGATAATACGTGATAAATGGGGCTTCATCACATTTTCCTTGTTTTCTATAGGATACACCACAAAGCTCTTCACGTCCAACGCCCGGAACGACGACGATGACAAACACCTCTTAATTATTAGTTAATTATTGAAAGGTAAAGTTCAGGGAACGGAATATAATCCCAATGTTTCAGCGCTGAGACCACCGGGAACTATTTATCTGTTGACGTCCCTCTCGTGAATCCTAACCGGCGGAGGCGATCGCATGCGTTAGATTCGGTTTCTATCACTTTTTGCTTTTTAATAAGTAAGCCGCTCTGCTAAAGCTACTATCAACATTCTCTAGATATCAAAAATAATAAGTGGTTTTGCCGTGGTGCAGCTCGGGAACACCGGGGTATAAGATATACTGTACTTTAAGCTCTGTTTGATGAATCGGAGAAGAGTTCCTAGGGGATAGCTTACTTTAAACCATGCTCTTTTACTGTCTAATCCTGACTTGATTTGATTTGTGCTTTAATACAGCTGCCTGGCAAGACGACGGCAAATAGAGACTATTTATGTAATCACATTGTAAGTAGCGGGACAAGAGGAAACTCTCGCGCAGCTTTTTGGAGAACAGTTTGTTGTACTTTTTATTTATTGAGCAGCAGGGCTTGGGGCTTTCCGGTGCTCATTATAATTGGTTTTCTGCTTGAACTTTCAAAAACTGTCATGTCAATACTCAGGGAGAATTTTTGTGCTTACTCTGTGGCTGGGGGGGCTCTTTTCTCATGTGCCACTTGACAAAGTTATTGTAATATCTTTGAGGCAAGTTCTGGAGTTTTACTGTGGAGTTGCGATTCAGGAGCCGGCGAGTCAGAATTTATTTTGTTGGCGACGCGGTTGAGGTTCACTTCCTTTTATTTATTTTGATACATTTTTCGGAACTCACCCTCCCCAAGGCTCATTTTAATGTTTCAGACAGAAGGTGCAAGTCAAAGCGTTTGGGTGAAACATGTTACAAAATAGTCGCTGGTCGTGACGGTCTATCTCTGTTTGTAACATATTGTCTCCCCTAAAGGATTCTACTAAAAACATAGGAAAGTGTGAGATTTCTTGGAAGAATAGATTTTTATCTTAAAGGGAAACCACCAAATTAACCAATTAATTAATTAAATAAATAGATACTTCATAAGAAACTATGATTAAAAAGTGTTGTCCTTATCCCTGAATGGTTCCTTCCCATGGCTGAAATGTTACAAAATCAGTTTGTAAACTTATATGTAAATCACCTGAATTTAGTCCCGTGATAACAATGGAGTCCTGCATATGAGGTGTTCTCTGTCCTGCCCCCCTGGTCCTGATTGACAGGTCTCACCGCTACCAGTACTTAGGGACCATCTGCAAATATTCAACTACAGACATATACAGCTCTATAGTAAGTAACGTGTCATGTGCTTTACACAGTGGCTTGCTGGAACATTAAGACAGAGACCTGTTACATCATTCAGCACTTCATGTCATGTGACCAGAGTGATGTCATCTAAAGTCCTTTAACCCTTAACTTTTGCAAAATCTACCACAACTATGTATCTGATCACATGAAATCACAGATTGCCTCCATGGAGGATGGGGAGAACTAGAACTTCATGGAGGCTGCTGTGATTTCATGTGATCAGATATATACATGGACTTAATTTTATGGAGATGTGACTCACTGCTCCCCCATCATAGCTGTTGTGATTCACCGCTCCCCTCCTGCTAATGTGACTCACTGCTCCCCCTCCTAGCTGCTGCGACTCCCTCCTCCGCCCTCCTAGCTGATGTGACTCACTGCTCCCCTCTTATCTGCTGTGACTCACTCCTCCTCCCTCCCAGCTGCTGTGATTCACTCTTCCTCCCTCCTAGCTGCTGTGACTTAGTGCTCCCCCTCATAGATACTGTTACACACTGCTCCCCTTCCTAGCTGTTATGAATTACTCCTCCTCTTTATAGCTGCTGTGACTCACTGCTCCCCTTACTAGCTGTTATGAATTACTCCTCCTCTTTATAGCTGCTTTGACTCACTGCTCCCCCTCCAAGCTGCTGTGACGCACTGCTCCCCCTCCTAGCTGCTGTGAGTCACTGCTCCCCCTCCAAGCTGCTGTGGCTCACTGCTCCTCCTTCTAGCTGCTCTCACTCACTGCTCCCGCTCCTAGCTGCTGTGACTCACTGCTCCCCCTTTTAGCTGCTGAGACTCACTACTCCCCCTCCTAGCTGCTGTGACTCACTGCTCCCCCTCCTAGCTGCTGAGACTCACTACTCCCCCTCCTAGCTGCTGTGACTCACTGCTCCCCCTCCTAGCTGCTGTAACTCATTGCTCCTCCTCCTAGCTGCTGGAACTCACTGCTCTCCATCATAGCTGCTGTGACTCACTGCTCCCCCTCCTAGCTGCTGTAACACACTACTCCCCTCCGAGTTGCTGTGACTCACTGCTCCACCTTCTAGCTGCTGTCATTCACTGCTCCCCCTCCTAGCTGCTGTCACTCACTGCTCCCCCTACTAGCTGCTGTGACTCACTGCTCCCCCTCCTAGCTGCTGTCACTCACTGCTCCCCCTCCTGGCTGCTTTGACTCACTGCTCCCCCTCCAAGCTGCTGTGACGCACTGCTCCCCCTCCTAGCTGCTGTGAGTCACTGCTCCCCCTCCAAGCTGCTGTGGCTCACTGCTCCTCCTTCTAGCTGCTCTCACTCACTGCTCCCGCTCCTAGCTGCTGTGACTCACTGCTCCCCCTTTTAGCTGCTGAGACTCACTACTCCCCCTCCTAGCTGCTGTGACTCACTGCTCCCCCTCCTAGCTGCTGAGACTCACTACTCCCCCTCCTAGCTGCTGTGACTCACTGCTCCCCCTCCTAGCTGCTGTAACTCATTGCTCCTCCTCCTAGCTGCTGGAACTCACTGCTCTCCATCATAGCTGCTGTGACTCACTGCTCCCCCTCCTAGCTGCTGTAACACACTACTCCCCTCCGAGTTGCTGTGACTCACTGCTCCACCTTCTAGCTGCTGTCATTCACTGCTCCCCCTCCTAGCTGCTGTCACTCACTGCTCCCCCTACTAGCTGCTGTGACTCACTGCTCCCCCTCCTAGCTGCTGTGACTCACTGCTCCCCCTCCTAGCTGCTGTGACTCACTGATCCCCCTCCTAGCTGCTGTGACTCACTGCTCCCCCTCCTAGCTGCTGTGACTCACTGTTCCCCCTCCTAGCAGCTGTGACTCACTGCTCCCCCTCCTGGCTGCTGTGTCTCACTGCTCCCCCTTCTAGCTGCTGTGACTCACTGCTCCCCCTCCTGGCTGCTGTGACTCACTGCTCTCCCTCCTGGCTGTGTGACTCACTGCTCACCCTCCTAGCTACTGTGACTCACTGTTACCCTCCTAGCTGCTGTGTCTCACTGCTCCCCCTCCTAGCTGCTGTGACTCACTGCTCCTCCTCCTAGCTGCTGTGTCTCACTGCTCCCCCTTCTAGCTGCTGTGACTCACTGCTCCCCCTCCTGGCTGCTGTGACTCACTGCTCCCCCTCCTGGGTGCTGTGACTCACTGCTCACCCTCCTAGCTGCTGTGACTCACTGTTACCCTCCTAGCTGCTGTGTCTCACTGCTCCCCCTCCTAGCTGCTGTGACTCACTGCTCCTCCTCCTAGCTGCTGTGACTCACTGCTCCCCCTCCTAGCTGCTGTGACTCACTGCTCCCCCTCCTTGCTGCTGTGACTCACTGCTCCCCCTCCTAGCTGCTGGGACTCACTGCTCCCCCTCCTAGCTGCTGTGACTCACTGCTCCCCTTCCTAGCTGTTATGAATTACTCCTCCTCTTTATAGCTGCTGTGATTCATTGCTCCCCCTCCTAGCTGTGAGGGGCAGTGAGTCACATCAGCTATAAAGAGGAGGAGTAATTCATAACAGCTAGGAAGGGGAGCAGTGTGTCACAGTATCTATGAGGGGGAGCACTAAGTCACAGCAGCTAGGAGGGAGGAGGAGTGAGTCACAGCAGCTAGGAGGGAGGAGGAGGGAGTCACAGCAGCTAGGAGGGGGAGCAGTGAGTCACATTAGCCGGAGGGGAGCGGTGAATCGCAACAGCTATGATGGGGGAGCAGTGAGTCACATCCCCATAAAATTAAGTCCATGTATATATCTGATCACATGAAATCACAGCAGCCTCCATGAAGTTCTAGCTCTCCCCATCCTCCATGGAGGCAATCTGTGATTTCATGTGATCAGATACATAGTTGTGGTAGATTTTGCAAAAGTTAAGGGTTTATGGACTTTAAATGACATCACTCTGGTCACATGACATGAAGTGCTGAATGATGTAACAGGTCTCTGTCTTAATGTTCCAGCAAGCCACTGTGTAAAGCACAGGACACGGTATTTCAGCCATGGGAAGGAACCATTCAGGGATAAGGACAACGCTTTTTAATCATAGTTTCTTATGAAGTATCTATTTATTTAATTAATTAAATGGTTAATTTGGCAGTTTCCCTTTAAGATAGAAATCAATTTTTCCGAGAAATCTCACACTTTCCTATGTTTTTAGTAGAATCCTTTAGGGTAGACAATGGGGCAGATTTACTTACCCGGCCCATTCGCGATCCAGCAGCGTGTTCTCTGCGCTGAATTCGGGTCCGGCCGGGATTCACTAAGGCAGTTCCTCCGACGTCCACCAGGTGGCGCTGATGTGCTGAAGTCCGCTGAAATGCACTCAAGTTCACCGGCCTATTCCTGGTGAAGGTAAGTGCAAGCTCCGCGACACTTTTTTTTTTTTAAATGCGCCGGTTTTTCCGAATCCGTCCGGTTTTCGTTCGGCCACGCCCCCCGATTTCCGTTGCGTGCATGCCAGCGCCGATGCGCCACAATCCGTTCACGTGCGCAAAAATCCCGTGGCAATTCAGGGGATATCGACGGAAATTGGAAATATTTGGGTAACACGTCGGGAAAACGCGAATCGGGCCCTTAGTAAATGACCCCCATTATGTTACAAACAGAGATAGACCATCACGATCAGCGACTATTTTGTAACATGTTTCACCAAAACGCTTTGACTTGCACCTCCTGTCTGAAACATTAAAATGAGCCTTGGGGAGGGTGAGTTCCGAAAAATGTATCAAAATAAAGATTTTCTAGATTTGAAACACAAAGTAATGATTCTTGTGGAAATTCCTTTGTGACATCAGTGCAGTCACCACGAGGAAACAATCTGATTGCGATCGCCGGCACGTACCAGGGTAACATCTTATTGTGGCCCAAATATCCCAAATCCAGACCAAGTCCAGTCTTTCAGTCAACTCCGAAATTTATATACTAGACCCGACCCTGGTGTAATATCCTCGCTCCTTCCTCTGGGCGTTTATTGCTGTTCTTTCTAGTTCAGTAACCAGTGAGCAGAAGGTTCATTAAAACTAATTGAATTGGAAACTTGTCCGCCCAAGGAAGCGTTAACCCTTCGCTGCCGCACAAAAGAAATTCTTCTTATTGTCTGACAGCGAAGATCCGACTCTTGTCTCACATAGAACAAGCGGCAGAAGCTCCATTCATCGAAATCCGGAGAATTGTCATCATACAAATACAAGAAAACAAAGAAAATTCTACAAACGTGTTTTTTACCTGTGTATAAGGTGCAGCTCCAGCTTTAACCCTTTGTTATACTAGAACTTCTACATTTTTTCAAATTTTCTTCTCTGGGGAGAGTTTTCTATAATCTCATCACAATGAATTCACAACATTTTTCTATTTTTGTCTTATTTTATGTAACAATGTATCAAAATGTATTGCACGTGGTAGAATAAGCCTCGAAGCGCAGGATCAATTGCTGACTTAAAGTGCAACCACCCTGCGGCGATTTATAGCAGTAGCAAAGTACATGGCATGTAAAGAGAAAGTGTCACAGAAAATTTTAGGAATTTGTGATTTTTAGCATTTTTACGCGTCGCCTTCTGTATTTAATTAAAGATACAAAATCTGGCAATTTTCAATGATGCTAAAGACCTAACAATGGATTTCTACAGAGCAGATATCTGATCATCATAGACAGGATTACACGTCTATAGAAACCCTCTTCATTACATCACTACTGACAATAGATGATGTCACAGCTTATCTCCTCCCCCTCCTGTACAATGACCTCTATATAGATAACACTGACCCATCATTACATCACTACTGACAATAGATGATGTCACAGCTTATCTCCTCCCCCTCCCTGTACAATGACCTCTATATAGATAACACTGACCCATCATTACATCACTACTGACAATAGATGATGTCACAGCTTATCTCCTCCCCCTCCCTGTACAATGACCGCTATATAGATACCACTGACCCATCATTACATCACTACTGACAATAGATGATGTCACAGCTTATCTCCTCCTCCTCCCTGTACAATGACCTCTATATAGATAACACTGACCCATCATTACATCACTACTGACAATAGATGATGTCACAGCTTATCTCCTCCCCCTCCCTGTACAATGACCTCTATATAGATAACACTGACCCATCATTACATCACTACTGACAATAGATGATGTCACAGATTATCTCCTCCCCCTCCCTGTACAATGACCTCTATATAGATAACACTAACCCGTCATTACATCACTACTGACAATAGATGATGTCACAGCTTATCTCCTCCCCCTCCCTGTACAATGACCTCTATATAGATAACACTGACCCATCATTACATCACTACTGACAATAGATGATGTCACAGCTTATCTCCTCCCCCCTGTACAGTGACCTCTATATAGATAACACTGACCCATCATTACATCACTACTGACAATAGATGATGTCACAGCTTATCTCCTCCCCCTTCCCTGTACAATGACCTCTATATAGAAAACACTGACCCATCTTTACATCACTACTGACAATAGATGATGTCACAGCTTATCTCCTCCCCCTCCCTGTACAATGACCTCTATATAGATAACACTGACCCATCATTACATCACTACTGACAATAGATGATTTCACAGCTTATCTCCTCCCCCTCCCTGTACAATGACCTCTATATAGATAACACTGACCCATCATTACATCACTACTGACAATAGATGTCACAGCTTATCTCCTCCTCCTCCCTGTACAATGACCTCTATATAGATAACACTGACCCATCATTACATCACTACTGACAATAGATGATGTCACAGCTTATCTCCTCCCCCTCCTGTACAATGACCTCTATAGAGAGAACACTGACCCATCATTACATCACTACTGACAATAGATGATGTCACAGCTTATCTCCTCCCCCTCCCTGTACAATGACCTCTATATAGATAACACTGACCCATCATTACATCACTACTGACAATAGATGATGTCACAGCTTATCTCCTCCCCCTCCCTGTACAATGACCTCTATATAGATAACACTGACCCATCATTACATCACTACTGACAATAGATGATGTCACAGCTTATCTCCTCCCCCCTGTACAGTGACCTCTATATAGATAACACTGACCCATCATTACATCACTACTGACACTAGATGATGTCACAGCTTATCTCCTCCCCCCTCCCTGTACAATGACCTCTATATAGATAACAGTGACCCATCATTACATCACTATTGACAATAGATGATGTCACAGCTTATTTCCTCCCCCTCCCTGTACAATGACCTCTATATAGATAACACTGACCCATCATTACATCACTACTGACAATAGATGATGTCACAGCTTATCTCCTCCTCCTCCCTGTACAATGACCTCTATATAGATAACACTGACCCATCTTTACATTACTACTGACAATAGATGATGTCACAGCTTATCCCCTCCCCCCTCCCTGTACAATGACCTCTATATAGATAACACTGACCCATCATTACATCACTACTGACAATAGATGATGTCACAGCTTATCCCCTCCCCCTCCCTGTACAATGACCTCTATATAGATACCACTGACCCATCATTACATCACTACTGACAATAGATGATGTCACAGCTTATCTCCTCCCCCTCCCTGTACAATGTCCTCTATATAGATAACACTGACCCATCATTACATCACTACTGACAATAGATTATGTCACAGCTTATCTCCTCCCCCATCCCTGTACAATGACCCCTATATAGATAACACTGAGCCATCATTACATCACTACTGACAATAGATGATGTCACAGCTTATCTCCTCCCCCATCCCTGTACAATGACCCCTATATAGATAACACTGAGCCATCATTACATCACTACTGACAATAGATGATGTCACAGCTTATCTCCTCCCCCTCCTGTACAATGACCTCCATGTAGATAACACTGACCCATCATTACATCACTACTGACAATAGATGATGTCACAGCTTATCTCCTCCCCCTCCCTGTACAATGACCTCTATATAGATAACACTGACCCATCATTACATCACTACTGACAATAGATGATGTCACAGCTTATCTCCTCACCCCTCCCTGTACAATGACCTCTATATAGATAACACTGACCCATCATTACATCACTACTGACAATAGATGATGTCACAGCTTATCTCCTCCCCCTCCCTGTACAATGACCTCTATATAGATAACACTGACCCATCATTACATCACTACTGACAATAGATGATGTCACAGCTTATCTCCTCCCCCTCCCTGTACAATGACCTCTATATAGATAACACTGACCCATCATTACATCACTAATGACAATAGATAATGTCACAGCTTATCCCCTCCCCTTCCTGTGCAATGACCTCTATATAGATAACACTGACCCATCATTACATCACTACTGACAATAGATGATGTCACAGCTTATCTCCTCCCCCTCCTTGTACAATGACCTCTATATAGATAACACTGACCCATCATTACATCGCTACTGACAATAGATGATGTCACAGCTTATCTCCTCCCCCCTCCCTGTACAATAACCTCTATATAGATAACAGTGACCCATTACATCACTACTGACAATAGATGATGTCACAGCTTATCTCCTCCCCTTCCTTGTACAATGACCTCTATATAGATAACACTGACCCATCATTACATCACTAATGACAATAGATGATATCACAGCTTATCTCCTCCCCCTCCTGTACAATGACCTCTATATAGATAACACTGACCCATCGTTACATCACTACTGACAATAGATGATGTCACAGCTTATCTCCTCCTCCTCCCTGTACAATGACCTCTATATAGATAACACTGACCCATCATTACATCACTACTGACAATAGATGATGTCACAGCTTATCTCCTCCTCCCTCCCTGTACAATGACCTCTATATAGATAGCACTGACCCATCATTACATCACTACTGACAATAGATGATGTCACAGCTTATCTCCCCCCTCCCTGTACAGTGACCTCTATATAGATAACACTGACCCATCATTACATCACTACTGACAATAGATGATGTCACAGCTTATCTCCTCCCCTTCCCTGTACAATGACCTCTATATAGATAACACTGACCCATCATTACATCACTACTGACAATAGATGATATTACAGCTTATCTCCTCCCCCTCCTGTACAATGACCTCTATATAGATAACACTGACCCATCGTTACATCACTACTGACAATAGATAATGTCACAGCTTATCTCCTCCTCCTCCCTGTACAATGACCTCTATATAGATAACACTGACCCATCATTACATCACTACTGACAATAGATGATGTCACAGCTTATCTCCTCCCCCTCCCTGTACAATGACCTCTATATAGATAACACTGACCCATCATTACATCACTACTGACTATAGATGATGTCACAGCTTATCTCCTCCCCCTCCCTGTACAATGACCTCTATATAGATAACACTGACCCATCATTACATCACTACTGACAATAGATGATGTCACAGCTTATCCCCTCCCCCTCCCTGTACAATGACCTCTATATAGATAACACTGACCCATCATTACATCACTACTGACAATAGATGATGTCACAGCTTATCTCCTCCACCATAAACTATATTCCCAATATTCCATCTTAAAGGAAACCAAACCTCAAAAACATTTTTATCTATTAATACTCCGCTCCTCTGCACCTTTATTTCGTTATGTTTTTAGGTGGTTGGTTTCCTTTAATGATCTTAATAGAAATATAGGTCTTGAGGGGCAAAATGTGCATTATAATAACCAACCTCAGGATTGCGACCAATACTTTTTGGTATAAAATATTTATTCATTCAGATCTCTTATACATTGGAAATGACTAGCAGGGCCAACCGTATACCATACATATTCAACCAATGTTGACAAGACCATAATTTTTGGCAAAACTGGCCAACCAACTCTGCTCTGATGAGCAAGGAAGGGGGAGGCAAGTATCTAATAGAATGCCCTCCCCCTGGTCAAGCCAAGTGTTTATGGGGTAGTCAGATGGACTATTCGCATGGCCAGCTATAGTCATATGAAGGGGGGTCATCAATCGATTCGTTTTTCTAACGAAAAGTTTTAAACAAGAAAAATCTAAAGATGATGAGAAGACATTGGAGTACTAGAGCAACTTTCAATGTTTAAAGGGAACTTGTCACCACATTTTTCACAAAAACATCTAGTGACAGGTTCCCATAGAGCCCTAGTAAATAAGTGTCACCCTTCTTTTAGCTAAAAATTGTTTCCCACACATCCCCATAAAATCAACCTTGTTATTTTACCTGTCATAAAGCCAGATAGAGCGTGAGTCAAAGGGGCATGTCCATCTCAAGGGTTAATGCCTTCTCACCACTAACATTTGCAAAATTTAACCTGTGTATGTATCTGATCCCATGAAATTACAGCAGCCTCCATGGAGGATAGGACGGAGGAGGAGTCCATGGAAGTGTGTTATGATTTCATGTGATCAGATACATGCATGGGGTAGATTTTACAAATGTTTGTGGGTAAAGGACCTTAGATGACATCATCCAGGTCACGTGACATGAAGTGCTGAATGGTGAGAAGGAGGCATGGGGAGGAGCCACTGGACCCGTCTGAGCAGGACACACCCCCTCTGACTCGCTGCTGGAATCTGGCAGTATGGTAGGTAAGATGGAAAATTGATTTTATGGCGATGTGAGGGAAACCATTTTTAGCTAAATGAAAGGTGGTGTTTAGTTTATAAGGCTCTATGGGAACCTGTCACCAGCTATACTTGAGAAAAATGTGGAGACAGGTTCCATTTAAGAAAAATTACATAAACACAAATATTGAAAGGAAAAAAAAAACTAATGGACCAATCTCAGCCAAAAAAGACTTGGAAAAATCACGTGCAGCAGCTTTGATTTACTTCCTGCTGCGATAAACGGACCTGAGTCGCCTTCTGATCTAAACTCAAATCCCGACAAAATGTCACAGAGAAAATGCTACAATAATTAGATGTTTTATAAACCTCAGATTGCGGCTAATTTTCGCCTTTCAGGAGGTTTGTAAACAAACACACTTTAATAAGTCCCTGGTTTTGGAGATATTGACAAAAGCCACCACTTGGTAATGGTCACAGCGGTAGGTTTACTCCGGCTCCTGGCGGGCGGGGGGGAGGAAATCAATCTGAAATAACAAGCCACCCACTGTTGCTAATAAAAGTAAATATTTATGAATTATTTGAGTGCGCTCCAATACGAGTCAATCACTTCCTAAAGGATCTGTGCAATTCATTAACCTCCTCTTCCCTGACAGCATTAGAGCCATTAAAAAGGGAAAATGGGAGGAGGCCGATCCCTTCCCTTCTCATCATTCATAGCTTATTTGCTCATTCTAGTACATTGCGGCTGAATTGATTGTCTGTTTAGTCATATGAATGATAAAGCGCCGCTGCCACGATAGTTGAAAGCTTCCATTCGTTTTGGAGGGAGGCGGAATCGTGTAATGCAGACGCATGGCGCTGCCCCGGATACTTTGTAACTATTTACTGAGATTGTCGCTGGACCAGCCTGACATTCACATTATATCTGTTTATTTTATTTCGGGCTTAGAAACGTTGTCAGTGCGGCCCCGCAGAAGGGTCAGCGGCATTAACCCATTATGTGCCTCCCTATAACGGACACAGCGGTCTCTGTGTTGTCAACCTCTTTTGCCAATCACCATATTTTTAAGGACAATTTGCTTTAGGACCATCAACACGTCCTAAATGTAACATTATACATTATTATTTGATACATTGGGAGGAATTTATGAAACGTCAGTCTTAAAATTTCACCTCGTCCGTCCACATCTACTAAGAGGCTTCGGCTTTTTCTTCTTTTTCTTTATAAATCTTTATAAAATTTTCACATAAAACTTACATCGTAACATCATATAAGTAGAAATAGATTTTCAATGACACCATCCACATTCTAAATATTTATTATTACGGTAATTCAACAATAAAATGTTAATATGTATAAAATATTTCCTACCCTCCAACCCAGGTCCGTCAGGAATAAATGAATAAATGGAGCCCTATCCCTCTCTCTGCTCATGTACAGGCTAAGATGTCATATATTAATCCAAAGAGACGAGATTTTCACTTACAAACTACTCCTAGACTTCAGCTTCTTAGTAGATCCGGACTCGTGTTCCGCCAGATGGGACGTGTTTAGATCTGGAGGAGATTTCTGCATAGTCTCTGCTGGTTTTGTGGGGTTCACACCTCTGACCGACCCCCACCCTGTTCCCAAAGCGGCAGAAAAGCCCCAGACCTGGCCAGGATGGGGAGATTGGCTTCCCCACCAGAAAACCAGAAGGAATTGTTAATCTCCCCCATTGTACTTGTATGATATAGAGCTGATGGTCATCACTAATATCAGCCCTTGTCCCCTTTAGGCTGGATTCACACAGATGTATTTTGTGACAGATGCGCATCTGATGCGTTTTATCTCTATTTTCTCTCTGTTTTGCTTCCGTTTTTGGTCTGCATCCACAAAAAAACCCCCAAAGGTTTAACATTGGTTAGAACACATAACACCTCATCTCTCAGCCTCATCAGTGATAAAACACCACTAGAACACAATGGCGCAGTAAGGCATCCCTGAAAATCACTGAACCAGGGACGGGAAATACAACAGCAGCGCGAAAGAGCCCCCAGGGTTCACCATCAAATTTCCAAACTGAAATTGTCTGGAATTATTTTCTGTGTTCAGCTTCTTCCATCTCAAAGATGGCTTTGCAGCTGAAATCATTAATTCATCAATTAAATAAGGCTGGAGTCTCCCTTTAAACCTCTTTAGGGCTTCTATACTCCTAATGACCTTTCTATGGGGCCATTAGAAGGGGCTCATCCGCTCTTATACACGTGAGTCAGAGCAGACAGAATAGTAGAAATATAGGAAATCACTTCAACCAATAAATATGTTTTTGTAGATTTTGCTGGTAAAGTTACCAGTGTCATGTAAATCCCCGCTGCTCTGCTCCCCAGCCCCAACATGACTTCATCAGGCAGTGACGATCCTCCCCAGAATGAATGTGCCCTGCACCCCCGGCGGATTAGTGGTGGCTCACACGGCCACTGAGATCCAAATTCTGCTGGCGGCTTTGCCAGCGGCATTTAAAGAGTTAATGTCCAAGATCCGCGTCAGCATCCATCACGGGCGTTATGGTGGAAGAGGGTTGAGCTGGACCCAGTACAGATCAGCTCAACACTAGTCAGGAGGACACAAAGGCAATGTACACAGACACAAGCAGAACACAAAAATTCCAAACAGACGTTTCCTAAGAATTGATCTGAATCCAAGGCGATAATAATCTCCTCAGCCACCATCTACTGAGCCACCATCAACTGAGCCACCATTTGTTGAGCCACCATCAACTGAGCCACCATCTACTGAGCCACCATCTACTGAGCCACCATCTATTGAGCCACCATCTACTGAGCCACCATCTATTGAGCCACCATCTACTGAGCCACCATCTATTGAGCCACCATCTACTGAGCCATCATCTATTGAGCCACCATCAACTGAGCCACCATCTACTGAGCCACCATCCACTGAGCCACCATCTACTGAGCCACCATCTACTGAGCCACCATCTATTGAGCCACCTTCTACTGAGCCACCATCTACTGAGCCACCATCTACTGAGTCACCTTCTACTGAGCCACCATCTACTGAGCCACCATCTACTGAGCCACCTTCTACTTGGCCACCATCTATTGAGCCACCATCTACTGAGCCACCATCTATTGAGCCACCATCTACTGAGCCACCATCTACTGAGCCACCATCTACTGAGCCACCATCTATTGAGCCACCATCTACCGAGCCACCATCTACTGAGCCACCATCTACTGAGCCACCATCTATTGAGCCACCATCTACTGAGCCACCATCTATTGAGCCACCATCTACTGAGCCACCATCTATTAAGCCACCATCTACTGAGCCACCTTCTACTGAGCCACCATCTACTGAGCCACCTTCTACTGAGCCACCTTCTACTTGGCCACCATCTATTGAGCCACCATCTACTGAGCCACCATCTATTGAGCCACCATCTACTGAGCCACCATCTATTGAGCCACCGTCTACTGAGCCACCATCTATTAAGCCACCATCTACTGAGCCACCATCTACTGAGCCACCATCTATTAAACCACCATCTACTGAGCCACCTTCTACTGAGCCACCATCTACTGAGCCACCTTCTACTGAGCCACCTTCTACTTGGCCACCATCTATTGAGCCACCATCTACTGAGCCACCATCTATTGAGCCACCATCTACTGAGCCATCTACTGAGCCACCATCTATTGAGCCACCATCTACTGAGCCACCATCTACTGAGCCACCATCTATTGAGCCACCATCTACTGAGCTACCTTCTACTGAGCAACCTTCTACTTGGCCACCATCTATTGAGCCACCATCTACTGAGCCACCATCAACTGAGCCACCATCTATTGAGCCACCATCTACTGAGCAACCATCTATTGAGCCACCATCTACTGAGCCACCATCAACTGAGCCAACATCTATTGAGCCACCATCTACTGAGCCACCATCTATTGAGCCACCATCTACTGAGCCACCATCTATTGAGCCACCATCTACTGAGCCACCATCTATTGAGCCACCATCCAATGAGCCACCATCTACTGAGCCACCATCCAGTGAGTCACCTACTGAGCCACCATCCAATGAGCCACCATCTACTGAGCCACCATCTACTGAGCCATCATCTACTGAGCCACCTTCTACTGAGCCACCTTCTACTTGGCCACCATCTATTGAGCCACCATCTACTGAGCCACCATCTATTGAGCCACCATCTACTGAGCCACCATCTACTGAGCCACCATCTACTGACCACCTTTTACTGAGCCACCATCTATTGAGCCACCATCTACTGAGCCCCCTTCAACTGAGCCACCATCTACTGAGGCACCACCTACTGAGTCACCTTCTACTGATCCACCATCTACTTGGGCACCACCTACTGAGTCACCTTCTACTGATCCACCATCTACTTGGCCACCATCTGCTGAGCCACCATCTACTGAGCCACCATCTAATGACCACCTTTTACTGAGCCACCATCTATTGAGCCACCATCTACTGAGCCACCATCTATTGAGCCACCATCCAATGAGCCACCATCTACTGAGCCACCATCCAGTGAGTCACCTACTGAGCCACCATCCAATGAGCCACCATCTACTGAGCCACCATCTACTGAGCCATCATCTACTGAGCCACCATCTACTGAGTCACCTTCTACTAAGCCACCTTCTACTTGGCCACCATCTATTGAGCCACAATTTACTGAGCCACCATCTATTGAGCCACCATCTACTGAGCCACCATCTACTGAGCCACCATCTACTGAGCCACCATCTACTGACCACCTTTTACTGAGCCACCATCTATTGAGCCACCATCTACTGAGCCCCCTTCAACTGAGCCACCATCTACTGAGGCACCACCTACTAAGTCACCTTCTACTGATCCACCATCTACTTGGGCACCACCTACTGAGTCACCTTCTACTGATCCACCATCTACTTGGCCACCATCTGCTGAGCCACCATCTACTGAGCCACCATCTACTGACCACCTTTTACTGAGCCACCATCTATTGAGCCACCATCTACTGAGCCACCATCTATTGAGCCACCATCCAATGAGCCACCATCTACTGAGCCACCATCCAGTGAGTCACCTACTGAGCCACCATCCAATGAGCCACCATCTACTGAGCCACCATCTACTGAGCCATCATCTACTGAGCCACCATCTACTGAGTCACCTTCTACTGAGCCACCTTCTACTTGGCCACCATCTATTGAGCCACCATCTACTGAGCCACCATCTATTGAGCCACCATCTACTGAGCCACCATCTACTGAGCCACCATCTACTGACCACCTTTTACTGAGCCACCATCTATTGAGCCACCATCTACTGAGCCCCCTTCAACTGAGCCACCATCTACTGAGGCACCACCTACTGAGTCACCTTCTACTGATCCACCATCTATTTGGCCACCATCTGCTGAGCCACCATATATTGAGCCACCATCTACTGAGTCACCTTCTACTGAGCCACCATCTACTTGGCCACCATCTGCTGAGCCACCATGCTGCCCCTATGTTTTGAAGGTCTTTGATATTCCCATAAATTCTCAAAGAAAGAATTGAACTGGCTCTTACGGAAACCTTGGATGCTTTGTTGTCAACACAGGTGGTCCACTATTAATCAATAAAGGTGAAAGATGATGACCTCTCATTGTGCCAATATCTTCTTCATATTGGTCATCAGAGTCCAAAGTTTTGGAAGGGGGGGGACTTTTGCAAGGTTCTAGGAACATAAACTAGCTTGAAAGAAAGCCTAGCAACAATTGTGGTCCAAATAGTAACTGTTCTGAATAGTAGACAGCAGAGTTCTCAGAAGGGGAAAACTGAAGCCGAGTTGGAGAAGACACTCAATAATAAGCACTGGTTACTAGTTTTGCTGGTTGGTTTTTGGTCATTGCTTAACATTTTCTCTACTGACAACTAGTCTTAAAGGGGTATTTTAGGAATAATTATAATTCATATTCAAGTGGCTCATTAAAATATAAGCTAAGCTCCTTAGCAGAAAAAATACTGTGGTCATACACTACAATGAAGAATTAAAATGCTCCCGGCCCTTTAATCAGTCCTGTGAATTTGTCCCTGTGGACATGTCCACATGTCCACATCACATGTCCTGCACCTGCCTGGGCAGGTCATGTGATCACCACCATGTTTGGTTGTAGTCCAGTATGGCCGGTATGTGGTGAGACGTCATCTCAGTGATGTGATGTGCAGCGATGGCAGTTACACATCATTACTATGGTAACAGCAGGACAGTCTGTTACATCATCACTGGGAGCAGAGCATAAAAGAAAAGGAGGAATTACTGAGAACTGAGGGATCATGGGACTTGTAGTTGTAGATGACAATCATCTTGAAGATAATTCCGCCTACTTTAGAAAAACCATAACATTATGTGAATCATAAAATCAAACAATTTCAGCTCCATGTGATTAATGATATTGAGTTTGCCCGCTATCCATTTATTTACAGCATTATGGGTTTTTGTATCAGACTTTCATATTCCCGGAATACCCCTTTAATGAATTTCCTAAATACATATACACCTAGGAAAAGGGCTACAGACCCCTACCACACACCCCTAGCCAAGGCTTATCTCTTATCTTCTAACCACATATGTTGAATGTAGCTTGGCTGAAAATTTTGAGCTAATTAGATGGTGGACCAACCTCTGCCGAAATTAGAGGTTTCCGCATATGCATGTCAAATGTACAAGACTATTTTAATTTTCTCTAGAACCTTTAATGATATTTAAAGAAATTGTCAAAGTAACAGTAAAAGCTATTTCAAGCTGGGTTGAGTTTAATTAACTTAAATAAAACATATTTCTTGACTCCTCTATTCCAACACTCACGCCCGGTGCCAGCCGGTGTAGCTCACATTCAAAGGTCCTATGGCCAACACTACATTGTGCCTAGTGTAAGGACATGGAAAGCTTTAAGATTATGGATCAGACCTACTGAGGTGGTCAACATCCATCCATGAGTAAGTGTGTTGACATTGTTGAAGATGGTGGTCTGGAGCATGCCAATGCCCGTTGAGGTGGTCTGGAGCATGCCAATACCCGTTGAGGTGGTCTGGAGCATGCCAATGCCTGTTAAGGTGGTCTGGAGCATGCCAATGACTGTTGAGGTGGTCTGGAACATGCTATTACCTGTTGAGGTGGTCTGCATGCCAATGCCTGTTGAGGTGGTCTGGAGCATGCCAATGACTGTTGAGGTGGCCTGGAGCATGCCAATGACTGTTGAGGTGGCCTGGAGCATGCCAATGACTGTTGAGGTGGTCTGGAGCATGCCAATGACTGTTGAGGTGGCCTGGAGCATGCCAATGACTGTTGAGGTGGCCTGGAGCATGCCAATGCCTGTTGAGGTGGTCTGGAGCATGCCAATGCCTGTTGAGGTGGTCTGGAGCATGCCAATGCCTGTTAAGGTGGTCTGGAGCATGCCAATGCCTGTTAAGGTGGTCTGGAGCATGCCAATGCCTGTTGAGGTGGTCTGGAGCATGCCAATGCCTGTTAAGGTGGTCTGGAGCATGCCAATGCCTGTTAAGGTGGTCTGGAGCATGCCAATGCCTGTTGAGGTGGTCTGGAGCATGCTATTACTTGTTGAGGTAGTCTGCATGCCAATGCCTGTTGAGGTGGACTAGAAAATGCCAATGCCTATTGAGGTGGACTGGGACATGCCAATGCCTGTTGAGGTGGCCTGGAGCATGCCAATGCCTATTGAGGTGGACTGGGACATGCCAATGCCTGTTGAGGTGGCCTGGAGCATGCCAATGCCTATTGAGGTGGTCTGGAGTATGCCAATGCCTGTTGAGGTGGCCTGGAGCATGCCAATGCCTGTTGAGGTGGTCTTCACATCTTCACATGGTATGTGAGTGGTACTCCTTTAAGAGGCAGATTTACTTACCCGGTCCGTTCGCAATCCAGCGGCGCGTTCTCTGCGCTGGATTCGGGTCCGGCCGGGATTCATCAAGGTAGTTCCTCCGCCGTCCACCAGGTGGCGCTGCTGCGCTGAAAAGCATCTGTACGCGCTGGAGTTCACCGAGCCGGACCAAGTGAAGGTAAGCGCGTCCCGAGCGATACATTTTCCGTTTTTAAATGCAGCGTGTTTTTCCGAATACGTCGGGTTTTCATTCGGCCACGCCCCCCGATTTCCGTCGCGCGCATGCCGGCGCCGATGCGCCACAATCCGATCGCGTGCACCAAAATCCTGGAGCAATTCAGGTACAATCGGCGCAAATCGGAAATATTCGGGTAACACGTCGGGAAAACGCGAATCGGGCCCTTAGTAAATGACCCCCAGTGTCTTATTCTCTTCTGCATAGTCTCCAGTCATTAGATAAAATAGTCGTCGTGGCAGATTCTTAGCAGCGTGTGCGTGTATTTACTTAGTCATTCTTCGTCCTTGCCGGATTTCCATAACGTATGATGACGTAACACGGTCACGCTTCTGTTCAGTAGAGGACAAAAAAAATGTTTTTTTACCACACACATATTCTGACACATTCTGAATCGACAAGTTCATGGTGGTTCCTAACCACAGGGAAAAGCCGCCCATCCAGTTTTTCCTGCCGCGGGCTGAATAGAGTGGACCGTGGTATCACCTGCCAACCTCACCCCATTCACGGAGATCCAGCTGATGACATCAGCCCGGGCCTGAAGAGAAGGTGTGTATCCCCTGAATGGCAATTTTTAGGTGCATTGTTTGAAAAAAAAAATCTAGGAATGTTTTAAAATTAGCGCATTTCACTGAAAATGTAAAGATAGTCTGTTCAGTGTCATTGTTTGCTCACATAATACACAACTAATTTGCAGAAGACTTAAGCATTCTTCTCATTCAGGGCAAAGGCTCAAGGACACACCTCGAAATCTTCACTCACCCCAGTCCCCAATCCTGTGGGTAAGGAGGCAATGAGAAGCTTGGGAGCATGAGAACAGGGGCTCCTCTTCCCTATAATTGGTGGAAAGTATATCCGGCCGGCTGGAGTGGGATTCAAATTTTTGTCACTGGAGAACAGAAAGTGTGAAGAAGACCTTGGGGCACATTCACTAAGGTCCTTGTGCCAGTTTTCTGTTGGACTTTGCATTTTCTTTCTTGTACAATCTGCTGCGCAGGTATTTAAGTAGCGTCCACAGCACCATTGTGTCACACGTTTCCCGAATTTTTCCGTTTTGCGCTGAATTACCCCGGGTTTTTGGCGCATCGGCGCCGGCTTTCATGCAACACAAATCGGGGGGCGTGGCCGTCGGACAACCCAAAGGACACTGAACACTACACAGGATTCTGCACATAGTACACAGGACCCTGCACATAGTACACACTGCACATAGCACACACTGCACATAGTACACAGGACACTGCACATAGCACACACTGCACATAGTACACAGGACCCTGCACATAGCACACAGGACCCTGCACATAGTACACAGGACACTGCACATAGCACACACTGCACATAGCACACAGGACCCTGCACATAGTACACACCCTGCACATAGTACACCCTGCACATAGTACACAGGACCCTGCACATAGTACACAGGACACTGCACATAGTACACAGGACCCTGCACATAGTACACACTGCACATAGTACACAGGATACTTCACATAGTACACACCCCGCACATAGTACACCCTGCACATAGTACACAGGACCCTCCACATAGTACACAGGACACTGAACATAGCACACAGGACCCTGCACATAATACACACCCTGCACATAGTACAGCCTGCACATAGTACACCCCCTGCACATAGTACACAGGACCCTGCACATAGTACACACTGCACATAGTACACAGGACCCTGCACATAGTACACACTGCACATAGTACACAGGACCCTGCACATAGTATACACTGCACATAGTACACAGGACCCTGCACATAGTACACACTGCACATAGTACACAGGACCCTGCACATAGTACACACTGCACATAGTACACACCCTGCATTTAGTACACAGGACAATGCACATAGTGCACACCCTGCACATAGTACACAGGACCCTGCAAATAGTACACACTGAACATAGTACACACTGCACATAGCACACCCCCTGCACATAGTACACACTGCACATAGTACACACTGCACATAGTACACCCCCTGCACATAGTACACCCCCTGCACATAGTACACCCCCTGCATATAGTACACAATGCACATAGTACACACTGCACATAGTACACAACCTGCACATAGTACACCCTGCACATAGTACACACCCTGCACATATTACACACTGCACATAGTACACACTGCACATAGTACACACTGCACATAGTACACAGGACACTGCACATAGCAGACCCTGCACATAGTACACACCCTGCACATAGTACACCACTGCACATAGTACACCCCCTGCACATAGTGCACACCCCCTGCTCATACTATACACTGCACATAGTACAGACTGCAAATAGTACACACTGCACACAGTACACCGGACACTGCACATAGTACACAGGACACTGCACATAGTACACACTGCACACTACACAGGACTCTGCACATAGTACACACTGCACATAGTACACACCCTGCACATAGTACACACCCTGCAAATAGTACACAGGACACAGCACATACTACACACTGCACATAGTACACAGGACACTTCACATAGTACACACCCCGCACATAGTACACCCTGCACATAGTACACAGGACCCTGCACATAGTACACAGGACACTGAACATAGTACACAGGACCCTGCACATAGTACACACCCTGCACATAGTACAGCCTGCACATAGTACACAGGACACTGCACATAGTACACACCCTGCACACAGTAGATAGAACACTGAACATAGTACACCCCCTGCACATAGTACACCCTGCACATAGTACACCCCCTGCACATAGTACACCCCCTGCACATAGTACACAGGACACTGCACATAGTACACTCTGCACATAGTACACACTGCACATAGTACACCACCTGCACATAGTACACCCCTTGCACATAGTACACAGGACACTGCACATAGTACACATCCTGCACACAGTACAGAGGACACTGCACATAGTACACACCCTGCACTTAGTGCACAGGACACTGCACATAGTATACCCTGCACTTAGTACACAGGACACTGCACATAGTACACAGGACACTGCACATTGTACACACAGCACATAGTACACACAGCACATAGTACACACCCTGCACATAGTACACACCCTGAACATAGTACACCCTGCACATAGTACACACCCTGCACATAGTACACCCTGCACATAGTACACACTGCACATAGTACACAGGACACTGCACATTGTACACACAGCACATAGTACACACAGCACATAGTACACACAGCACATAGTACACACCTGTACATAGTACACACCTGCATATAGTACACCCTGCACATAGTACACACTGCACATAGTACACACAGCACATAGTACACCCTGCACATAGCACACACCTGCATATAGTAAACAATGCATATTGTACACACTGCACATAGTACACAATGCACATTGTACACCCCTGCACATAGTACACCCCCTGCACATAGTACACACTGCACATAGTACACAGGACACTTCACATAGTACACCCCCTGCACATAGTACACCCCCTGCACATAGTACACACCCCTGCACATAGTACACACCCTGCACATAGTACACCCTGCACATAGTACACACTGCACATAGTCCACCCCCTGCACATAGTACACACTGCACATAGAACCTACCAAGCACAGGTGTGAACATATGCTAAGCAGAGCCACCTAGACACATTGGGGGGAACGTGGTAAGACTGGATTATTTTTCATTTTCCCTTTTCCGGGCATTTCATTTTCCCTTTTTCTTGGTAAATCTGCTATCAGATTACTGCGATATCTGTGATGAAACACCCCTGACAATACACAGGCAGGCTGGTGGTTGGGAATAGCGCCCTCTCCAGGTGAGGAGCTGTTAGGGGGAGTCGCGAACCCAGACCTCATGCTCCTTCTCAGGAGTCTGTTTTTCTTTGGCCTTCAGCAGTCCAGACCACATGTACTGATTGAAGAGACAGACACAGTGCACAGTCCACCTTCAGCACTGACACAGAACCCAATCCCAGGAACTGAGTCAGAAGACTCTAATCCAGAGCTGCAGCTTCCACAGTTTGGACACAGCTCCATGTCCATTATCCCAGCATCTACTACCAGGTGGCATCTACTAGCAGGCGGCATCTACTACCAGGCTGCATCTACTACCAGGCGGCATCTACTACCAGGTGGCATCTACTACCAGGCGGCATCTACTACCAGGTGGCATCTACTACCAGGCTGCATCTACTACCAGGCTGCATCTACTACCAGGCGGCATCTACTACCAGGCGGCATCTACTACCAGGTGGCATCTACTACCAGGCTGCATCTACTACCAGGCTGCATCTACTACCAGGCTGCCTCTACTACCAGGCGGCATCTACTACCAGGCGGCATCTACTACCAGGTGGCATCTACTACCAGGCGGCATCTACTACCAGGCTGCATCTACTACCAGGCGGCATCTACTACCAGGCGGCATCTACTACCAGGCGGCATCTACTACCAGGCGGCATCTACTACCAGGCGGCATCTACTACCAGGTGGCATCTACTACCAGGCTGCATCTACTACCAGGCTGCATCTACTACCAGGCGGCATCTACTACCAGGCGGCATCTACTACCAGGTGGCATCTACTACCAGGCTGCATCTACTACCAGGCGGCATCTACTACCAGGCGGCATCTACTACCAGGTGGCATCTACTACCAGGCTGCATCTACTACCAGGCTGCATCTACTACCAGGCTGGTGCACTATTCCTGAGGACTCTCTCCATGACCACTCCAGTAACAGAATCTGCTGTTGATCGTTTGGGCCTTTGCCTTTTGTTCAATAAAGAACTGTGAGTTATTTTGCACCACATTGCCTTCATCTGATCCCTGGATACGGCTGTTACCACCGCGGGCTTCACCATCCATTACACAGGGACTCATCTTACAGACACTCAGGGGTTGCCCCGGGGAGATCCAGTACTTCAGCCTCTCCCTCCATATTTCCTGCACACACCACCTGCTGGAGACCTGCCAGGCTGTAGGACAGTCCTCCGGTCCCCATACCAAGCACCGTGACCACAGCGTGCTCTAGGCCGCAACCGCCAGCCACTCCGGTATTCTGTGCCCCAAGAAAAAGGCTAGGCCCCGGTGGGGGATGTTGCACTTCCATAATACCCCTGGGTGGATCAATGAAAGCGGCCACCCCATTTAACGTGTATGTGACTGCTGCAAACAGCTATTACTTCATACGTCCCCCATGATCTGTACAGGGCTGCAGGTTCTATATATAACTGATACGTGTGTCTGTATATAGGTTTATAGTGACTGTAAATGGAAATCATGACCTGTGTGTGACATGGGGTTCCAGCTGAAGGATAGAAGATAACTAGATAATTCGAGGACCATGGGGGGTGATAGGAGACTTTTCGGAGGTCTCTTGAGGAATCAGCCCATAGGCCCTGAGGCTACGGCTTCTCCATAAATGGGCCTCATGTAACCATCGAGTATTTCATCAGCCACAACGAGGACTTCCCTCCCGCAGAACCGAATACATGTCACAGCAGCTTCTGCAAAACTTTCCCTGGGGAATCGCTCGTTTCTTTCAACGCACTTCTGTGATTTAGTGCATGAAAAAAAAAACAAAAAAGGAAAAGACAATCATCTTTTAACAGAGGAAAACGAGACGTTGCGATGGCCAAACCCCAACGCTAATCTAATGTCAATACTCCGGATATACTTAAAACTGTTTTCATTGGATCCCGTCCATTGGGTTTAATAAGAAGCAGCTTAGGTAAATTTGGTTAAATCTTCATAGATGCAAATTAAATAATGACAATCTACACAGATTAGACCGGAGCCGCCGCATGGTTGTGCTGTAAATACTCGACCCATTTAGGAACCAGTTTACATTCGTCTTTAGCTTCTCCTTGCCAGCGATCACTAAGATTTTTCACGTTACGCATCTGCGGTCTGCAAATAATTAGTCATAAAGTCTTGTCATATATATAGAGAGATATACAGATATATATATATACTGGAGAGTTACCATACAAGTGGCTGCTATGGGGCCGGTGGAGGAGACCGGGGCTTGCACTGAAAGGACCTTTTGGGTCCTTTTGCATTGATGAGGTCACCGCTGCTTTCTTTCTCGGGATTTACCAAACTGCAGCTTTTACCTCTCCTAATATTGTAGAAACTTCTAGATCAGTGATGGCGAACCTATTAGACACAGAGTGCCCAAACTACAACCAAAACCTACTTTTATGTCGCAAAGTGCCAAGATGACAATTTAAGCAGTAACCTATTGATCCCTGCTGTATCATAAGTCTGAATCCTACTGCCGGTCTGAGGACACCAATACAACAGAAAGAAAACTTGGATCGTAGCTTCCTTCCAGAGGAAGAATCAGGGGACCCAGAGCAGGAGCTCCGACCATAATCCATCTCTGTCCACACCTTCTCGCTTCTTGTGTAGCCCTGGCATCCAAAGAGGTGTCGCTTTAAAATTGTTTTGGACCCCAGGAGGAAACCTTGAGTCTTGTCTAGCAAATTCTGTGCTGGGGTGAAGGCCTGGGTGCCCACAGAAAGGGCTCTGAGTGCCACCCCTGGCACCCGTGCCATAGGTTCGCCACCACTGTTCTAGATGGTGTTTTCCATCTTTTGTGCAGCTTATGGATTCTTGTTTCACCTGCGCAGAAGCTCATTTTACTGCATGTTTTATTCACAGCAAAATCTTCCCTTTGCAAACACCACACCTCAAATCAACTCAATTCATCTGCTTAACTGAGATTGACATAATGGATGAACTGCTCACACCGCACACGTGAATTACTTTGAGTGAATGGTCCAATAATTTTGGGTCCCTTTAAAATGAGGGTGGTGCATGCAACAGAACTAAATTCCTAAACCTTTCATCCAATTTAATGTGGATGCGCTCAACGAAAGCCGAAAGTCTGGATTTCATGTCCATTATATAACTTTAATATGTTCTGGTAAAGTGGGACAAAAACTAAATTTGTGTCAGAGCCCAATATTTATGGACCTAACTGTATAGATTGCAGAAACGTGGACACGGTTAGAATCGCATCCATAACTAACAGCAACAGTCTAGAAGGAGACTTGGAAGGGGAACCGGTGGCACCCATCATGGAGAGTCACCCAATTGTGCTCTAACCCTGTTATACTCATTTTGGTTGCACAGCTGGCCCATTGTAGGTAATAGCCAACCACGAGGCTGGAACAAAAAGAAAGGAGCCGACAAAAGATGATGCCTCACATATCTACCATTGCCGGTTCTCCCGATCATAGGAGTCATTGCCATCAGACCCTCACATTGATGGCGAATCTTAAGAATGTGTCATAAATCTCCGGGGCAACTCAGGGAAAATCGGCGCAAATCAGAAATATTCGGGTAACATGTTAGTAAATGACCCCCATTGTGCCCCAAATGAATGGATATATTGGCAGGTTGAGCGTGTGCGCTACTGCTCCATACATCTATGGCACAGACAGATGTAGCCGGCGGGTTGGGGTCCCTGGACTTCAGTCAGAAGTCCCCGACGTTAAAACCTGCAGGAAATCAACCGATGAAAAAACCTACAAGTACTCCCCTCCGCTCCTCTGGATGTTGATCCTGGTGCTGTCTGGGATCACCTAGAAATTCATAATTAGCAGCCCAGAGAGTGGGGACAAGATGTCCGGCATTTCGGACTGTTTATTATGCACGCCCATAATCCCAGACAATCCCAACTATGTAATTAATTCTCGATGATAATGAATGAGCCCTATTCAAATGTAATAAGCAACTATGGCGGCAAAACCGCCCCTACAGTTAGGCCTCATCCACATGACCATACAGTGAGCCAGCTGCAAAAACGGCAGCTAGCTCCCGGCCGCCATAGAGATCTATTGAGCACACTGCGTCTCACCGCACCGAATCCAAGCCATGCGGTCGCACCACAAATCGTAGGGCAGGTTTTTGCACCACTCACACATGTTTGTGTGCATGAGACCTTATCTGGGGACATTGTGCAGCATGTGGCTCCACCGTTCAGTGATACTTCTGGAAGATGACATCTGGCAGAGCACGAGATGATTTTTTGGGTCGGATTTATTTGCCGGTTGCGCTGGAGATTTGTGTTGTGACACCATAGAACCCGTGATGGTCGTGTGCAAGCGCCTGGAGGAGAAAGCAATGGAGACACTCAAGCTTAAGGAAGGAGAGCCGATCCGCTTGAGTCTCCCTACTCCAGCCCGGCTGCTCTGTAAGTGGCTCATTAAAGCAGTTAATTTGCCTATAATTATTAGCGAGGCTTCTGAAATCATTTCCCACCATCAGCTTCTACTTCTAATTATTTTCTGACATTAAGCCAATGGTTCTCGCCGGCGGAGTCGTCATTCGCAGGAAAATAAAGTCCTTTCTTTCATCTTCAGGGAGAAGGATATTACCTTGTTCTATATGGAAGGAAAAGTGTGACTTGTTTACCGAGAGCTTTGGATAAAACAATATAAGTATCCGACAGTTTCCTGTCGACTGACGAACTTTGAAGAAGCAAAGTGGCGGCTAAGTGCGATTCCTATAAACAAGTGCTCTTATCAAGTTTCATCAAATGTAAAAGGTTCTCTCAGGTCGCTCGATACTATTGATTTAACGCTCGGCACTTGTTGAGCCTCCATTTTTCTCTTAATAACAGTAAATTAAAAAAAGCTTATATTTTTGTTGCCGTTAAACCGCTTTAAATTGCAGGGTCGCGACTTCCAATCACCAGAAGGGACCACTAAAAAGCGGAGAGATACGGAGCTTTACATAACCGCAAGACTCCGACGGGAAGGAGACATCAGAGTAACCCGGAGTCAGCCGCGTCCAGGAGATCAGGGGAATCTGCTGGCTGCTGCTTTGCTGTGTGTCCTGGGACAGAGTCGTCTCATTGTGACATATAGAAGACTCCTGCCCCTTCTGCTTTACATAAAGTGATTGTGATGTGCAGGACATCGACCATTATAAAGTAACGTATGAGAAGGAAATATCCGCTCATCCAGTGGCGTAACTAGGAGAG
This sequence comes from Engystomops pustulosus, assembly GCF_040894005.1. Taxonomy (NCBI): domain Eukaryota; kingdom Metazoa; phylum Chordata; class Amphibia; order Anura; family Leptodactylidae; genus Engystomops; species Engystomops pustulosus. Next base: position 123,916,780 of record NC_092418.1, on the reverse strand, counting down.
ACAGGGCCCCCTAGAAGGCTACTGCATGGGGCCCCCCTTCCCACTTAAAAAATATACCTATTAGTATACTCACACATATAAATACACTCAGGTGCATGTACACACACATACGGTGCCATATGCAGCTACTCACATACAGTGTATACAGACACCATATACATCACAGACACTGCATGTGTATAGCACAGTATATGTTATATACTTATTATGCTGGACATGTGCAGTACAATATAGATATAATGGTGCACATCCTCCATTCTTTATTGTGTCAGATCGGATGACGGGGCCCCCTGACGCTGCGGGCCCCATAGTGTCCGCTATGGCTCCTACCACTGCAGTTACGCCCCTGAGCTCATCAACTCCTTGTACGTTCTGTGCTGGTGATTTCATGTGGACCAATTCCTGAACAGAGAACGAATTCTTGATTTTAAATAAGACTTATCAAGATAAACAAGATAAAGCAGGATAAAATATGTACTTGCTTGTTATAGAGCAGGAGGAGCTGAGCAGATTGTACATAGTGTCCTATCTGCAGGTAGCCTGTTATAGAGCAGGAGGAGCTGAGCAGATTGTACATAGTGTCCTATCTGCAGGCAGCATGTTATAGAGCAGGAGGAGCTGAGCAGATTATACATAGTGTCCTATCTGCAGGCAGCATGTTATAGAGCAGGAGGAGCTGAGCAGGTTGTACATAGTGTCCTATCTGCAGGCAGCATGTTATAGAGCAGGAGGAGCTGAGCACATTGTACATAGTGTCCTATCTGCAGGCAGCATGTTATAGAGCAGGAGGAGCTGAGCAGATTGTACATAGAGTCCTATCTGCAGGGAGCATGTTATAGAGCAGGAGGAGCTGAGCAGATTGTACATAGTGTCCTATCTGCAGGGAGCATGTTATAGAGCAGGAGGTGCTGAGCAGATTGTATATAGTGTCCTATCTGTAGGCAGCATGTTATAGAGCAGGAGGACCTGAGCAGATTGTATATAGTGTCCTATCTGTAGGCAGCATGTTATAGAGCAGGAGGAGCTGAGCACATTGTACATAGTGTACTATCTGCAGGGAGCATGTTATAGAGCAGGAGGAGCTGAGCAGATTGTACATAGTGTCCTATCTGCAGGCAGCATGTTATAGAGCAGGAGGACCTGAGCAGATTGTACATAGTGTCCTATCTGCAGGCAGCATGTTATAGAGCAGGAGGAGCTGAGCAGATTGTATATAGTGTCCTATCTGTAGGCAGCATGTTATAGAGCCGGAGGACCTGAGCAGATTGTACACAGTGTCCTATCTGCAGGCAGCATGTTATAGAGCAGGAGGAGCTGAGCAGATTGTACATAGTGTCCTATCTGCAGGCAGCATGTTATGGAGCAAGAGGAGCTGTGCAGATTGTACATAGTGTCCTATCTGCAGGCAGCTTGTTATAGACCAGGAGGAGCTGAGCAGATTGTACATAGTGTCCTATCTGCAGGCAGCATGTTATAGAGCAGGAGGAGCTGAGCACATTGTACATAGTGTCCTATCTGCAGGCAGCATGTTATAGAGCAGGAGGAGCTGAGCAGGTTGTACATAGTGTCCTATCTGCAGGCAGCATGGTATAGAGCAGGAGGAGCTGAGCACATTGTACATAGTGTCCTATCTGCAGGCAGCATGTTATAGAGCAGGAGGAGCTGAGCAGATTGTACATAGTGTTCTATCTGCAGACAGCATGTTATAGAGCAGGAGGAGCTGAGCAGATTGTACATAGTGTCCTATATGCAGGGAGCATGTTATAGAGCAGGAGGAGCTGAGTAGATTGTACATAGTGTCCTATCTGCAGGCAGCATGTTATAGAGCAGGAGGAGCTGAGCACATTGTACATAGTGTCCTATCTGCAGGCAGCATGTTATAGAGCAGGAGGAGCTGAGCAGGTTGTACATAGCGTCCTATCTGCAGGCAGCATGTTATGGAGCAGGAGGAGCGGAGAAGATTATATAAAGTGTCCTATCTGCAGGCAGCATGTTATAGAGAAATAATTTTTCACGGTGCACAGAGCGGCAGATGAATAATCTCCAGAAAACGTGATACGGGGAGACGCGGCGTTACGTCTCTGCAAATAGAATCCGTGCAGTTCTGCAATCTCTCCCTCGCACTGAAGATTGTAGATTTCATTCCAAGCTCTTGACTAATGTTGTGGACTTGTGACTCTCCACCTGCGCAGGGACAACGCGATGACAGAGCAGATCAGCGCAACACGCAATCCTGGCCGCCGCCGCTCTCCAGTGATGTTGACATTTGTTATCAGGATAAGCCCACGAAATCTAGCGAGGGCGAGCGCAAAGCACATTTCTATCTCACATGGATACGGCCTGGAAGACCGCTCTTAGGGTGGGAGCTCGGAAAATAAAACATTTTGCAGGCAGGATGCTGCTATGAAATGAAGTTTTCCTGGGCGTGCGCATACCTTGTGTCTATAGAAAGTTTCTTATTCTAAGTTTAAAAAACAAAGACGACGGTCCACATAATCTACTCCTCAGTCCAGAGAAAGGCGACATCCTCACTAGTGGATCATAACATCGGCATTTTGGGCGGTAGCCCAGGGCCCAAGCCTTCTAGGGGGCCCATGGCCATCCAAGCCACCCAACAAATGTTATACTCAGAAGGACCTTCACTAGAGATGAGCGAACATACTCGTCCGAGCTTGATGCTGGTTGGAGCATTAGGGTACTCGAAACTGCTCGTTGCTCGGACGAATAATTCGCCCGCTCGAGAAAATGGCAGCTCCCGCCGTTTTGCTTTTTGGCGGCCAGAAACAGAGCCAATCACAAGCCAGGAGACTCTGCACTCCACCCAGCATGACGTGGTACCCTTACACGTCGATAGCAGTGGTTGGCTGGCCAGATCAGGTGACCCTGGGATAGACTAGCCGCTGGCCGCGCTGCTCGGATCATTCTGTCTCTGGATGCCGCTAGGGAGAGAGCTGCTGCTGGTCAGGGAAAGCGTTAGGGTGTTCTATTAGCTTACTGTTAGGCAGGAGTGATTCTCCAAGAACCCAACAGCCCTTCTTAGGGCTACAATAACGTTCTACTTTTTTTTTTTTTTATTTGCATCTATTACCATTTTGTGAGGAATTAGCAGGGGGACTTGCTACCGTTGTGTTTAGCTCTTAGTGGCACACATATCCATAGCAAAGACCGAAGTGGGAAAATTCAGTAGGGGTTGGATTTCTATTAGGCACTAACTCAGTGTCATCTCATCTGGCATAGTAGTGTGCTTCCTTTGATACTTGGCTAGAAAATAGCCATAGGAGAATCCAAACCGCTTACTTGCGCCTACAGTAGCGTTCTATATATTTGATTTCTGGTTGATCTGCTGGTGGCTGTACTTTCTGCAGTGCATGTACTTGCCAATTCTGAGCAATTTGTAGTGAGACTTGCGACCGCTGTGTTCTGCGCTTAGTGGCGCACATATCCATAGCAAAGACCGAAGTGGGAAAATTTAGTAGGGGTTGGATTTCAATTAGGCACAGTCTGCCATTTGTCCTTTTTTATTTTACGTTTATTTTGTTTAATAACTCAGCGTCATCTCATCTGGCATAGCAGTGTGCTTTCATACTTGGCTAGAAAATAGCCATAGCAATAGGATAGCATCCGGTCCGGTTGCTGCTGAGCAATTTTCCGATGCCCAGGTTTTCCACCAGTCACAGTCTGTGGGTGATGATGACCTTCTTGACGTAGTGGAAGTGTGTAAAGAGGTGTCCGACGATGAGGAGACACGGTTGTCAGACAGTGGGGAAGTTGTTGTCAGGGCAGGAAGTCCGAGGGGGGAGCAGACTGAGGGATCGGAGGATGATGAGGTGACAGACCCAAGCTGGGTTGAGAGGCCGGGTGAACACAGTGCTTCTGAGACGGAGGAGAGTCCTCGACCAGAACAGGTTGGAAGAGGCAGTGGTGGGGCCAGACGGAGAGGCAGGGCCAGAGCTGGTGCATCAGCGCCAAATGTGTCAACTAGTGAAGCTCCCGTGGCGAGGGCTCTTGCGGCGAGGGCTAGATCTTCAGAAGTCTGGAGGTTCTTTAAGGAAACACCGGACGACCGACGGACTGTGGTGTGCAACATTTGCCAAACCAGGCTCAGCAGGGGTTCCACCACTACTAGCTTAACTACCACCAGTATGCGCAGGCATATGAATGCTAAGCACCCCACTCAGTGGCAACAAGCCCGTTCACCTCCGGCCGTGCACACCACTGCTCCTTCCCCTGTGTCAGCTGCTAGTCAGCCCCCTGCCCAGGACCCTGCCACAAAAACCCCATCGTCGCCTCCACGATCCTCCACAGCATCCACCAGCGTTCAGCTCTCCATACCCCAGACGCTGGAGCGGAAACGCAAATATAGTGCAACCCACCCGCACGCCCAAGCCCTTAATGTGCACATCTCCAGATTGCTTAGCCTGGAGATGCTGTCCTATAGGCTAGTAGAGACCGAGGCCTTTCGCAGCCTCATGGCGGCGGCCGCCCCTCGGTATTCGGTCCCCAGCCGCCACTACTTTTCCCGATGTGCCGTCCCAGCCCTGCACCAGCACGTGTCAGACAACATCATCCGTGCCCTGACCAACGCCGTTTCTGACAAGGTCCACCTGACCACGGACACGTGGACGAGTGCTGCCGGGCAGGGCCACTATATATCGCTGACGGCACATTGGGTTAACTTGGTGGAGGCTGGGAGCGAGTCTGACCCTGCGGCTGGTCATATACTGCCGACGCCGAGGATTGCGGGGCCTACCTCGGTCCAGGTGTTTCAGGCCTACTATGCCTCCTCCTCCTCCCACCCCTCCTCCACCTCCTCCTCCAAACTACCATCCGTGGGCACGGCGCCATCAGTCGGTAGCTCTAGGCACAGCAGCAGTGCCGTCGCTAAGCGACAGCAGGCGGTGCTCAAACTGCTGAGCCTAGGCGATAAAAGGCACACCGCCCAAGAGCTATTACAGGGCATCACGGCGCAGACTGATCTGTGGCTGGCACCGCTGAACCTGAAGCCAGGCATGGTTGTGTGTGACAACGGCCGTAACCTGGTGGCGGCTCTGCAACTCGGCAGACTGACACATGTGCCATGCCTGGCCCATGTGTTAAATCTGATAGTTCAGCGTTTCCTCAAGACATACCCCAATCTGTCTGATTTGCTCACGAAGGTGCGCCACATCTGTGCGCATTTCAGGAAGTCCAGCACAGATGCTGCCCCTCTCAGGGCAGCACAGCGCCGCCTCCAACTGCCCGCTCACCGACTGTTGTGCGACGTGCCCACGAGGTGGAATTCAACACTGACCATGTTATCCAGAGTTTACCAGCAGCGCCGAGCGATTGTAGACTGCCAGATGTCAACTTCCACCAGAACTGGTAGTCAGGTCAGTCAGCTTCCTCAAGTCTACAATGAGGAGTGGACGTGGATGTCTGATATCTGTCAGGTGCTGAGTAACTTTGAGGAGTCAACACAGATGGTCAGTGGCGATGCCGCCATCATCAGCCTCACCATCCCGCTGCTTGGCCTGTTGAAAAACTCTCTGATCAGCATGAAGTCGGAAGCTTTGCGCTCGTCACAAGAGACGGGGGAAGAAGATTCCCTTGTTGATAGCCAAAGCACCCTCAGGTCTGTTTCTCAGCGCATATCGGAGGAGGTGGAGGTGGAGGAGGATGAGGAGGAAGAGGAGGAGAATGTTGGCGAGACACAAGAGGGGACCATTGTTGAGTCCTTCACTGTTCAGCGTGTATGGGCAGAAGAAGAGGAGTTGGAGGAGTTGGAGGAGGAGGAAATGGACAGTCAGGCCAGTGAGGGGAGTGAATTCTTACGCGTTGGTACTCTGGCGCATATGGCAGATTTCATGCTAGGCTGCCTATCCCGTGACCCTCGCGTTCAAAGAATTTATTCCAGCACCGATTACTGGGTGTTCACTCTCCTGGACCCACGGTACAAGCAAAATCTTTCCACTCTCATCCCTGCAGAGGAAAGGAGTGTGAGAATGCATGAATACCAGCAGGCCCTGGTGCACAAGCTGAAACAGTATTTCCCTTCTGACAGCGCTAGCGGCAGAGTGCGTAGTTCTGCGGGACAAGTAGCGAGGGAGAGTAGGCGAGCAGGCAGCTTGTCCAGCACTGGCAAGGGTACGCTTTACAAGGCTTTTGCCAGCTTTATGTCACCCCAGCAAGACACTGTCACCTGTCCCCAGTCTCGGCAGAGTAGGGCTGATCTTTACAGAAAGATGGTGAGGGAGTACGTAGCTGACCATACCATCGTCCGAAATGATCACACAGCTCCCTACAACTACTGGGTTTCAAAGCTGGACATGTGGCACGAACTGGCGCTGTACGCCTTGGAGGTTCTTGCCTGCCCTGCCGCTAGCGTCTTGTCCGAGCGGGTTTTCAGTGCAGCTGGTGGCATCATCACCGATAAGCGTACACGCCTGTCGACTGACAGCGCTGACAGGCTGACGCTTATTAAGATGAATAAAGCCTGGATTTCTCATAATTTCCAATCTCCACCAGGTGAAGGAAGCTCAACCTGAATAATTGATCCACTCCTCCTCCTCCTCATTTTCCTCCTTCTCCTCCTCTTTGTACAGTAAAGCAGAGGAAAATGGCTATTTTTTGACAGGGCCCACTGGCTCTAGCTATAGTACTTTAATCATTTAATTTTTCTGGAGGGCCACCTACCCGGTCCTCTGTTTTAAACAATTTTTGGGAGTGCCACATACAGGCACTCAATCTATTCAATTTTTCTGGAGGGCCACCTACCCGGTCCTCTGTTTTAAACAATTTTTGGGAGTGCCACATACAGGCACTCAATCTATTCCATTTTACTGGAGGGCCACCTACCTGCTCCTCTGGTTTGAACATTTTTTTGGACTGCCACATACAGGCACTCAATCTATTCCATTTTACTGGAGGGCCACCTACCTGCTCCTCTGGTTTGAAAAATTTTTGGGAGTGCCACATACAGGCACTCAATCTATTCCATTTTACTGGAGGGCCACCTACCTGCTCCTCTGGTTTGAAAAATTTTTGGGACTGCCACATACAGGCACTATCCAAATTAAATTGTCTCCATAGCAGCCTCCACACGTTGTCTCCATTGCTACCTCCAAAAGTCGTCCATATAGCTGCCTCCATACATCGTCCCTTTATCAAACGAGGTGTGTCAGGCAGAAATTTGGGTTGTTTTCATGGATTCCACATCAAAGTTGTTAACTTTGTCGCCACCCTGCTGTGTTATCCACAAAATATACTGGCAAACTTTTATCATTTACCAATATTATTTCAGCGCTTCTTGCGCATCTGTTTACATTCCCCTCACCCGCCATATCCCAAACTTATAAGAACGCTACTACACTTAACTTGGTGCAGGCTGGGACCGAGTCTGACCCTGGGGCTGGTCATATACTGCCGACGCAGAGAATTGCGGGGCCTACCTCGGTCCAGGTCTCAAAGGCCTACTATACCTCCTCCCAACCCTCCTCCTCCTCCGAATTACCATCCGTGGGCATGGCGCCATCAGTCGGTAGCTCTAGGCACAGCAGCAGTGCCGTCGCTAAGCGACAGCAGGCGGTGCTCAAACTGCTGAGCCTAGGCGATAAAAGGCACACCGCCCAAGAGCTATTACAGGGCATTCCACATCAAAGTTGTTAACTTTGTCGCCACCCTGCTGTGTAATCCACAAAATATACTTGCAAACTTTTATCATTTAGGGATATTATTTCAGCGCTTCTTGCGCATCTGTTTACATTCCCCTCACCCGCCATATCCTAAACTTATAAGAACGCTACTACACTTGATCTTATACAAAAGGTTCTTAGAAGTGCTGTTTGGGGAGTAGCCTAGAGACAGGGGCTTGGATTGGCGAAAGCTCGCCTGGCAGCGGAGCGCCAGCTCCATGCCAAGATCCAACTAACATAGTTTTAACTGCAGCACCTTTAATCTACTACTAGTTCACTGCCTCCATACATGGTCCCCTTATCAAACGAGCTGTGTCAGGCAGAATTTTGGGTTGTTTTCATGGCTTCCATGTTAACTTTGTCGCCACCCTGCTGTGTAATCCACAAAATATACTGGGAAACTTTTATCATGTAGCGATATTATTTGAGCGCTTCTTGCTCACCTCCTTTGGTTCCTCTCTGCCACCCATTGGTTTGAAGCCTGAGTCCATTTAGGGTATGTCGCCATGACACTCTCTAGCCTGCTGCCGCTGCCTCTGCATGCCGTCCCCTATAGTGTCAGGGTCAATTATTGGATGTTTTAGATGCTATCTAGCCTCATTCTGTCACTCTGTCATGGCCATGCTGTTGCCCATAATTTTGGCATAATGGTGCGATTAAGCAGCCTCAGAGGCATCCATGCATGCTGCCCCTGCTGTTTCCTGTCCATTTCCGTGGTGTTTCCATCCTTTTCTGAGGTTCCCAGGTGTTTGGCCAAGCTTCCCTGTGCAGAGCCTTGGTCCCCTTGAAAAATGCTCGAGTCTCCCATTGACTTCAATGGGGTTCGTTATTCGAGACGAGCACTCGAGCATCGGGAAAAGTTCGTCTCGAATAACGAGTACCCGAGCATTTTAGTGCTCGCTCATCTCTAACCTTCACCCATGAAATCCACGCACATCTGTTCCTGCTCTCCATACACATGTACACAAGAGCCAATTCAGGACCTCTGAAGGTCCTTCAATGGTCCCCAAGAAGCTGATTCTAATCCCAGTGATTCCAGACTTGTAGGGGCCATAATATTCCCACAGCCCAGGACATATGGGGGTCTTACTCCACCCCTGGACATCCTTCATATATGTTGGAGGCTACAGACATTTGGGAATCGGGTATTCACAGCCTCTCCGGAGTCGCCTTCCTATCCATACGGAGGGGAAAAGACTTATTTGGTAATTGTCTCACCACTACACGTGATTCCGCCGCACTGATGTTCTCCGCTTGTCCTCTCTAGGTTGGGTTGTAAATAGGAGATGTCTCTGATCTGTCATATGGAGGAGTTGTCTGTGGAGGCCATGGAGACTCATGAATGGTTCCTCTGGATTCCTATGGAGAGCAATGGATTCCCTTTCCTCAGGGATTTTGAGAATCAGTTGTCGTAGATTGGGACCCTCGGGGGGTTTGGTCTTGCTACCAGCTGTCTGCTTCATTTCTGAACACTATAGATCCATTGCCACAGCTGATTGGTGGGGTGTTGGGTGTCCTAGGTAGGGATGAGCGGACCTGTTCCAACAACCCCAAACCGGAAGGTTCAGTTCAGACCCCGCAAACAGGAGAGCGACTGGTGGTACTTAAAGTGGTAATAACGGGGGTGAGACTGAACCCCAAACCCTTACTTCTGATTGAACTTTGGGTTTGGAGACACAAACCTGCAATTTTCGGCATGGATATGAGTAATGCCGGTTCAGGCCGCTCAGTCTCGGGGTCTATTATGAGGACTTATTCTGTAGATATCTTATCATTATTGGAGCCTGGAACACCCCTTAAAGTATCCAAATGATCACAACCTGAAAGCTTTACCTATTCTATGTGCTAATAAGCCCCTGGTCTGCAGGTGAGGGGCATTTTATGAATATGACTCCGTCCTCCCCACATTAATTGATCCCTTTAAATCTCAATGTGTGCAGAAACAATCTGTTAATCTTCATTAACAACTTCCGAGTAAGTTGCGAGCAAACAATGGCGCCATTTGCATACATTTCCCTCCGTAAACAGCCACCTTTACCTCTCGCCTCATTATTAATAGATGTTGAATTGAATCAATCGGAAGCTTTTGCAAAAGATCGAAATTGAATCTACACAACGCGGTGTTTTCAAATGAGTCGCAAAAATTGCTGAAAGTCCTGAGGGATCTTCACCATTGTGCGGGTTTTATGGTTCGCTAGTTGTGCACAAATATTAAAACACCAATTAAATTCTACTATATTGTACCTGGAGCTCGCCAAATATGCAAATACTGATGAGAAGTGCATTCATCTATTCCGCTGGACGTTTTAATTTATCGCCATTTACAAATCTCTATTTAGCATTGAATAAATCTTCCGGGATCCTTTGTCTTCTGGGGAAGTCACTTCTCATGGACATCACCAGTTGGATGATGGAGCCATGGTTTTTGCCTCGGGAAACTGTGCGCCCCTAACGTGGTAAAGGTGTTGTCTAACTACATCAACCCTTGTCCGTTTGGTCTGTTGTGGTATTTGGTTTTCACAATGGGGGGAGCAAAGATCTTGGCAGATTTACCGAGACCACGGCGTCCATGGCATGAGGCCAGCCGGATGTGCTTGTGTTTGTCATCTATAGACATGAGGATTGCAGGGAAATTTCAGCAACAAGCTTGTAGACACAAAGGGGCTCATTTACTAAGGGTCCGAACGCCGCACTTTTGTCGGATTTCCCAATATTTCCGATTTGCGCTGAATTGCTCCAGGACTTTGGTGCACGTGATCATATTTTGGCACATCGGCGCTGGCTTGCACGTGACAGAAATCGGGGGGCGTGGGCGTCGGACAACCCGACGGATTCGGACAAACCACAGAATTTAAAAAAGGATTTGTGTCGCAAGATCAGCACTTACATGCACCGGGAAGAAGAAGGTGAACTCCGGCGGACCTCGGTGCAGCAGCAACACAGGAAGGAACTCAGACGCACAAAGTATAACCAACCCTGAGTGAACTTGGGGTTATCCATTATCCAGTTCCTCGAAGCCGTCCAAGACTGCCAACCCCTCCGCTCCCTGCATCACTCAACCACCAGCTGAGCTCCAGAAAGAAAGCACCAACTTTCCAGGGATTCTGAAAGGTAGGTGAGGGTGTGACTCCCAAGCTCATAGCCTGCAACCATCAGAGACACCAACATTATTAATCCTTAGGTCCTAGGACCAGAAATGTCTTTTAAACCTCATATCCTCCACTCATTTGGAACAGGTAACAACTTTCCCAAGTTTTTCGGGGTGTCAGTAAGACAACTATATAGAGGATGTGGACAACTTTATTAAATTGAACTATAAAAGTTTATCTACATCTTTTTCTCGGGTTTCTGTAGTCTCACATGTTTTCGCACTCTTCTGGCTCCGATTTCTTTGTGATGTCATTGGAACATAAAATACACCAGGTAAATATTTTGCTATTAATTGATAGTAAGTGTTAGACTCTTAATATTCATTAGCCTCTCGGTTTCACATGATTGGGCAATTATGAAAGACCACTCCTCGACCTGTCACTGGAGTCAGGCATGTTGTTGGTTAAATCGATGTAACAATCAGATGGATTGACCTCATGGTCGGCTTCAGATTTTATCCTTGGACCATAAATATCAGATGTGGCCAAATACCTTGTTAGGGACAAAATGTCCTGCAAATTATGGAGTAGGTCCTAATCCTGCCCCGATTTGTTGCGTGGCAGCTCCTTTAGTATGGAGATGGGAGGGGTGAGGAGAATTCACCTCTCCCATCTCCCCCAAGCCAAAAGACTTCCCAAATGTGGGGCCTGTTAGTGCACACGGCTGTGTACACGGAGCCTTATTTACCCCTCACCGGTTACACCCCCGACAAAAAGGGCAATTACTAAAGATTATGGACCATTTAGTCCTCAGAACTTAGTGCAGTAACTTCTGTGAATTATTGGTGCTTGCAACACATTTTTTTGGACTTCCATTCGAAGATGGGAAGATAAATGCTGGATGTAGGGGGCAATGCACTTGGGGGCAGCTTGTTCAACTCTTCATAAGAGGGTGGGGGGGATAAATATTTATTCATTCAAGCAGCAAAAGATCTTCCCAATGGAGGGAAATTATGTTTATGTTGAATGAAAGGGATTCACATCCCCAAAAGTACAGTAACTGGTCATTGGAGGAGGATTCACTCATTGGGGCACATTTACTTACCCGTTCCAGTCACGATCCTGCGGTGCATTGTCTGACGAGGATTCGGGTCTGCCGCGATTCACTAAGCTCGTGCAGCCGAGTTCCTGCATCCGTCACTTACGCGCTGAGGTCCGCCGGAGTTCACCTTCTTCTTCCTGGTGCATGTGAGTGCTGATCTTGCGACAAAAAACCTTTTTTAAATTCCACGGTTTGTCTGAATCCGTCGGGTTGTCTGACGACCACGCCCCCTGATTTCTGGCGCCGATGCACGAAAATCCGATCGCGTGCGCCGAAATCCCGGGGCAATTTGGCACAAAACGGAAATATATTCGGGAAACCCGACGAAAGTGCGCTGTTCGGACCCTTAGTAAATGAGCCCCAATGTGTGTTACCAACAGTCAACATGAGCTGTGAAATTGACACTGTACATGACGGCACATCTGGTGTGATCTCAGCCTGACCAGACCTTGACCAGTAGTTTCCTGCCTTGTCCAGCTAAGACTCTGCCTGACTTCCCTCACCCCCAGCCTGTCCCTGACCATTCCCTGCCTGATCCCGGATACTTCGCACCTGTGTCCTCTGACCCGCCTGGACTCGCTTTCCCTGGTACTCAGAGGCTCGAAGAGGTAGTGGCCCTGTGATCTTGTCGGAGTGAAGTCTAGATCCCCAATACAGGGGATAAATGGCTTTGGATTAGTCCCAAGTCCAATCCGGTGGCACAGTGAGTCCTGTACCTTGGGTGGCGTCTTTGTATTTTCTTCCTCACTTTACCTCGTGGTCTTTACCCGTCTTTCCCTTTAAGAATCAGACCTACAGACTCTGCATCTATGTTATACATTGTATACGGTCTATAATGTTGCCTCCAGATTCTCTTGCAAGTTCCAATATTTCTGAAGTGAATGTATAACTTTGAGTTGTGCACTCTGCTCCGTCCTGACTTTGTCGAGCCCAGTTTACATTGTGAAGTCTCGGGAGACGACATGACAGGGCACTGTCCACTTTTATTTACTCATTTAAATGGCAATCTGTCAATGCCCTTTACCTGTCATGAAGAGAGACTTGCTAAATGCCTATATGTGACACTGCGGAGCCCCCTGGAGTCTGCTCCGTGACGCACACAGCGCCCATTGCCGCTCATATCAGAGTTCTCGTTAATTTGTCTGATTCGTTCTGATGGAGCAGAATTTATGAAGTGCGCAAATTATTGACTAACTGAACTGAAAATACAGTTTTCGGAGCCTTTTTAGCCTTTGTAGGAGACAAAGTCCATGATACAAGTTACATTCGTTGGGTGTGATGTATCTCGGTCTATGGGGGGCGCTGTTGTGGTGCAGCCGCAGATTAAAGACTTTCCATGGGACAAATGAACATCGACCAAAGCAAAGTCTCTACAAATTCCTTCTACTGGTCTTTGGGACGTTTCACAATAGGAATGAATTTGTGATGCGACAAATTTTAAGCTTTAAAGGGATTGGCCATTTTACCTTTGGTAATTTACCAAATGTTCTGCTCCGCTTTCTTCATATGTAAAGTAAAACTGTTGGATCAGAAATGACTGTGCTCTGCAGAACATGGCCAGAGACTGGGGGTCACTAGAGTTTACTGTCCACAAGCAAACCAGGACCTTATGAATATTAGGTGTGTATGAATATTAGCTTAAAGGGGTTGTCTCAGTGATGAGACCTCCACGTATCACAAGAACGGAGGTGCGATGAAACGATTGCACCAGTCACGCATGCACGGGAGGCCCTGCTCATCTCTATGGAGCTGATGATGAGAATGGCGCTCAATTTTCTCGCCGGTGACCTCTACATCGCACCCCCTCTCTTGATCCGTGGGGGTCCCACAGGGTTAACATACAGGTACGTCATGGAGCACTCTAATTCTGCACTCTATGACGTACCTATAAGTCACGGAGCAAATGCTGGTTCGTAGGTGTTAACTAGAGATGAGCGAACATGCTCGTCCGAGCTTGATGCTCGGTCGAGCATTAGGGTACTCGAGACGGCTCGTTGCTCGGACGAGTATTTCCCCTGCTCGAGATCGAGCATTTAATTAAAAAAAACACAGTGAAGAACAATGAAGAATAGAATAAAAACAGTGAACACAGGATCATTTAAGATAAAAACACAGTGCAGAACACAGTGCAGAATAGATTACAGATGTTCGGCACATCTGTTTACTTGTCGGGAGATACGCGCGGAACGGCGCGAACAAAATAGCATGTGAAGAACAATATATATGTGTGTTAAGAACACATTGCAGATGTATTTAAACATCTGCAATGTGTTCTTCACACATATATATTGTTCTTCACATGCTATTTTGGGCGCACCGTTCCGCGCGTATCTCCCGACAAGTAAGCAGATGTGCCGAACATCTGTAATCTATTCTGCACTGTGTTCTGCACTGTGTTTTTATCTTAAATGATCCTGTGGTCACTGTGTTCACTGTTTTTATTCTATTCTTCACTGTTCTTCACATCTGCTAACTTGTCGGGAGATAATATACGCGCGGAACAGTGAAGAATAGATCGCAGATGTTTGCAAATTATCAGAAGACATTATTTTTCAATTAAATAACACATTTTATTCCTGAACCATGGTCCCTTTGAAAAATGCTCGAGTCTCCCATTGACTTCAATGGGGCTCGTTACTCGAAACGAGCACTCGAGCATCTGGAAATGTTCGGCTCGAGTAACGAGCACCCGAGCATTTTAGTGCTCGCTCATCTCTAGTGTTAACCCATTAAATGCCATGGTCAATGCAACAGCATCAATTAAAGGCCTTTTGGGGGATTCCTCCACAATTATTTCTGTGGGGTCCTGGGGTCTGATCTAAGACCTCTCCATAACCGCTAAGTCTTTTCTGCATATTGCAGCAGTTACTGGTAACACCCGTGATTAGTGCTAGCATGGGCGCCGCCATCTTGGCGAAGATCGTCGATTCCCGTGATGTCAGAGGGGAGTGGCAACAGGTCGCCATGACAGCCTTGGGTCTTCCGAAGAAGACCATGGAATATTAAAGTAGTTATCCAAGCTTAGTGATAATTCAGGGCTGGGCTGGCGTATTTAAAAATAATAAACATGCACTTACCTCCTCTGGCGCTGCTGATGTCCCGCGCCGCGGTCCGTCTGTTTGTTTACAATGACGCACAGGGAGCTTCCAGACAGCCGGAAGCTCCCATCCGACACCATCTCCCAGCGCTCACAATGCTGAGGGATAGGGACGGATGGGAGGAGCCGGAAGCTCCCTGTGTGCGGTAAGTACACGTTTATTATTTTTAAATAGCCCCGGCCGGACCCTAACTAACTTCTTATATCCGGATAACCCCTTTAAATTCCGTCACTATGAAGTGGGATTTGTTACGCAGAAAACAAGCCCTCGCGGAGCTCTTTACATGGAAAAATAAAAAAGTTCTAGATTTTTGATGGTGGAAAATGAAAAATGGAAATGAAAAACCAAAAAAGGGCCTTGGCGTTAAGGGGTTAAGTACAACATGTCATGAAATCTATCCCAAAATCACTTCAGTAAGTGGAAATGTTCAATAATTATAACCATAAAAAGTTACAAATTACGTTTCAAATTGCAAAAAAATGTGTCTGAGCCTTAGAAGGCCGTCCCCCTCTGGACATTCACATGTAATTTAGTTTATCTTTCATATATAGATATTTCTGCAGTTGCATGTTATTAAAAAATGTACCTGTTTGTAGATAATTTCTAAATGTAGCCATGATGTCCCTTAGAAACAAGATAGCTGTCCTTGGATACGACCACCACTGCACTCCTCCAGCAGTGGCCACACACGTTCTATTGATGCACCCGACCACCTGGATTCAGCGTTCATTACGGCAGGATGGCCGAGGGACATGCAGTAAATCTCAGCCATTTCATATACAAAAATACTTTTTTTTGCAATCACTCCAGCAACGGTGGTCGTATCCAAGGACAACAATATTGTTTGTACAGTACCACATATCTACATTTATGGGGAAGTATCTTCACATCCTTAAGGGGTTAAGGTATTAAATATCTATTCTATGGATATGTGATCACTTTTATAGCCTGAAGCAACATTTCAATGACAATGTATAGGGGATACAGCCAGAACCCTCATATTTGAGTTGGTTTTTAATGCTGCCTTATCCATATTCCAAACTTTCTAATAATAAAGGTGAGTCCTGGAAGGGTCAAAGGAAACTACAATGCAAAATGACAGATTTGGTGGGGAACAATGTAAATTATTAAGACAATAAGTCCTGTAGCAGCTGTATTCATCTACATGGTAATGAGGCAGCTGTTCCGCTCCAGCCGGGGCGTTGCTTGGGTTAACCCTTCAGCAGTCCATAGAAGAGGCTGACAATGTACACACTGTCATTTTATTTACATATTTAGTCACATTTTTGCTAATTGTATTGTGACAGGGGATGAGGGTCTCCACAATACAAACTGGACGGAAATATATCACACACATACAATAAGGTCTATGAAATCCTAAATATCGCATATACATGGGCAGTGATGGTCATAGATGTGATACTGGATACTGGATACATGTTCTTTAGAATAATTCTGGGATGATACAATCTATTCATCAGGATTGGTGGTCTTCAGGCGGTGATGTCTGCCCGCTTCTTCTGTTCAGCTGCCGGAGCCTTGGGACCACCAGGACTCTGATAGGATCCAGCACTCATCCTGTGTGGTGTCCAGCCCTTTCCCTGGATGGGACATCTGAGAGGGTTTGTGGTTGAGATGGGAACATCCCTGACTCCTTGAGCCTCATGCTGATGATTTTGTCTTCCCGGGTTCATTCCCATGGTCACGTTTTCCTCTGTTACCGATCGGAGTATTCCCATGATTCCCTTGTCCTTCGTAATAGTCTCCTCTCCCTCTAGTCTCGGATTCACTGCCCTGGTCATTGCCTTAGGCAACATATACATCATTTACCCCTTAATCTGCAGGGTTACCTTAGGTCCACAAATCTGATCCTTCTTGTAAGAGGCAAAAGCAAAACCCGAGGGGCATCTGTGCCCATTCCAGCTTCAGAGCTATGATCTATCCATGCAGGGAGGCTGATAGGTGGGATTTGGTTTCTTCACTAGTCTGAACACTGGTTTATTCCTTTCCTAGCTTTCTTAATTGATTTCCAGCACTTTGGTCTCTTTACTTCAGATTTTGCTCTGGGTCGCAAATAGTCAAGTTATCTGAGATAGACAGAATCTTCCTCCATTCACAATTCTTCCAGAACTGGTCCAAACATCTTCTGGACCGGGGCTCTGACATCTCATACTATTTCCTCTTTGCTTGCTGTAGTCTTTTTTGGAGTTTGCTGATGTTCTGCTTGTCTTCTATATCTTGAATTCCTTATCCTTTTCCCTGCTTCACTATTGTACTGCATTGCTCCTCTTGGTTCTGACCCATATTCTGTTGATTTCTCTTTGGTGTCTGTATTGGCCTTTTTTATCTCTGTGTTTGCACTTTGTCTCAGGAAGGGAACGTCAACCAGTGGACCAGGCAATTAGGCAGGGACAGGTGGGAAGGGGATTTAACCTTAGGGTTCCCAATCTTTGTCTGCCCTTCCTGTCCATCCAGGTTGTTCCCTACACTGCAGAACAGGTAGATTTCTATTGTCGCAGTCCTGACGGTCCTTAAGCCTTTCATTGTTTAGTATTGTCTGTGCTGTAGGAGCAGATCAGCGAAAATAACACCAGGATCTCCAGCTCAGGGGAATCCTTCTTAATATTTTGTATAAAAAAAAAACGTTCTACATGTTTCAGCCGGAGCCTTAGTAATGATCAGTCTGTGTTTATCTTTTTGCTAATGAGTCCCTCAGTGCACTCTGGGCGGGGTTGTGCCTGCTGATGCACTACTTTGTTTCTTCTTATGTCACTAAGTGCCAGACATCATGGATCAGAACTGCCCATGTACAGAATCATTGACATCTCCTTCCCACCACAGAGGATAATGGGCGGCACACGTGGATCGGCTCCTATGACGCAAGTGTAAAAAAGCAAAAAAAATGGAGAGCATCCAAATAAAATGAATGGTTCCATTTTTTGTAATGGAATGAAAAATATAGGATTCCGATTAGATGCAACTCACATACATACTGGATACAAATTGAATAATGGACTTTAAAGTAAGTTATTCAGGACTGAGAGTTGGCATAGTCATGGACATTTAGCCTACTATCTAAAAAAGAGGAGGTACCGTCCAACCCCCAAAAAATAATTTGAATAGATAGAAATTTAATTTTTCGCTTCTGGACTGTGTGCAGACTCTCTGTGATTCTTTGTTTACATGTCTGAGCACTGATGAATAGGAGGAGCTGTAGCAGAAAATTATAACTCATCCTGCTCCCTCCCTCCCCTTTTCCTGTCCTGTCAGTAAGTACGGACTGTGAGAAGACAGACACAGTGGGAGATGCATTGAGGACCAACTAGAGCAGTGAGAGGAAGTTGTGTATATATGCAGAGGGCATAATGGGGAGAACAGGAAGAGACATGCAGTGACCTGTCTAATGGAAGAGATGTATTGAAAAGTGGCCAGCCCCTTTAAAAGGAACCTGTCATCAGAAAGTGGCTTAATAAACCAATGTTGTAAAGCAGATGATGTTTTTTTCAAGGCCCAGTGCGGTGGCACCATCCAGAAAATCCTTTTTGACGTGAGATGTAATTGCATGTATAAAGTCATGGAGGCGGAGAGTTTGGTCCTGAAGTCAAGATCTTTCCACCTCAGAATGTCTCCTATGATGTGATTGATATGAGGCACCGGGAGATCTGTGTGTGATCTGTTAGTGATGTCTCTGGATGCAGGACCATCTATACAGTGTAGGGGACGTTCAGAGGTGGGGAGAGCTTGACTTCAGACTTAAACTCTCCGCCTCCTTGACTTTATACAACACGATGTGGACGGTGTTCAGCTGCTTTCCCCTACACAATGCTCGCTTCACTTGTGGGGTGATATTGAGGGTAACTCAAAACATCTACTCCCTGAAAAACCTAAAAATCACAAAAAAAAATCTGTTCAGCTCTAATGTCATCGAGATTATGCAAATGCCATTGCCATTGTCTGTGGTGGAGGGCACAGCCCACAGGCTTTTGTCTCCTCCGGGCGGCCCCCGCACCCTCCGCACCTTCCACACAAGGCGGTTTTGGACACAGGAATCGGGTGTCAGTTATTTTGAGAGAGAACCTGGGCGCAGCGGATGATTCCTGTCCTCATTACTCTAAAGGCCATTAAACACTTCCCATAGGTTCTGGAGGAGCGGCGAGGCACCGAGGAGGAAATCCGTAATTAGGGGGAGATAACGGAGACATCATTGTGGTTTTTCCCTTAAATTGCGATTTTAATGTCATTGAAACTTTTACATGTAAAATAAAGGAGAGAATTCTGGAGAGGCCGGGAGAGAACTTGTGCCGCGAACACATTGGGGAGTCACGAGTCTCACCACGGAGGACCACACCCACTTCCTGTTTGTATCATTTAACCCTTACAGGACCGTTTTCATTTTTGCCTTTCAGTTTTTTAAGCCCCTCCCTTCAAAAGCCAGAACTTTTTTATTTTTCCCATTTACAGAGCTGTACGAGGGCTTGTTTTCTGCAGGATGAATTGCACTTTTTAGTGGCACCATTTTATATTCCATGTAATGTACTGGAAAGCACAGTGAAAGCTGTTTTCAGAGCTTTCACTGTGCGCCCCAAATAACACCTCCCCTTTTTTTTCTTTTTGTCAGTACAATCACAGAAATAACAAATCTATGCAGGTTTTATTATGTTGTGGTAAATATTTAAAAAAAATGATATTTTGTACAAAAAAATTGTTGCAGTTTCCCCACATTCTGAGGATAATAACTTTCTACACTGCAATGTACAGAGATGGGTGAGGTTTTGTTTTTTGTGGGATGAGATGGTGTTTTCATTTATATACATTTTGGCCCTTTATGACCTTTTAATCACTTTTTTTTATTAATTTCAGGATAAAAAATTGTTTGTGATCCGAACATTTAGACGCTATTTTCTGTTAAGGAGTTCACTGCAAGAATAAATGTTTTTATATTTTGGTAGATTGGACATTTTGGGACGCGGCGATGCCTGTTTTTGTTTGTCTATATGTGTTCTGTGGGTTGGGGGGTGATTTACACTTTCTATGTTAACAGTTTAACTGCCAAGACCAGTGCCAGAACCATTCAGCTCTGTAATACAGCTGAAAGACGTACTTTAACATTGTGATGCGCGAAAGGGTTAATTATTTAATATTTTAGTTAAAGGGAAAGTGTCAGCATTTTTGATCATGAAAAGCTGCAGCCAGTGTTATGCATTGTCACTGGAGAAATGTGTAGCCATATATTTGTGTATGTTGGTAGTAGCAGCAGGACTATGAAGTGCCCCCTGCTCCTCCACTTGGCTTTGGCCAGAAATTGTGATTGCAAGCAGAGGACATAGACCAGGAAACTGTCCCATGTCCTGAGAAATGTCCCTCAATGTCCCAGGAACAAAGGAAAATGAAGTTTCCAGCACTGTCAGGGGTCAGACATTTGTATGTGACGGAGCCCAATCCCAATTATCCCAATTACATGATTGTAAAACGAGATCCATCTGATGTAGGAGAAACCCCCTGTCTATGGGCAGCCCAGGCCACGGCTGTGTCTTGTCGGCCATCTCTCATCGCTGGGTTTATCTCTCACATATGGAGAGGAGGCTATAATCGGTAAGAGGCTACTATGGGGAGGAGGTTACTATGGGGAGGAGGTTACTATGGGGAGGAGGTTACTATGGGGAGGAGACTATTATGGGGATCAGGCTACTATGGGGAGGAGACTATCATGGGGAGGAGGCTATTATGGGGAGGAGGATACTATGGGGAGGAGGATACTATGGGGAGGAGGTTACTATGGGGAGCAGGATACTATGGGGAGGAGGATACTATGGGGAGGAGGTAACTATGGGGAGCAGGATACTATGGGGAGGAGGATACTATGGGGAGGAGGTAACTATGGGGAGGAGGATACTATGGGGAGGAGGATACTATGGGGAGGAGGATACTATGGGGAGGAGGATACTATGGGGAGGAGGATACTATGGGGAGGAGGATACTATGGGGAGGAGGATACTATGGGGAGGAGGATACTATGGGGAGGAGGTTACTATGGTGAGCAGGATACTATGGGGAGGAGGATACTATGGGGAGGAGGTAACTATGGGGAGGAGGATACTATGGGGAGGAGGATACTATGGGGAGGAGGTAACTATGGGGAGGAGGTTACTATGGGGAGCAGGATACTATGGGGAGGAGGATACTATGGGGAGGAGGTAACTATGGGGAGGAGGTTATTGTTGGGAGGAGGCTACTATGGGGAGGAGGATACTATGAGGAGGAGGCTACTATGGGGAGGAGGATACTATGGGGAGGAGGCTACTATGGGGAGGAGGCTACTATGGGGAGGAGGCTACTATGGGGAGGAGACTACTATGAGGAGGAGGCTACTATGGGGAGGAGACTATTATGGGGAGGAGGATACTATGGGGAGGAGGCTACTATGGGGAGGAGACTACTATGAGGAGGAGGATACTATGGGGAGGAGGATACTATGGGGAGGAGGCTACTATGGGGAGGAGGATACTATGGGGAGGAGACTATTATGGGGAGGAGGCTACTATGGGGAGGAGGATACTATGGGGAGGAGGCTACTATGGGGAGGAGACTATTATGGGGAGGAGACTATTATGGGGAGGAGGATACTATGGGGAGGAGGATACTATGGGGAGGAGGATACTATGGGGAGGAGACTATTATGGGGAGGAGGCTACTATGGGGAGGAGGCTACTATGGGGAGGAGGATACTATGAGGAGGAGGCTACTATGGGGAGGAAGATACTAAGAGGAGGAGGCTACTATGGGGAGGAGGATACTATGAGGAGGATACTATGGGGAGGAGACTATGATGGGGAGGAGGATACTATGGGGAGGAGGCTACTATGGGGAGGAGGCTACTATGGGGAGGAGACTATTATGGGGAGGAGGATACTATGGGGAGGAGGCTACTATGGGGAGGAGACTACTATGAGGAGGAGGATACTATGGGGAGGAGGATACTATGGGGAGGAGGCTACTATGGGGAGGAGGCTACTATGGGGAGGAGGATACTATGGGGAGGAGACTATTATGGGGAGGAGGCTACTATGGGGAGGAGGATACTATGGGGAGGAGGCTACTATGGGGAGGAGGATACTATGGGGAGGAGACTATTATGGGGAGGAGGCTACGATGGGGAGGAGGATACTATGGGGAGGAGGCTACTATGGGGAGGAGACTACTATGAGGAGGAGGATACTATGGGGAGGAGGATACTATGGGGAGGAGGCTACTATGGGGAGGAGAATACTATGGGGAGGAGGATACTATGGGGAGGAGGCTACTATGGGGAGGAGGATACTATGGGGAGGAGGCTACTATGGGGAGGAGGATACTATGGGGAGGAGGATACCATGGGGAGGAGGATACTATGGGGAGGAGGATACTATGGGGAGGAGACTATTATGGGGAGGAGGCTACTATGGGGAGGAGGCTACTATGGGGAGGAGGATACTATGGGGAGGAGGCTACTATGGGGAGGAGGCTACTATGGGGAGGAGGATACTATGGGGAGGAGGATACTATGGGGAGGAGGTAACTATGGGGAGGAGGCTACTATGGGGAGGAGGATACTATGGGGAGGAGACTATTATGGGGAGGAGGCTACTATGGGGAGGAGGATACTATGGGGAGGAGGATACTATGGGGAGGAGGATACTATGGGGAGGATGATACTATGGGGAGGAGGATACTATGGGGAGGAGGATACTATGGGGAGGAGGTAACTATGGGGAGGAGGATACTATGGGGAGGAGGATACTATGGGGAGGAGGTAACTATGGGGAGGAGGATACTATGGGGAGGAGGCTCCTGCTGCTGCTAGTTGTCTTACAGAAAGACTGAAAGGGAGAAAAATAAAACAACCTCTGCCCTGACCTCTGCCCTGACCTCTGCCCTGACCTCTGCCCTGACCTCTGCCCGAACGCCATCTGTGATTGAACTCTGCCTGCCCTGACCTCTGCCCTGATCTCTGCCTGAACGCCATCTGTGATTGAACTCTGCCTGCCCTGACCTTGGCCTCTTTTTTTTTTTTTTTAGTTTGTTTTATTAAAAGCAGGAGCACAGAAAGAACATCTGATTTTTACTCTTTTCAGCGGTTCTGAGGATTGTGCTGGATGCTACCGGTCTTGTACTTGTTGGTTTAGGCGCGGTCCAGCATTGTGTGATCTACTGTCTGTCGGTTATTGTCTATGTGTATAACTTGTGTGTAGACGCCTATTCAGCGAGATTATTAGTATATATTGGGGGTCATTTACTAAGGGCCCGAATCGTGTTTTTGCGACGGGTTAACCAAATTTTTCCATTTTGCGACGATTTTCCCTGAATTGCCCTGGGTTTTTGGCGCACGCGATTGGATTGTGGGGCATCGGGGGGCGTGGCCGTACGAAAACCCGACGGATTCGGAGAAACCGCCGCATTTTTAAAAAAAAGTGTCGCTGGACACGCACTTACCTTCACCCGGCAATGGATCGTGAACAGCCTTAGTGAATCGCCGGAAGACCCGAATCCACCGCAGAGAACGCGCCGCTGGATCGTGAATGGACCGGGTAAGTAAATCTGCCCCAATATGTTTTAGCTGTACTTTCTTTTTTTGCTTGAAGTCTGTGGGATAAAGTTGCCTGAGGGTGGACTCTATGGACAGGGTATTGTCCTGAGCCTCCGGCTGTCACTTTCTCTCTCTTTCCGCCGCCGCTCTCAGGTTTGTTCCGTGACACTTGACTTTCAGATCATTTAAAATTCTCCTCTCATCCTGACAAACATTGGTCTGTGTCCCCCCTGAAAAGTGTGTGATCCCATCCAGCAGGAAATATAACAAGACATTTACAGAGCAATCTGCTAAATACTAAGGAAACAGCGCAAGTTCCTCTCATGTCATTTGTCGTAAGACGACGCTTGAAATGTGTCTGAACTTGAAACGGTGCTAAGAATTTCAGCGGCTCTGACAGAAAACATCGCTGCGCTTACGGCGGTGTCACGGGAAATTACAATTAGCCCCGTATTGTGTCTGTGATGAAAGCTGAAACACAAACAGATTCACGTTCATTACATTCCACGTGTTTCTGCAGCGTCCGGATTGTCAGCCGCGGCGGAGTAACGGAAGGCTCCAGCGGCCGCCATTCACAGGACGGCGAGAGGGAGACCGAAAGAAACAAACTCTGCCATGGGGGTCATGTTATCGCTCACTACACGTGATCGGTGTAACGCGATGATCGGCTCTACTGAGGCCCAGGAGTTCATAGCGATGGAGAGAACAGCAAACAATGTATCAAAAATTGCAACAAATATCTTTGTTCCCATCAGTGGAACACGGGGCTCAGATGACGCGTGCGGCCTCCACATAAGGGGCTTGTAATGGTCTCTATTCACAATAGCTGATTGTTGGGGGCTGACACCCGGACCCCCCATCCATCACCTGTTTGGCTTTTCATTACCAGAGCCGATGGAGGTGGAAGATTTTGTGTCATTGTTGGGTCCGAGGCTCCAATTTGATCAAACTTGTAAAATGAGCTTAAAGGGTCGGAACGTTGTAGTTCAGAAGGTCCAATCTTATTGTTCTTCACTGAGATAAGTCACCACCAGAGATATAGATCTAAAGTCTATGGACACCCTTACAGTGGGTGGCCCAAAATCAGAAGCCAGATGGAGGCATCAACTGATCACAAGAACTGGGCCCCCGCACACTGTCCCTGCCCTGCTGGAGATATAGAAGTAACCGCCCTCAGGTGTCTCCTGCAAGTCTGCTCTATAACATGCTGCCTGCAGATAGGACACTATGTACAATCTGCTCAGCTCCTCCTGCTCTATAACATGCTGCCTGCAGATAGGACACTATGTACAATGTGCTCAGCTCCTCCTGCTCTATAACATGCTGCCTGCAGATAGGACACTATGTACAATGTGCTCAGCTCCTCCTGCTCTATAACATGCTGCCTGCAGATAGGACACTATGTACAATGTGCTCAGCTCCTCCTGCTCTATAACATGCTGCCTGCAGATAGGACACTATGTACAATGTGCTCAGCTCCTCCTGCTCTATAACATGCTGCCTGCAGATAGGACACTATGTACAATGTGCTCAGCTCCTCCTGCTCTATAACATGCTGCCTGCAGATTAAATTTTCTTCACTTCACCTTTAACAAATAAAGTCAAATATCAACGGAAGCTTCTCCTAAAAATGAGAGGAGGAGCAGGAACCGGCTGTAGATTTCCCGTGTGATCCGGTTGGAGCTGTAGCCCCTGAGCCTTTTATCTGTGGGGTCTCAGGATGAAGTGTCGGCTGCGGCTCCGGGGGGGGGGGGGGGGACATTTGTGCCTTTTATTTTGTCTGAATCGTAGACATAATCCAATTTCCGTGGATACGGCAAATTCCTGATACAATTTGATGCAGGAAATCTTTGCTATTGTCACTTTATTTTCAAATCTGCAAAAGTCTCTCCAAGGAAAATGGTTTTACAGATTGTGGAGGACGCAGTCGGATGCATATTACATAAATGTATGCGCCGGGCGAGCGGCTGACACAGCGCCGCAGGCTATAAAATACATTAGGGTCTTGTCAGGTCACCGGCGGCCGCAGGTTCTGCTTCTGTTCACCTTCTCCATTTCCCATTTCCATCGTGTTTAGATCTCGCATGGTAATTCAAGCCTCATATTTCATTATCTCATGGCTATTTTATAGCTGTAGAGAAGCAGAAGTGTAAAAATTCACCCATTTTTGGGGAGGGGGGGGGTAAAGGAATTTATTTATTTTTTAAAATCTAAGATTTTTGCATTCTTCTCGAGCCCTTCTGGTCCCCATACACATTACATCAAGGTTGGCCAAACCTATAAAGGTGTCTGCAGCAGCTTACTCCCTTAAAGGGAACCTGTCACCAGATTTTAACCCATTGAACTACCATCCCCCCTCAAGTAGGGTATAAAAATTGTGTTTCTAGAATTCCCTCTTTTATGTAAAATCTCAATCATTTACCTAAAAAAAAATATCCCACAAAGTCAGGCAAATGTGACTCTTCTGGATCTTTAAGTGCAGTTTGTAACTTTTCTAACTATGTATTTAGCTCCTTGTATCTCTGGTTTAATAACAATGATGTGATTTGAAAGGTGAGGGTCTTATCTTTAATATGAAACAAAGAGCAGGTTTCTAGGTGCTACAGAACCAAATATAGGAGCTTTTCAAGTGACACTTCCACTGCAGCCACTAAACTTGACTCATCTCGTGTGAAAATGATGTGAGAAGAGTCATATGACTGACTTTTTTAAAGGTAAACTAGAAAGAACATTTCCTACCCCAGCTGACGGAGTTAGTAGTTTAGTGGGGTAAAACCAAGTGACGGGTTCACTTCATAGGGTCTGTCACAAGATTTTACCCCATTAAATTACTAACCCCTCAGGTGGGGTATGAAATGTCTTTTCTAGACTTCCCTCTTTTATGTGTAATCTCACCCATTACCCATTTATTGAATCATTTCCAAAGTCACTTGACAATGAGCTGAGAGCAGAAAGAGTTGTATTTGCCTGAGATGAGTCACTTTTAAAAGGTGAATAGGGAGTGTCACTTGAGACACCCCTCTCTTTGGGTCTTGTGTATCTACAACCCGGATACTCTGAGAGCTGCAGATAAATGATCTTGTTACCACTGGAGATCCCGGTGCAGTCTTAAAGATGAGATTCTCACTTTAAAGGGAACCTGTCATCAGGAGCCCATTTTCTGACTCCCCCATAGAGAATAGTGTGCACATTATACTGTACAGTATACAAGTGTTTCTTTCTGATATAGATAAAAGTTAGATAAAAGTTTACCTTTCTCTCTGCAGAGCAGCGCCCCGTGTCCCGTGGGAGTGGCCAGTGAGGACTAAAATTTTATAAAGCCCATATCTCTCCTATTTGACATAGATGCATTGCAGAGGAGTCTCCCGAGGGTGGTGGGGTTACTCTATGGGACATTGCTCTGTAGAGAGAAAGCTAAACTTTCATCTAACTTTTCTTTTTATCAGAAAAAGCCAGTTTTATTCTAAAACCATTTTGACAATGTGCACACTATTCTCTATGGGGACATGGGGGAGCCAGGAAAAGGGGCTCCTGGTGACAGGTTCCCTTTAATATGACACCAGCAGCAGGCTTCTAGGTGCTATGAGACTTTCCCTCTGCAGACTCTAAACTTTACTCATCTCAGGCAAAATATGACTCTTCTCTGCTCATTACCATATAATTGTGGTGGAGATTTTTTTATAGGTAAATGGCTGAGATATCACATAAAATAGGGACTTCTAGAAAGGACATTTCATCCCCTCCCTGAGGGGGCTGGAGGATTAATGGGATAAGTACTTTTTCACATTCTTATCTATTAGTTTTGTTTGTAGTATCCCTCTAAGTATCTGGGGCTGTATAACTTCATAACCAGGTGTATTTCCAGGTATGTATAGAAAAGCTGAATGGTTGTCACCCAGCTTTCCCAGAGACAGATGTAGCCTGTAACCAGCGGACAGCTCATAGACTAATATTTACGAGGGGATAGGAAATGCCGACGTCATTGTACATTCCATCTGGGATTCGTATTATTCATTCTATCGCATAACTGGTGAATGATTGGATGATGTCAGAGGCCACGAATGCTACACGGCGAGCGGTGGGAAGCTCTGTGTACACTGCATGACGAGGCATAAACTTATCTCTGACATCACCTACACAACTTTACATGGGATACAATGTTCTATTTTTAGAAAACCTCAATAAAAACTTTCACTCCCTGATAGGATTAGAATCGGCTCCTGGACCCCGAGTGATGGGGCTCAGGGCTGCCTCATACCGGGAATGGATGTTCCTTATGGACTGCGCCTATAGGTTGGACAGCAGAATTTATGTTTATCCTTTAAAAAAGAAAAAGAAACCAAAAAGAAACAATGATAAATAAAGTTAAATAAACTAAACAGAACGTAAGACAATTACTGTCCATTTTTATCATACATTATGTCAAATCATCAATCTATGGGGCACAATTATCACACGCTGGGGCAGCAACGATATCTACAACACAACGTCCCACTGCACGGACCCCCCTACTCCCACCTGCAGTGCATGGGGTAGAGGTTGCAATTTCCTGCGCCTGCGCTGGGAATTGCGCAAAACTCACAGCGTGTACGCTTGTTTTCAATCGTTCTATCATCTATAAATGATTTGTAAAGCGCTACGGAATATGATGGCGCTATATAAAGATTATTATTATATACACTGTACTTATGTATAGATTAGTTATCTCTATCTCTGTCTCACCAGTAATGGATTTTAATAAAGGCAGTTGGGGCGGTGGCCCAGGGGCCCAAGCCTTCTAGGGGGCCCATAGCCACCCAAACCACCCACCAAATTGTATACTGACCCTCACCCATAAAATCCTCCTGCATCTGTTCCTGCTCTCAATACACATGTACACAAGAGCCACTACAGGACCTTAGAAGGTCCTCCAAAGGTCCTACACCCGCAGATTGAAAGCAGCAGAAGGGACACATCCTCCATTCCCCAAGAAGCTGATTCTAGTACCAGATGTAGGGAGTGATCCCAGACTTGTAGGGGCAATAATATTCATACATCCCCCAGGCCCATGGGGGTCTTATCCCCCCCTGATCTCACTATTTATCTAAAAAACCTAAAATAATAACTGATAGAAAAAACGGCCACTTTTATAACTCTTCTTCTCCCATTGACCACAATGTAAATATTATAACATGCGTTATACGTGCGTTTTTCTCAAACGGTAAAAAACTACCGCAGCCTCCGCCATTTATTTTGTCAAAAAACCGTATGAATAACAGATGATCGTCTCCCTGATCATAGCGGAGGAAAGAGATTTACACTGAAGCCAATGACGTTCTGTCCTTTAAACAGTTAAACTTCTGTTCTTTACTTTTTTCACAGAGCTAAAGACCTGAGCCCCAGAAGCTCCTCTGCACCTCTGGTCATTTTGTCAGGGGGGGCTCCGAATATTTAGATTTTTTTAATAGATAATCCCTTTAATGTAAATAAAGTGTCATGCGCTGTAATACTTCCCCATACACATTCCCCATGTATCAATAATGTATCATTTGTTTTTAGTTTGTCCTTGTTTGGTGGATGGGGGATTATTATGGGGGATTATTTTGGGGGATTATCTGTCATGACATAAACTATTTGCATACTAAAAGAAAAAACTGAAATAACCTGATTTCTTTAAAGGCTAGAAAACCTACACAGCGCCCTACAGGATAATTGCAGGGCTGCTAGGTTCCCTTTAATAGTGTAATGTACAGACCATAGGGAAACATTACTCAGCTCCTATTGGGTATCTAAAGAGATAGGTCCTGCCCAATCCCACTCACTATTGGGTGGCAGAACTGCATTATTAGGAACTATAGCGGAGGCGCTTGGCTATAGGATGGTGAAGGGCAGAACACAGAATCGTAGGCAGGTACATATGTGTATGTATGGAAGGAAGGTAGGTAGGGTATTTGTGTCGGTGGTAAGTAGGTAGGTAGGGTATGTGTATGGAGTATGGATAGTAGGTAGGGTATGTGTATGGATGGTAAGTAGGTAGGGTATATGTATGGAGTATGGATGGTAGGTAGGGTATGTGTATGGATGGTAGGTAGGGTATATGTATGGAGCATGTATAGTAGGTAGGTAGGGTATGTGTATGGAGTATGGATGGTAGGTAGGGTATGTGTATGGATGGTAGGTAGGGTATATGTATGGAGAATGGATGGTAGGTAGGGTATGTGTATGGATGGTAGGTAGGGTATGTGTATGGATGGTAGGTAGGGTATGTGTATGGAGTATGGATGGTAGGTAGGGTATGTGTATGGAGTATGGATGGTAGGTAGGGTATGTGTATGAAGCATGGATGGTAGGTAGGGTATATGTATGGAGTATGGATGGTAGGTAGGGTATGTGTATGGATGGTAGGTAGGGTATATGTATGGAGCATGGATGGTAGGTAGGGTATGTGTATGGAGCATGGATGGTAGGTAGGGTATGTGTATGGAGCATGGATGGTAGGTAGGGTATGTGTATGGAGCATGGATGGTAGGTAGGGTATATGTATGGAGCATGGATGGTAGGTAGGGTATGTGTATGGAGCATGGATGGTAGGTAGGGTATGTGTATGGAGCATGGATGGTAGGTAGGGTATATGTATGGAGCATGGATGGTAGGTAGGGTATGTGTATGGAGTATGGATGGTAGGTAGGGTATGTGTATGGAGTATGGATGGTAGGTAGGGTATATGTATGGAGCATGGATGGTAGGTAGGGTATATGTATGGAGCATGGATGGTAGGTAGGGTATGTGTATGGAGTATGGATGGTAGGTAGGGTATATGTATGGAGCATGGATGGTAGGTAGGGTATATGTATGGAGCATGGATGGTAGGTAGGGTATATGTATGGAGCATGGATGGTAGGTAGGGTATATGTATGGAGCATGGATGGTAGGTAGGGTATATGTATGGAGCATGGATGGTAGGTAGGGTATATGTATGGATGGTAGGTAGGGTATGTGTATGGAGCATGGATGGTAGGTAGGGTATGTGTATGGAGCATGGATGGTAGGTAGGGTATCTGTATGGATGGTAGGTAGGGTATATGTATGGAGCATGGATGGTAGGTAGGGTATGTGTATGGAGCATGGATGGTAGGTAGGGTATGTGTATGGAGCATGGATGGTAGGTAGGGTATATGTATGGAGCATGGATGGTAGGTAGGGTATGTGTATGGAGCATGGATGGTAGGTAGGGTATATGTATGGAGCATGGATGGTAGGTAGGGTATATGTATGGATGGTAGGTAGGGTATATGTATGGAGCATGGATGGTAGGTAGGGTATATGTATGGAGCATGGATGGTAGGTAGGGTATATGTATGGAGTATGGATGGTAGGTAGGGTATATGTATGGAGCATGGATGGTAGGTAGGGTATGTGTATGGAGCATGGATGGTAGGTAGGGTATATGTATGGAGTATGGATAGTAGGTAGGGTATATGTATGGAGTATGGATGGTAGGTAGGGTATATGTATGGAGCATGGATGGTAGGTAGGGTATATGTATGGAGCATGGATGGTAGGTAGGGTATATGTATGGAGCATGGATGGTAGGTAGGCTATATGTATGGATTATGGATGGTAGGTAGGGTATATGTATGGATGGTAGGTAGGGTATATGTATGGAGCATGGATGGTAGGTAGGGTATGTGTATGGAGCATGGATGGTAGGTAGGGTATGTGTATGGAGTATGGATGGTAGGTAGGGTATGTGTATGGATGGTAGGTAGGGTATATGTATGGAGCATGGATGGTAGGTAGGGTATGTGTATGGATGGTAGGTAGGGTATATGTATGGAGCATGGATGGTAGGTAGGGTATGTGTATGGAGTATGGATGGTAGGTAGGGTATGTGTATGGAGCATGGATGGTAGGTAGGGTATATGTATGGATGGTAGGTAGGGTATATGTATGGAGCATGGATGGAAGGTAGGGTATGTGTATGGATGGTAGGTAGGGTATGTGTATGGATGGTAGGTAGGGTATATGTATGGAGCATGGATGGTAGGTAGGGTATATGTATGGATGGTAGGTAGGGTATATGTATGGAGCATGGATGGTAGGTAGGGTATATGTATGGAGTATGGATGGTAGGTAGGGTATGTGTATGGATGGTAGGTAGGGTATATGTATGGAGCATGGATGGTAGGTAGGGTATGTGTATGGAGCATGGATGGTAGGTAGGGTATCTGTATGGATGGTAGGTAGGGTATATGTATGGAGCATGGATGGTAGGTAGGGTATATGTATGGGGTATGGATGGTAGGTAGGGTATGTGTATGGATGGTAGGTAGGGTATATGTATGGAGCATGGATGGTAGGTAGGGTATCTGCATGGATGGTAGGTAGGGTATGTGTATGGAGCATGGATGGTAGGTAGGGTATGTGTATGGAGTATGGATGGTAGGTAGGGTATGTGTATGGAGCATGGATGGTAGGTAGGGTATATGTATGGAGCATGGATGGTAGGTAGGGTATATGTATGGAGCATGGATGGTAGGTAGGGCATGTGTATGGAGTATGGATGGTAGGTAGGGTATGTGTATGGAGTATGGATGGTAGGTAGGGTATATGTATGGAGCATGGATGGTAGGTAGGGTATATGTATGGAGCATGGATGGTAGGTAGGGTATGTGTATGGAGTATGGATGGTAGGTAGGGTATATGTATGGAGCATGGATGGTAGGTAGGGTATATGTATGGAGCATGGATGGTAGGTAGGGTATGTGTATGGAGCATGGATGGTAGGTAGGGTATGTGTATGGAGCATGGATGGTAGGTAGGGTATGTGTATGGAGTATGGATGGTAGGTAGGGTATGTGTATGGAGCATGGATGGTAGGTAGGGTATATGTATGGAGCGTGGATGGTAGGTAGGGTATATGTATGGAGCATGGATGGTAGGTAGGGTATATGTATGGAGCATGGATGGTAGGTAGGGTATATGTATGGAGCATGGATGGTAGGTAGGGTATATGTATGGAGCATGGATGGTAGGTAGGGTATGTGTATGGAGTATGGATGGTAGGTAGGGTATGTGTATGGAGTATGGATGGTAGGTAGGGTATATGTATGGAGCATGGATGGTAGGTAGGGTATGTGTATGGAGTATGGATGG